>NC_141137.1:170325023-170672523 GCF_053477565.2 Lygodium microphyllum
GTAAGCCTCATGAGGTGTTTTTCCCTTGAGAGCCTTTGTGTAGCTCCGATTTAGAATGTAGATTGCAGTATTAACAGCTTCAGCCCAAAAATGGTTAGGCAATCCCTTGCCCTTTAGCATGCATCTTGCCATCTCCACAATGGTACGATTCCTGCGTTCCACAACACCATTCTGCTGAGGTGTGTGAGGCGTCGTCAATTAACGCTTGATCCCTTTGCTCTTGCAAAAGCCTTCAAACTCCTTTGAGTTGAACTCACCACCACCATCTGTTCTAAATTTCTTCACACTTTTCCCTGTTTCATTCTGAACAAGTATTAGCCATTCTTTAAACTTACCAAAAGCTTGAGCCTTATCACGAAGGAAGTACACCCACATCTTCCTATTGTAGTCGTCGACAATCAACATAAAATAAGAAGATCCCCCCAAGGCCTGTGTAGGCATCTTACCACACAAGTCAGCATGCACCAACTCTAGAGGAGCATGTGCTCTATTCTTGCTTTCTTGTGGAAATGCCTTTCTCTGTTGCTTGCCCATCATACAAGCTTCACATGGTTCCTTCAATTCAGTTATTGTAGGTAGGTGAGCAACCATACCTTGCTTTTGCATCTCCTTCAATACTGCAAATCCGATGTGTCCAAACCTTTCATGCCAAAGCTTACTTGTGCCCACTCCAGCGGTGGCTGTAAGAGCACTTAGCTCATACAGGTTGTTCCTTCTTTCTCCTTTGCCAACAATTGTGCCAGTACTATCAATAATTTCTGCACCTGTCTTCTTGAACCTCACTTCATGACCAAGATCAGTTATGGCAGCAACTGATAAGAGATTTCTCCTGATTTCGGGAACATACAACACATTTGAAAGCTTTTTGACTTCACCATTTGCAGCAACAAAAGAAATAGTACCTGTGCCCGCAGCAGGGCATTTAGCATCATTTCCAACCGTCACAGTGATGGATTCTTGTAGAGGCTGCATAGAACTGTATAGACTTTTCTTGTTGGTCATGTGACGGGAGGCCCCACTATCCAACACCCAAGAGTCAGTGGTAGATTCTTCTTGCGCCGAGGAGCACACTTCCTCAATGGTCGCCATGAATAATTCCAACTCTGCTTCAGCCGTATTGGCTGTCTCTTTCCCTTTAGTTTTAAGGGTACCATTCTTTTCATCTGCCTTCTTGACACGACAATCTGCAATTGCATGTCCTTTCTTCTTACAGTAGAAGCACTCTCCTTGAAACTTCTTCTTGCCGCCCTTTTTCTTTTTGTCACCATCATTTTTGGTGGAGGAAACACCTTTGCCTTTTGCATTGGCAGAGAATGCAGCATCTCCATTGTTGCTTCCTTCTCGGGCTTTCAGCCTCAACTCCTCCTCCATTAATAATGCACAAAACTCCTCAAAATTCAAAGCTTGAGGTCTCACCTGAGTATTAAGGGCAGTTACTAGTCCATCAAACTTTTGTGGACAAATCCGAAGACACCTCCGAGCTAGCTCTTCGCTAGTCTTTTGTATCCCAGCGCCAGCCATCTGGTCGCGCAGATTCTTAATCCGAGTGATGAATGCTTCAACCGTCTCTCCTTCAGCAAACTTCTCCGCTGCTAGTTGATTCTCCAAGTTTTGAATCCTTGTTTGGTTTCGTGTTTCATACTGACTCCTTAGTACATTCCAAGCCTCTGACGCTTTGGTTGTATGCTGAATCAGAGTCAAAACACTGTCAGAACAACTTGTAACTAAGGCACACAATGCATCTGCATTCCTTCGTTTCCAAGCTCGTAGAAGATCTGCATTCGGAGGAATCATCACACTAGGATTTGATGGGTCGGGGATAGGCTGTGGTTCTGCGTCAGTCCCCAGCACAGTCTCCAGAAGCTCATAAGAATCAATGATAGTTGTAATTTTGAACTTCCACAAGGTGTAGTTTGTACCATCTAACTTGCCTTCGCTGAAGGTTGGTGAACGAATCCTCAGTGTTTGAATAGCCGGTACAGCAGCACCACCTCCTGCACCGCTTCCTGATGCGCCAGAACTGCTTCCCGGAGTCGACATCGTTTCTCTTTGCTGTTGAAGCCTTTGCCTCTTGCACGCTCTCCGATCTCTAGAGCCCCCTGGGCTCTGATACCATGTAAAATATTACACGGCGCAGCGAACAGAATCTGAGAAAGAGATAGAGAGTACACAACAGATAAGAGGAGAATCAGTAAAATTCTTTAACTCCAAACAACTGATACAAAGATGGCTCTGTCCACCCGTGCGCTTCCACTAAATGAAGCTTAGATGGCGATCTAGACAGAAGATAGGTGAAGAGCTTAAGGCTAGCTGGAACAACAACTCTGACTGGGTGAAAGATGAGTGTCAGATGGCTGCGAAGGGTTTAGCTTTCATAGCCCGCGAAGGTCGTTAGGTCGCCCTGCTGACCGACCTACCATATGAGCCTCCACTAGTCGGCCAGGGAATATTCCAGGGAATATTCCCTTTACCATCGGGCCGGGGGCGCTGCCCCCGGACCCCCGCCAGGGGGGCCGCTGGCCCCCCTCGGACCCCCCAGCCAGGGGCCGCTTCCGCGACCCCACAATAGGGGCCCCTTTTAACTCCCTTACTACGCAACTCAATGCAATGTGCCTCAAGTTGCTACCAGCTTAACCACTCTGTCTAACCGAAAGATTAGACCCACAATGGTCACCTTTTTGCCATCCGGTCACATAGACCTCATCTGATATACAAGTCAGGACTCCACCAATGTCCGGGCTCACACTTGGCTTCTCCTCATAATGGGGCCCTTACAACTTTGAGCACCATGGATCATTGGTAGTACCTAATGAGGGTGGGGCATTGATCATATCTAACAGAGGGCAGTCGTCCGGTACGGCAGAAAGTAAGGCGTATGCCTTTCGAACTGAGGGACGGCCTGTTTGAAGAGTTACAGAAGCTTCGAAAAGCGGGTTTGATTTTTCCTGTGCAACACACGGAATGGTGTTCGCCGGTTGTGATAAGAAAGAAGGAGAATAATCAAATCCGTTTATGTGTAGACTTTAGGGAGCTGAATAAACAGACAGTTAAGGACTACTACCCGTTGCCATTTATTGACCAAATTTGAATCAATTAGCGGGGAGGGAGATATATTCGTTTATGGATTGCTTTGCAGGATATAACCAAATGGCAATTGCAGAAGAGGATAAGTTGAAAACAACTTTTATCAATGTATTTGGTACTTTTGCGTACCATGTGATGGCCTTCGGTTTATGCAATGCGCCTGATTCGTGGCAACGAACAGTAGATAAGACATTCGGTGACATATCCCCTGAAGAGTTGAAGGTGTTTATTGATGACTTAGGGGCTGCCACCGTGAGAGGAAGGCAGTTGATCATTTTAAGAAAATGCTTTGAGCGCTGTAGACAATTTTGCATCGCCCTAAACCCACAGAAGTGTGTTTTTGGAGTACCTTATGGACTATTGCTGGGTCATGTGGTCAGTTCGGTAGGAATTGCGACAGACCCCGAGAAGGTTAAAGTTATAGTTGCCATGGGTCCACCACGCACTCCGAAAGAGGTTCATAGCTTTCTGTCTTCGGCTGGTTACTACCGTAGATTTATCAACGCCTTAGCAGAAAGAACGTTGCCGCTTACAAATTTATTGTCCTTTAGCTGTTCGTTTGTATGGGGTGACCCTTGTAAGGTAGCTTTCGAGGTATAATTGATTTCGGATACCCCCAGCTTCCGACTAGCAAAAGCAATCGGGTGGTATCACTTCTCTTCCCCATGTATAGTTTGACAGAGCTGTGGCAAATCAAGCATAACAAGACAACCCCATATAATCCGCAAGCCAATGGGCAAGTTGAAAGCACCAACAAGCAGCTTGTGGGCATCCTGTCCAAAATTGTGTCGGAAAAGAAGCGGGATTGGGATAAAAAGTTATATGTGGCTGTGTGGGCCTATAATACGACATTCAAACGAGCCACTGGCCATACCCCGTTCAAGTTAGTATATGGGGAGGAGTGTGTCTTGCCTTTAGAGATTGAGCTGCCGACTATTCGGTTTGCCATCAATCATTCTTTGAGCAATGAAGACACACTTTTTGAGCGCTTGACGACACTGGCACATTTAGATGAGCTTAAGTTGCAGAGCTTATTGCACCAAGAAGTGGCGAAGCGCCGAATGAAGCAGCTACACGACCTCAAAGCCAAGAAATATACCTTCAAGAAAGGACAGCTTGTTCTGTATTATGATGCACGACGTGAATTATTTCTAGGCAAGCTAGAGCCCAAATGGGATGGGCCCTATATGATTTGTTAGGATATGAAAGAATAAATCCACAGTCTTGTTAGCTGATCTGGAGGGGATAGAATTTAAAAATAAGGTTAATCTTAATAAGATTAAACCTTATTATTTCTCATTGCACTAATGCTATGACTGCCTTGCAGGTCTAGGAGAGATCGATCAAACATCTGCAAGGAAATCGTGATAGAGTTCGATGGGTCGTCTGATCCCTTATTTAGAACACCCATATTTAGAACAGAGGTATCATCAGGGAAAGCTCATTTGGTGGAGCAAAGGATACAAGGTGATTGAGCAAGAGGGCGGGACATTTATTTGGGAGATCAAGGTCTTCTACCATCACTGTCTACAAATTTTGACGAGCATCCCTGTTGAATTCAATGATGATGGAGGGATGGAGCCTACAGTCCACCCGTTGAATATGCTGAATTTCGATTACCATAATTACGAGTAGAGTTCAGGATGGCGGGATATGTAAACCCTTTATGGACGTACACCTTGTACTTTGATGGGGCATCCAGGGGTCCATGCAAAAAAGGAAGTGTAGGAGTTGTCATCCGAGACCCCCGACGACGCATTGTCATGAAGTTAGCTGCTTATCTCGGGGCGAATTTTACCAATAATATGGCATAATACAAAGCCCTGATAATGGGTTTGAATATTGCAAAGAAGGGTGGTATTCGCCAGTTATTGGTGAGAGGGGACTCTCAGTTGGTTTTAAATCAACTCAATGGGACGTACATGGTACGAAACCCCATCCTTTGCATGTACCATCATACTGCCATAGCCCTGCTAGACGAAATTGATAGAGTGTCTTTTCAGTTGATTCCACGGAATTGGAATCAGTTTGCCGATTCATTGGCTAATTTCGCGTATGAAGAAGACCTCTTCTTTAATTGTGGCCCTTGTCCCGATATATCTATTGATGGTGAGACAGGACCCGGTCGTTTGTGGGGTATGCTTTCTGAACATGCCCTCTTTGGCAGACGATGGTTGATTTGGGTGATGCAGAGGGTAAGCGAGACTCATCTCCCTTTATTATCTAGGACCCATAGACTGATTAGACAACATGTGATGCGAACACCTCTTGCGATATACGCAGGAGGGATGGGTCATAATTTAATGCATCTAGTTTAGGGCTACGAGCCCTGTTCCCCTGGGAATGGTATGCTTTGATGTCTATCATAGTTGTTTCCAGGAGGGTGTTATGCGTTGTAGTGTTTTATTTCATTAGGCCAAGAGGGCCATTTGCCTGTCTAGTGCGGGTGCGTTTAATTGGGTTTTTGTTTTAAGTGCTGTGCTAGACAGGTTTGAAGGCAAGCTTGGAGGGAGCCTTTGTCGCGGCATCGATGGAAGCTTCTTGTGGCCAATCCAGGTGATATCTCTCCTTTACGAGTACCTTTCTTTCCTGTTATATGTGTATTTGTACTTGTTGAGGGGATACATTTTTGTTGGGGACCGGCAACCAAGGCATGAAGTCCCAGGTTTAGGTTGAGTATGTTTGAGGGAGGTCGGAGTAGTCATTGCCTCCTGTAAAGACATTGTCAGACACCGAAAGACCTATTTTAGAAGGACGTCCTAGTGGCCCTGTTCTGCTAACCCGCTAGGCAGCCGTTCTAGGAGTTCTTGTTAGTAGTGAGGCAGTTAGAGAAGCCTGCCAGAAGATAATAATGATGATGCCCAGAAACTCTGTACATCCTAAAAGATGAATATAAATACGAAGGTGTGTAAAAAGGGGTTCTAACCCCTATCAAAGAAAAGTAATGCAATGAAATATATAAGCAGTTGATCATTGCCTTGCGAAGGCCTGGTAGGTTCTTGTGGACGAATTAGACCCGGGGCCGATACATCGTCTTCCTAGGGGTGGCTTCTTGCTGAAAGAAAAATGATGATGACAAAACAAGGAAGGTTGGAGCGAAAATAAAAGTGAACGTTAGAAAAGGATTAAGTGTCGCCTTGCGAGGGCTTGGTAGGTTCTTGGGTGCCGAGACAGGTCCTGAGGCCGATGCCTGTTCTCCTTGGGTCACTACGCTCAGCTCCCTCCTTTTTACATGCCCAAGTATATTGATCAAATAAAAATCCTCACAGAAGAACTGTACTGACAGAAAATACTCTTTGATCAGGCTATAGGAGCCCTCGCCTTGTAGGAGCTCCTAGTTGTGTTGTCTTTAGTTGGTAAGTAGTGCAGACTACCACTTAGGGCAACCTCTTTGATAGGTTTTTTTAGTTTGGATGTGTTGGAGCAGCTGGTTAGTGACTCACTTCGGATCTTCTATTAGATGATGCTAGGCCTACTCCTTGTGGATGTCATGCCTTGGTTCTGTCCAGGGGTGGGGGGAGCATTGTGCTGAGTTTTATTGTCGATTCGTTTTGTATCAGTTTGATGCTTCTTTGGTTGTTTATGTGCAGATATGTTCGTGGATTCGATGGGCTGAGTCGCCCTATCCCGTGGTCGCCAATGAGAGCAGAATTTAGATGACAGGAAGTGCTTAAAAATAGCTAAAAATTATGAATATCAAGGGAAAAATATTCAATGTCAAAGGCGACGGCTCGATCTAGGACGATTTTAAGTGTCAAAGTGCTTTAAAGGCGCCCGAGCGACACTTGTTGATTTTTCATAATTTTTCAGACAATCGTGCGAGTTGACAAGAGCTACTGGCCAATGCGGGATGCTAAGCCGGACGCCCAGGATTTTTCAGAGCTCGATTCCGAGTCCGGACGGGGAAATGGCCAAGAAACCAGTCAAGATGCGAAGAGGTGGACAAAATTTGGCCAAAATGGGCAAGTGACCCTTGGGAGCCCAATTTTAAATGTCACATGAAAGTTTGATGTCTTGCATGAAGAAAAAAACGTGGAGGAGAGAAGGCGCCATCACGTCCGATTTTTGCGCTTCAATCATGGAGGAGCCATCTCCTGCCTGTGAGCAACCCCCCCAATCGACATTGGGCATTGATTCCCCTCTGAACCCTGACTCTATCGTTGCCCTTCGCTCGCGCAATGATGCCCTCTCTGAAGATCTCTGATTTCAGTCTTTCTCTCTCCTCCCTCTCTCTCTTCTAAAGGCAAGTTCATGTGGGAAGAAGAAGGAAGAAGAAAGAATGATGGAGGCTTGTCCGGCATGGATCGGATTGCTCCACGGGCTGGAAATGGTGATTGGTGATTGTGTTGGACATGAAGTGCTGCTGATTTTCAGATTTGCAGCCATGGACATGAAACCCGAAACACGCAAATAAGCGGTAATTCAAAATTTTCAAAGGAAATTTAAGATTTCATAGCTTTTGATTGATAAAATGTTGTTCATGTGGGCTAAAAATTGTTTATGTTGCTGTTTTCCATGAGTACTTGCTGGTCATAATCAGAAAATCAAAAAAATATGCATCTTCTGGTTCAAAATAATACACTAAAACACGTAAAATATGGAAAATCAAGGGAAAATGATGTTTTTGGGCATAAAAATGGAAAAATGAATAGGAACACCAACTAAATTTTCATTTTTATTGCAAGAAGGAACTAAGGGCCACAGCCCATAACCTATCTTGAATTTTTAGTAATTAAATAATGCAAAAAATAAGGGAAAATACAAGGAAAAATGGAGAAAAATCACTAAAAGTAAGAGAAAAATGCATTTTGGGTGCGGAAAATTAATGATAAATAAGAGCAATGTTTGTGAATGTTTGTGGGGACTGAAGCATGAGGATTTGCCTCAGTTCAACCCTACCTTCTTATTCTAGTGTGGTTTTTCCCGTTTTTTATACATAAAATGATGGCAAAATGCCCTATAAATCTATACAACAATGCAACATTTGATTGATGGGAGGGTAGAGTAGTTGAAATATGTCTAAATGCCGTGTGAGATGATGGAAAAGTTGCTGATTTCTATGCATAGCATTTAGGACGGGTAATAATTAAAATAAGAGCCTAGTAGCACGAGGGTTCCCTCGGTGCTAGGTCCGTGCAACGCCGCATAAGAACGGTAGTTGGAAGTCATGAAAAGGATGTTTTCCACATGTGCACAATATTGATTTCATAACTGTTTGAGCACTTGGCATCCACAATATGCATAAATCATGGAAATATTTAAAGGTATCAGAAATCCTGGATGCACAGCAATTGTTTTCATTAGGACATTGACCTACGTTGAGTGAGAGACAGGACACCCTAAGCCATAGGCTAGTCGTGGGGTCTAGGGAGAAGAGAAGTAAGGACAATGGTACATTCCTGTATACGATTAAATGGTACCTTGAGTGGATTTTTGTGCGAAATGTTTATATGTTGAGCGACGCATCGAGGGGCCAATCCCCAAGGTGTAGGAGAGTCGCAGAGGGTTGACGGCATTCAGCCGTAGGAGGAACCCCATGTGTATGTGATTCGAGCCTTTTGGCTATGTGCAAGGGACTCCCTCTGAGGAGTAATATTGGGTTAGGATCAGTTGGACTACAACGTATTACAAACACAATGTTTAGGAAGGCAGAGATTTTGATAGACGCTCCTGGCCGCGAGGCCGAGGGGTTGTCTTGTGCGTAGTGACGAGGCCCGGCTAGTGCATGAGCCAGTGCCGGCCCGTTTTTAGGTCCATCAGTGGTGCGTCTGCCGGGAGTTGCTTAAAAGTGGCGGTCCTCAAATCCTGGTTTTCTAGGGACCAACTAGCAGTTTATGCCAAAGGATACTGAGATTGATCCGTTATTTATTGATAAGCATCGTCTAGCTGAAATCCAAAAGTAAGAAAGAGACGAAAGAGCTAGGCGACGTGCTGAAATTTTTAGGAGATATTCCCCTAAGCGTAGCGGTGCTGAACCCTTACGAGGGAGTGGATCTAGTGGTCTTGGGGCCACAAGCAGCAAGTTAGGAGAAGGTGGAAGCTCTAGTGCTCCCCTTCCTGCCATAAGCCAGTCCATGTCAATTGCGGGAGGTGTAAACGCACCGTCCCCTATTCCTAGTGCAAATCCAATCCGCGTCATGGCGCAGCCTATTGCAATTCCAGCAGGAACGATGGATTTACCGGCTCTAGGTTACCCGCTACCCATTCTTAACGGGCTAGTTGGGGAAGATGCAGAACTCCACATTAGGGAGTTTCAAAAGCTGATGTTCAACTGTCGCATTCAAGAAGAAGGACATTTAATGATGTTCTTCAATATGACTCTCAAAGGAAGAGCCGCTATATGGTATCATGGTTTAGAAGCCGGAACCATATTGAACATTGATGCATTTTATGGAGCTTTTCGAAGGGAGTTTGCCCCTGAAAGGGGTGGGCAATATTGGTTGCGTGTACTTAACGTGACCCGCCAAGAACCACACGAGGATATCCGTGCGTATGCGAAGAAGATAAAAGAGGTTTTCCGTAAGTTGGACACCTCTATTCCTATCCCCGCAACTGCCCAATTGCAATATTTCCTACATGGTTTGGACTTTAATATCCAATTGCAGTTGAGTAGTGTCCCCTTGGGGGATATAGATACTGCCATTACACGAGCACAAGAGGTGGAATCCCGACTATAAGCAGCCTATGCTTCTCGAGGCAATTCGAATATGGGTTTAGTATTGGGAAACAATATGGCAATGGCGAATGGCAGTAGTGGCCAAGGGATAGCAATGGCTAACCCTAAATGGGAGAGGGAACATGATGCAGAATGTCCCTTTATTACCAGCTCCCCCTAGCATGTCGATGCCTACGGGCAGTCAAGTGATTCCAAATGGTGGAAGCCAGGCGGTCAATTCCAACACCATGCCTGTGGCTCAACAACCAGTGCCTAATCGAATTGTTAGGCTGATGGAACGACATGGTAATGACCAAGGCTATGAGTTGAGTTCTTCCAATGTTCTTGGCGAGGTTAAGGACATGATGAAGCATTATACCGACATGATTACGGAGCAATATCGACAAATAGCCGTGGATGTCAACTTCCTTAAAAAACAACAAAACTTGATAGGAAGTAGATATCCAGATGAGGGTGCACCTTCGAGGTTTATTTGCAAATGGTGTGGAGGGCAGCACTATCCAAGAAATTGCCCAAATGTTAAGTACGACATTTGTGGAAAATCTGGCCATTTAGCAGCTACTTGCTGGAGTAAGATCAGTTCCCTCCAGCGAGGAAGTAGGCAACCATGGCCTATTAATCATCGTGCCCAAGGAAATGATTCCCAACGAGAGGACGGGCCTAGACAAAATACTTCAACGACCAAAGACTACAGTGGAGGAGCTACCAAGTGGTAGTGGGGTTAGTTTGATTGAGGCTGTAGGCGTTAATGATGCTGAAACCTCTAATCTGCGAGCTGTTCTTACAAGAGGTCAAAAGGATAGAGAAGCCGACAAGGATAAGCCTGTCGACGGAAACCCTAAACAAGGCGACGAAGGAACGCAAGTTTTGGATCCTTCCATGGAAGGGGGACCTTTGAAGCACGTGGAGAGTAAAGCCGATGTTAAGAAGGATAAAGAACAAAAGAATAAGGTGAAAGTTAAAAAAGAGGCAATAAAGCCAGTTCAGCGACCTAAAGAGGGGATGGTTTGGCGTGAAAAGCGAGCTCTATCAAACTATCATGAATTCGATTTGGCGAGCTCTCTTTGCGAAGTCAAGCCGGATGTGAATCTTTTACAGCTTATTAAGCTTTCCCCAGGAGTACGTAAGGAATTTAGAAAGATTCTACATACCGGGTATATCGTAGAACCTTTGAGTATTGCGCGAGTTGGTGATGATTGGTTCGAGCATGCTGAGAAGCATTGCCCAAGGGTTGCAGCCTATGTCGATGGGATATTAGTAGACTATGTCATTGTCGACACGGGATCATCTGTTAACATTATGAGTTCTGAACTGATGAAAAGGTTGGGTCTTGCGATCCAGAAAGATACCTCCACAATTCTCAGAATGGCAGATGATAGTTTGAGACAGCCGGAAGGCTGCATTACTAAGGTCCATGTTACTGTTGCCAATGTAGAATGCTTGTTGGACTAAAGGGTGATTCGTTTTGCAGGCCGTCCAAGTTACCAAGTATTACTCGGACGACCTTGGATCTTGCAAGCGGACTGCCAAGTAGATATACCCGCCGGTCGACTGATATTCGGCAGAGGTGCCCAGCGTGTGGTAGTTGATGCTTATCCTGAGTCCCCGCAGAGTGAGAGAGCTCCTCTATCTTCTACAGAATTGGAGACATTAGAAGATCTATCTGCCAGTGAGACATCATCAAGTGATGAGTCCAAAGAGGGATCCACCACGGAAGACATCTATCAGATCACTTTGAATGAGCCGATAGAGGGCCAAGAGCGTATAAGAGATGTAGATGTTATCGAGCTAGACCCTGGTATGCTTGATGATTCGCGGCCAATCAAATTAGGTTCTATGCTCAGCTCAACAGAAAGGGAGGACTATGTGGCCTTGATCCAGGAATTCTATGATATCTTTGCCTGGAGTTATGATGAGTTGAGAGGCATCCCTCCTAGTCTTGCTGTGCATACAATTCCGTTGAAAGAGGGTAGTCGTCCGGTATGGCAGAAAGTAAGGCGTATGCCTTTCGAACTGAGGGACGGCCTGTTTGAAGAGTTACAGAAGCTTCGAAAAGCGGGTTTGATTTTTCCTGTGCAACATACGGAATGGTGTTCGCTGGTTGTGATAAGAAAGAAGAAGAATAATCAAATCCGTTTATGTGTAGACTTTAGGGAGCTGAATAAACAGACAGTTAAGGACTACTACCCGTTGCCATTTATTGACCAAATTTTGGATCAATTAGCGGGTAGGGAGATATATTCGTTTATGGATTGCTTTGCAGGATATAACCAAATGGCAATTGCAGAAGAGGATAAGTTGAAAACAACTTTTATCACTGTATTTGGTACTTTTGCGTACCATGTGATGGCCTTCGGTTTATGCAATGCGCCTGATTCGTGGCAACGAACAGCAGATAAGACATTCGGTGACATATCCCCTGAAGAGTTGAAGGTGTTTATTGATGACTTAGGGGCTGCCACCGTGAGAGGAAGGCAGTTGATCATTTTAAGAAAATGCTTTGAGCGCTGTAGACAATTTTACATCGCCCTAAACCCACGGAAGTGTGTTTTTGGAGTACCTTATGGACTATTGCTGGGTCATGTGGTCAGTTCGGTAGGAATTGCGACAGACCCCGAGAAGGTTAAAGTTATAGTTGCCATGGGTCCACCACGCACTCCGAAAGAGGTTCATAGCTTTCTGTCTTCGGTTGGTTACTACCGTAGATTTATCAACGCCTTAGCAGAAAGAACGTTGCCGCTTACAAATTTATTGTCCTTTAGCTGTTCGTTTGTATGGGGTGACCCTTGTAAGGTAGCATTCGAGGTATAATTGATTTCGGATACCCCCAGCTTCCGACTAGCAAAAGCAATCGGGTGGTATCACTTCTCTTCCCCATGTATAGTTTGACAGAGCTGTGGCAAATCAAGCATAACAAGACAACCCCATATAATCCGCAAGCCAATGGGCAAGTTGAAAGCACCAACAAGCAGCTTGTGGGCATCCTGTCCAAAATTGTGTCGGAAAAGAAGCGGGATTGGGATAAAAAGTTATATGTGGCTGTGTGGGCCTATAATACGACATTCAAACGAGCCACTGGCCATACCCCGTTCAAGTTAGTATATGGGGAGGAGTGTGTCTTGCCTTTAGAGATTGAGCTGCCGACTATTCGGTTTGCCATCAATCATTCTTTGAGCAATGAAGACACACTTTTTGAGCGCTTGACGACACTGGCACATTTAGATGAGCTTAAGTTGCAGAGCTTATTGCACCAAGAAGTGGCGAAGCGCCGAATGAAGCAGCTACACGACCTCAAAGCCAAGAAATACACCTTCAAGAAAGGACAGCTTGTTCTGTATTATGATGCACGATGTGAATTATTTCTAGGCAAGCTAGAGCCCAAATGGGATGGGCCCTATAGGATTGTTAGGATATGAAAGAATAAATCCGCAGGCTTGTTAGCTGATCTGGAGGGGATAGAATTTAAAAATAAGGTTAATCTTAATAAGATTAAACCTTATTATTTCTGATTGCACTAATGCTATGACTGCCTTGCAGGTCTAAGAGAGATCGATCAAACATCTACAAGGAAATCGTGATAGAGTTCGATGGGTCGTCTGATCCCTTATTTAGAACACCCATATTTAGAACAGAGGTATCATCAGGGAAAGCTCATTTGGTGGAGCAAAGGATACAAGGTGATTGAGCAAGAAGGCGGGACATTTATTTGGGAGATCAAGGTCTTCTGCCATCACTGTCTACAAATTTTGACGAGCATCCCTGTTGAATTCAATGATGATGGAGGGATGGAGCCTACAGTCCACCCGTTGAATATGCTGAATTTCGATTACCATAATTACGAGTAGAGTTCAGGATGGCGGGATATGTAAACCCTTTATGGACGTACACCTTGTACTTTGATGGGGCATCCAAGGGTCCATGCAAAAAAGGAAGTGTAGGAGTTGTCATCCGAGACCCCCGACGACGCATTGTCATGAAGTTAGCTACTTATCTCGGGGCGAATTTTACCAATAATATGACAGAATATAAAGCCCTGATAATGGGTTTGAATATTGCAAAGAAGGGTGGTATTCGCCAGTTATTGGTGAGAGGGGACTCTCAGTTGGTTTTAAATCAACTCAATGGGACGTACATGGTACGAAACCCCATCCTTTGCATGTACCATCATACTGCCATAGCCCTGCTAGACGAAATTGATAGAGTGTCTTTTCAGCTGATTCCACGGAATTGGAATCAGTTTGCCGATTCATTGGCTAATTTCGCGTATGAAGAAGACCTCTTCTTTAATTGTGGCCCTTGTCCCGATATATCTATTGATGGTGAGACAGGACCCGGTCGTTTGTGGGGTATGCTTTCTGAACATGCCCTCTTTGGCAGACGATGGTTGATTTGGGTGATGCAGAGGGTAAGCGAGACTCATCTCCCTTTATTATCTGGGACCCATAGACTGATTAGACGACATGTGATGCGAACACCTCTTGCGATATACGCAGGAGGGATGGGTCTTAATTTAATGCATCTAGTTTAGGGCTACGAGCCCTGTTCCCCTGGGAATGGTATGCTTTGATGTCTATCATAGTTGTTTCCAGGAGGGTGTTATGCGTTGCAGTGTTTTATTTGATTAGGCCAAGAGGGCCATTTGGCTGTCTAGTGCGGGCGCGTTTAATTGGGTTTTTGTTTTAAGTGCTGTGCTAGACAGGTTTGAAGGCAAGCTTGGAGGGAGCCTTTGTCGCGGCATCGATGGAAGCTTCTTGTGGCCAATCCAGGTAATATCTCTCCTTTACGAGTACCTTTCTTTCCTGTTATATGTGTATTTGTACTTGTTGAGGGGATACATTTTTGTTGGGGACCGGCAACCAAGGCATGAAGTCCCAGGTTTAGGTTGAGTATGTTTGAGGGAGGTCGGAGTAGTCATTGCCTCCTGTAAAGACATTGTCAGACACCGAAAGACCTGTTTTAGAAGGACGTCCTAGTGGCCCTGTTCTGCTAACCCGCTAGGCAGCCGTTCTAGGAGTTCTTGTTAGTAGTGAGGCAGTTAGAGAAGCCTGCCAGAAGATAATAATGATGATGCCCAGAAACTCTGTACATCCTAAAAGATGAATATAAATACGAAGGTGTGTAAAAAGGGGTTCTAACCCCTATCAAAGAAAAGAAATGCAATGAAATATATAAGCAGTTGATCATTGCCTTGCGAAGGCCTGGTAGGTTCTTCGGGACGAATTAGACCCGGGGCCGATACCTCGTCTTCCTAGGGGTGGCTTCTTGCTGAAAGAAAAATGATGATGACAAAACAAGGAAGGTTGGAGCGAAAATAAAAGTGAACGTTAGAAAAGGATTAAGTGTCGCCTTGCGAGGGCTTGGTAGGTTCTTGGGTGCCGAGACAGGTCCTGAGGCCGATGCCCTGTTCTCCTTGGGTCACTACGCTCAGCTCCCTCCTTTTTACATGCCCAAGTATATTGATAAAATAAAAATCCTCACAGAAGAACTGTACTGACAGAAAATACTCTTTGATCAGGCTATAGGAGCCCTCGCCTTGTAGGAGCTCCTAGTTGTGTTGTCTTTAGTTGGTAAGTAGTGCAGACTACCACTTAGGGCAACCTCTTTGATAGGTTTTTTTAGTTTGGCTGTGTTGGAGCAGCTGGTTAGTGACTCACTTCGGATCTTCTATTAGATGATGCTGGGCCTACTCCTTGTGGATGTCATGCCTTGGTTCTGTCCAGGGGTGGGGGGAGCATTGTGCTGAGTTTTATTGTCTATTCGTTTTGTATCAGTTTGATGCTTCTTTGGTTGTTTATGTGCAGATATGTTCGTGGATTCGATGGGCTGAGTCGCCCTATCCCGTGGTCGCCAATGAGAGCGGAATTTAGGTGACAGGAAGTGCTTAAAAATAGCTAAAAATTATGAATATCAAGGGAAAAATATTCAATGTCAAAGGCGGCGGCTCGATCTAGGACGATTTTAAGCGTCAAAGTGCTTTAAAGGCGCCCGAGCGACACTTGTTGATTTTTCATAATTTTTCAGACAGTCGTGCGAGTTGACAAGAGCTACTGGCCAATGCGGGATGCTAAGCCGGACGCCCAGGATTTTTCAGAGCTCGATTTCGAGTCCGGACGGGGAAATGGCCAAGAAACCAGTCAAGATGTGAAGAGGTGGACAAAATTTGGCCAAAATGGGCAAGTGACCCTTGGGAGCCCAATTTTAAATGTCACATGAAAGTTTGATGTCTTGCATGAAGAAAAAAACGTGGAGGAGAGAAGGCGCCATCACGTCCGATTTTTGCGCTTCAATCATGGAGGAGCCATCTCCTGCCTGTGAGCAACCCCCCCAATCGACATTGGGCATTGATTCCCCTCTGAACCCTGACTCTATCGCTGCCCTTCGCTCGCGCAATGATGCCCTTTTTGAAGATCTCTGATTTCAGTCTTTCTCTCTCCTCCCTCTCTCTCTTCTAAAGGCAAGTTCATGTGGGAAGAAGAAGGAAGAAGAAAGAATGATGGAGGCTTGTCCGGCATGGATCGGATTGCTCCACGGGCTGGAAATGGTGATTGGTGATTGTGTTGGACATGAAGTGCTGCTGATTTTCAGATTTGCAGCCATGGACATGAAACCCGAAACATGCAAATAAGCGGTAATTCAAAATTTTCAAAGGAAATTTGAGATTTCATAGCTTTTGATTGATAAAATGTTGTTCATGTGGGCTAAAAATTGTTTATGTTGCTGTTTTCCATGAGTACTTGCTGGTCATAATCAGAAAATCAAAGAAATATGCATCTTCTGGTTCAAAATAATACACTAAAACACGTAAAATATGGAAAATCAAGGGAAAATGATGTTTTTGGGCATAAAAATGGAAAAATGAATAGGAACACAAACTAAATTTTCATTTTTGCTGCAAGAAGGAACTAAGGGCCACAGCCCATAACCTATCTTGAATTTTTAGTAATAAAATAATGCAAAAAATAAGAGAAAATACAAGGAAAAATGGAGAAAAATAACTAAAAATAGGAGAAAAATGCATTTTGGGTGCGGAAAATTAATGATAAATAAGAGCAATGTTTGTGAATGTTTGTGGGGACTGAAGCATGAGGATTTGCCTCAGTTCAACCCTACCTTCTTGTTCTAGTGTGGTTTTTCCCGCTTTTTATACATAAAATGATGACAAAATGCCCTATAAATCTATAAAACAATGCAACATTTGATTGATGGGAGGGTAGAGTAGTTGAATTATGTCTAAATGCCGTTTGAGATGATGGAAAAGTTGCTGATTTCTATGCATAGCATTTAGGACGGGTAATAATTAAAATAAGAGCCTAGTAGCACGAGGGTTCCCTGGGTGCTAGGTCTGCGCAACGCCGCATAAGAACGGTAGTTGGAAGTCATTAAAAGGATGTTTTCCACATGTGCACAATATTGATTTCATAACTGTTTGAGCACTTGGCATCCACAATATGCATAAATCATGGAAATATTTAAAGGTATCAGAAATCCTGGATGCACAGCAATTGTTTTCATTAGGACATTGACCTACGTTGAGTGAGAGACAGGACACCCTAAGCCATAGGCTAGTCGTGGGGTCTAGGGAGAAGAGAAGTAAGGACAATGGTACATTCCTGTATACGATTAAATGGTACCTTGAGTGGATTTTTGTGTGAAATGTTTATATGTTGAGCGACGCATCGAGGGGCCAATCCCCAAGGTGTAGGAGAGTCGCAGAGGGTTGACGGCATTCAGCCGTAGGAGGAACCCCATGTGTATGTGATTCGAGCCTTTTGGCTATGTGCAAGGGACTCCCTCTGAGGAGTAATATTGGGTTAGGATCAGTTGGACTACAACGTATTACAAACACAATGTTTAGGAAGGCAGAGATTTTGATAGACGCTCCTGGCCGCGAGGCCGAGGGGTTGTCTTGTGCGTAGTGACGAGGCTCGGCTAGTGCATGAGCCAGTGCCGGCCCGTTTTTAGGTCCATCAAATCCCATATTTGTCATCTAATGACTCATCCTTTGAACTATCAAGCATAGGATTTTTTCCTTTTGTGATTTCATCCCTCTTCTTGTCATTTCAATCTTCTAGTCCATTGATTAATGCTCCCACTACTTTTGCCTGTTAGAGAGATTTTTTTGCTATTTTGTCAATGATACTATTTATCCTTTTTGCTACACCATTCTATTGTGGTGTGTATTTGCAAGTAATTTGCCTTTTTACGGCATTGTTCTTTATGTAATCATTGAATTCAATCAAAATGTATTCATCGTTATTGTAGGGAAATAGTAGGTTGTTTCTTAGTATTCCAACTAACCATGCCTATCCCTAATTTCAAACCATATCCACTCGTGTTCCTTTGATCCATAATGTTGTGGGCCCAGTTTGTATCTATGCATCCAAATAATGCAAGTGTAGAGTTATTGCCATAATGAAGGTCATATGCTAATATAGCCTTCACATATCTAATAAACTCCCCTAGTTGCATCCAAACATGTCTTGCATGGCTTCTACATGAATTGACTTATCATTCCAACCATACAACTCAAGTTTGGTCTTGTAATTGTTAGATAGATGAGCCTTTTGACTATTCTCCAATGCATTAGCACTTCCTCAATGTACTTTTCATCATCCAAGAACTTTGCATTTTGGTCCAGTGGAGTATACATTGGCTTACAACCTATCATTCGGTACCTTTTTGGCAAATCCAATGCATACTACCTTTGTAGAAGCCATATACCATGTAGGATATCTATCATTTCAAATTCCAAAAAGTGCTTAACTTGTCCCAAGTCTTGAATGCCAAATTTTTTATGCAATCCATCTTTGATACTTGCAATTTCCTTATCACTATTTCGAGTAATGATAAGGCCAATAACTATCACAACCATTCCATCATCTTTGTACTTTACATAAAGAGAATAATAATATTTCCCTTGCATGAAATCCACACTTGCCAAGAATCTATTGATTCTAGGTGATAATATAATCCCTTTTTTAGTTTGCACATATACTCCTCTGGGTATTTGGGATATACATAGTGTTGTAGTTGTTGCACTTACATTTCCTCATCCAAGTTCCCATCTAAGAAAGCATTCTTGACATCCATATGCCATATTTTCCAACCATATATGGTAGCTAAAGTAATATTTACTCTCACTGTAGTCATTTTTGCAATGGAACTAGATGTCTCCTCAGGATCTCAATCATATGTTTGTGTAAGCCTTTCGTAACCATCATTTCTTTATATCATTCAAGTGTCCCATGAACTTTACACTTGACCTTAATCACCCACTTACATCCAATAGCCTTCTTTTTTTGTAGTAGTTTGACAAGATCCTAAGTTTTGTTATTTTATAGAGTGTTCATTTTAGCATCCATGTAGTAGTCTAGCAAGATCCTAAGTTTTGTTATTTTCTAGAGTGTCCATGTTATCATCCATGGCTTCTCTCTAATCTTTATTCTCAAATGCCTCTTCAAAACATGTGGGTTCAACATGCTACACATATGATACCATATACGCATGATGCAGATGCATAACCATTATAAGTTAGTCTATCCACTCGATGTCTTGTGCTTTCTGAACTTCTTAGTTGCCGTGCTCTATTTGGTGTTTCTGCAGCTCTAACATGTGTTTGGTACATACTTTCTAGCACTATTAACTCTAGGAGTTCTTAGTGGTGGAATCCCATATTTGTCATCCAATGACTCATCCTTTGAATTGTCAAGCATAGGATTTTTTTCTTTGGCAATTTCAACTCTCTTCTTATCATGTCAATCTTCTATGTATGCTAGAGGCAGATGCACTCAACTCATCGATGCTTTTGCAATTCTATCAATGATACTATTTTTCATTTTTGCTATTGTGGGAGCTTTTCGCTCGACCGCCAAGACCCACAGATCGCTAATTGTTTCAAGTGTTTGAAGCCAACTGCAATGGCTACCTCTCACATAGCTGTACGCGCTCTCACAACTACGAGTGTAGTGAGCTTACCTCTGTGCTCGATTGAGTTGCCTCCTCCCTCAAGCACTTTGGTAGCTCCATGATCCAAGATGCAAGCTCTCTCATCCTCATGCTCCAAGATCCATGCTCCATTTTCATGCGCGAGACAAGAGAAGAGAAGAGAAGAAGAAGAAGAGAGGAGAAGATGGAGAGTTTCTCCACCATGGTCCCTCACCCTCACATACTCACTCCCTCACACTCCCTCTCTGAAGCACAAGCTCAAGCAAGCAAGAACAAGAAGAAGAAGAGAAGAAGAGAGCCAGTTTTGATGACACACAAGAATGAGATTTTTCATTCACTTTTTGCCTTTTATACAAAACCCTAATTCCCTTTGGGCACGCATCTTTTTTTTACATGCCCGGCCATTTTAGCCTAGGTCATTTTTTCCTATTTCCTTCCTATTTGCATTATACCTTTAGCCATGCCCGTCTACATTTACAAATTGCATAGAGGGGGAGCTTAGTGCTCTTTTAAAAGGATTTAGAGTGCACTTTTATATTTAAAATGCCTATTTCCTCTTTTGTGCTTGCTTAGAACTTTTAAGGTTTTCCTTGTGCTTTTGGCCTTTTTCTCTCCTATTTTTAAAGCATGGCTACCTTTTTCCAATTTAACCTACATCTTTTTAATTTTCTTTTTGCTTTCTTTGCACTAGGGTTAACATTACCCCATCCTAGCCAAGTGCCAATCCCATGGCACTTGTTTTGGCGCTTGTCGGTGAGAGCTTAGGTGGTTGAAGGGTTGGCATATGGGTTGACGATGGGGCTTTATGGAGATTGGCAGTGGAGAAGAAGAATCACAAGATGGATGTGAGGTTGCGGGGGCCGAGAGTAGATTGAGTGGGTGACGGGGGCCTCCAAACTGCACTAGCTAGGGAGTATGCCTATCTTATTGTGCAGTGCGGGGTGTCCATGCTAGTGAAATTGAGAGTTGGTGAACCTCAAGGAAGCATGTGGTGTTGTCCCACCCTTGAGGACCCAGTTTGTGTAGAGGGAAGATCCTTTGGGTGTGACTTAGGGAGACAGGTCGAACCATATGAGCACACTAGACATCATCTTGATGCTTTTCAGTAGTTACATTTTGAGGGGGCCTAATAGATTTGCTAAGAAAAGCATGGCTTTGCATGTAGCCCTTTTGGTTGGTTCTTACATTGAGAGAGGAAATGATATTACATTTTGAGAACCTGTTGTCACCCATATCTTCCAAAAGGCTCATGCAAAAATTTGGCAAGAGAGCGGCCCTTAATATTAGGTGGATAATTGCACAACTATCTATCTCTACATTGATATCAAAATATAGGGGTGGCAAGTGCTCTTCTTGGGCTACTAGTTTTTGTTTTAGCAGAAGTCACAAGAGGTGGAGTTAATTGCAAGTGTTAAGGAAAGCGAGGTCGGGGCATGCCATGAACTCGTCTAAAAAGTGGGTAGTAGGTCAAAGGTCTTGTGCTCCAAAGGTCAGGCATTCTTCAAGAGTAGCATTATTGACATTGTAGATTATCAAAGAGAAGTTGTACCTGCCATACTTTCTCTGGTCAAAATCCACACCGTGGCACCTCATATAAGCCATGTAGGTAGGGTCATCCCTTTGGGATGGTAGCGTGTTGCAAAAAGCCATCCATGCCTCAAAATTGGTATCCCAGATTATTTGGCACCATTTAGGTTGGGCTTCATAGCCTTTGACCTTTCTTGGCTCTTCTATAATCTTATCCTCCTAGTACCTCGCAAGCTCTGTTATCCATAATGTGGGATTTCTAGCCCTCTCATCTAGCCACTGCTTCCCCAACCTCTCAGCGACCTGGATGGCTCATTCAACCATTTGAGGGGGTAGCACTTGATCCAAGGCAGAATGGTAGAAGAATTCAAAATTCAAATGGTTTGCACGTGTTGTCCCACTCCTCCCAATGGTTTAATTCTAGTGCCCAATTGATAGGCCTAGACATTAGGTGTGCCTTGTGGTCTGGCATTAAATTTTGTCCTCGTGAAGTCAGCCAACTCTGTGTGTTTTCTTTTGGCCTCGATGATTCTTTTTGCAATGGCAAGATCTTCTTCTTTGTGGCCTTCTGATTCAATTGATGGAGGTGGGGGAGGGCTCTATTCACCTGGCTGTGCCTCGGTGTCGATAGATTGCTCAAAATCGTGCTCAAAATCGAGCCCTTTGTCCCTTGGTGGTGCCTTCATCCATTCCCGTCTACATTTACAAATTGCATAGGAGGGAGCCTCCAACCAATCTCTCACTCTACCTCATACTCTCCCTCCCTCTCCCTCTTTCTCTCAATCTCTTCCCCTCTCACACAAGCAAGAAGCATGCAAGAAGTGTTGAGACATAGACAAATGATGTATGCTCTAGGAAGAGCTGTCTTGAATCCCATATGCATAGTGCGGAGAGTGGAGAAGCTGAAAAGCTATAAAGACATGTACTTGGTTCACTTTTTGAAATATGCTATTGGTACTTTGTAATTCATTTTTGAGTCTCTATTATGGTTAGCTCAAGATTGTGTTTATGAGTCCAAGCCTACATCTTGGAACCTAATTCACTTGAGCAACAATTTGTCTTCTTGTCTATGTCACTACGAGTCTTGTTACCGACTTCCATCCTCCATAGTCAGTGCTATGCTCTAGATCCATATTCTCTTACATGGTATCAAAGCCCAGTCGAGCATGGCACTAATCCTCTAGCTTCATTTCACTCTTATCTACCTCAACTTGAGCTCAGATCAACTCAGGACAAGTTTGGAACCCCAGTTCCTACTCCTTCTCAATGCCTTGCTTGGCAGCCATAGCCAGGCTGCACCTACCTTCAGTTGAGCATTCAAATCTCACCATATAGGCTGTATCAGTCCTTGCTTGCTTCACCAAAGTTGCTCCTTACTGAAGGCACTCCTGCTATCACATCGAACTGAGACATTACCCTCTACAGGATGCGGCATTGTGCATAGACTGAAAACAATGCAATTTAGGATATTGAAACAGTCTGTATGACTGTGCATGCACCATGAGGCACAATTGAGGTGACCATCATAGGGCAATTGAAGCCCAATACTTAAGCTTTCTTCCCATAAAAAAATATTTGGAAATGATGATGTATGCAGCCCACATAAATTGAAAAACTAGGCCCTTGTCCTGGAACCCTAACTGGCAACCATAGTTAAAGCTTGGAAACTTGGCTTTTCCTCACTGGTCCTCCTCATTGAAGCCTCTGCAAATCAAACCTACTCATATTCTAGCAAGATTTTCTCTTCAAGCCAATGGGAAAAAGCTTCAAGAAGAAGATTAAGCATCAATGCCCAACATTGAGCTCCAAGAGAGTATATCCTTGATAATCATACATTGTTGTTAAACACTAATCATTATGTGTTTCTTGACACATTGAGATACAACTCATCTATTGGTTATTTGAAATTGATTGATTTTGCCTAGTCAAAAATGGCAGAGCTTGAGCAAATAGCAAAGTTTAATGGGGAAGGATTTCATGCCTGGAAGGAGGAGACCATGTACCACCTTATGCAGAAAGATTTGTGGGACTTGTTTGAAGATGATGCAAATAGCAAGGGTCAAGATGATGAAGACAGGTTCATTGCAGAAGACCAGCTCAAAACCAAAGAATGGAAGAAAATGAATAATAAGGCACTAGGCATCATTGCTTGGGGACTAAGTGATGATGTACTACATCATATATCTGGCATTAGAAATGCTAGAACCGCTTGGGAGGAACTTGACAGAATGTTCGGTACCCAAGCAAAGAACTCAAAGGTAAAATTACTCATGCAGTTTTATAAACTAGATATCAAAGACAATGCTTCTATGACCACACACATTAACAAGTTCAAGAGCCTGAAAACCCAGCTTGCAACTCTTAAGAAGAATATTGATGAAGATGAAGCAATAGCCGTACTGCTTGCAAGTGTAAACAAGGATCCATATGAGAACCTTGTGTCCACTCTAAGTAATGTTCCCAGTCTCTCACTCAAAGATATTGAGCACTCACTGCTTGATGTAAAAGAGACCAGCTCAAGGGAAAATCTCCTATAC
The DNA here is from genome assembly GCF_053477565.2 of Lygodium microphyllum. Taxonomy (NCBI): domain Eukaryota; kingdom Viridiplantae; phylum Streptophyta; class Polypodiopsida; order Schizaeales; family Lygodiaceae; genus Lygodium; species Lygodium microphyllum. Next base: position 170,348,793 of record NC_141137.1, read on the forward strand.
ACCAAAGGAGCTACTGGACCCAAAGGAAGAGGTCAAGGATTCAACACTGACAATAGAAGTCGAATGCAATGTCATTATTGTGGTAAGACTGGCCATATTGCTAGTGAGTGCTTTCACAAAAAAAGAGCAAACATATGCAGAATGACCACCACCAAGGTCAATTTATGAATGAAGAAGAAGAAAAAGATACTTCCGCTACCATCAACAACTTTGATAGATTATTCTAAGGAATTTGTTCCCATAGTGGATCTCTATGTTTCCCTTAGTGGGTTTGATTTGTAAAACCCTTGCCAAAGATGTAAAGTCTCAAGCTTTACCTTGACTAGGCTACCTAGGAGCTAGTCTTTCGGGCATGATATCATGTAGGGGGGGCAAAAGCCAGCAAGTGTAGGGACTCATCATTTGAGGGGGGGTGTTGAGAAATAGACAAATGATGTATGCTCCATGAAGAGCTATCCTGAATCCCATATGCACAGTGAGGAGAGTGGAGAAGTTGAAAAGCTATAAAGACATGTACTCGGTTCACTTTTTGAAATATGCTATTGGTACTTTGTACTTCATTTTTGAGTCTCTATCATGGTCAGCTCAAGATTGTGTTTATGAGTCTAAGCCTACATCTTGGAACTTAACTCACTTGAGCAACAATTTGTCTTCTTGTCCATGTCACTATGAGTCTTGTTACCGACTTCCATCCTCCATAGTCAGTGCTATGCTCTAGATCCATATTCTCTTACAAGAAGTAAGAAGAGAGCTCTCAAGATTGCACATTACAAGAATGAGCTTATCCATTCACTTTTCAATTTTTATACATGGGGTTTTGAGTTTGGGTTTTCACTTAAGTTGGGTGCTTGTCTCTCCTAGTTGGCTTTTGGTAGGTCTTTTCTAATTTATGCATACATATAAGATTATATTGGTCTTTAGGAAAGTGCATTGAAGCTAGTGCCAGTGCCCTTGCCAAGCTACATGTCTTTTTTCTTGGTAGAAATTACAAGTTGCACGGATGCTACACCCAGTTTTCAAAAAAATATTATAATTGATTTGATTGTGTAATTTGATTGAAAATGATTGTATTTACACATTTTGCTTAATTTTCCATTTCTTTTGCTTTTGCCACCTTTGCTGATTTATTCTGCCATTCTATTGCATTTTTGTTTTACGGTTAACATTACCCCTCAGCAGTGTGCGAGTCTTGTAGGCAGTGTTTATGGGAGGTAGTAAGCTTTAGCTTGCATCGAAAATGAGGAATGTAGGGGGATCTATATGAGGAGAGTAGTGGCTATCATTGGAGCTTGAGTTAGCTTGTGAAAATTGTTGTTTTGCACATTGGATGTTGAGAAAGAAGTGGCAATGGAGATTGTTTGAAATTAATTGGGATAATTGAAATTGGTCATTATGGAAGTTATTCTCTCTCTCCTTGAGGGGGTACTAGTTTATTTGTATGCATAAAATGTATGTATGGATTGGGAGATGGGTCGAACTCGAGGCAAAAGCTAGAGTGTTGTCTTATACTTAAGGCCCCAATCCATGTATAGGTTATGGTGTAGTTAGTATGTGAGTGCACATGCTTATTACATAGTTAGAAGATAGTATGATGGCTTTCATTTGTCAATTGCCGATGAAGTGGAGCACTAGTTAAAAGGTAGGTGAAGTGAAGCATTATCATTGCTGAGAGATAGAGGAGTTAATGGGGCATCATGAGAAAAATCTCAAACTATTGATTGACTTGCTGAAGTGATGATTTCTATATTGTTGTTGTAGCCATGAGAGATTTAAAAAGATTGGAAGAACTTGTGTGAGTGACTCAAGGAGATAGGTCTAACAAACTGAGGTTCCTTATGTAAGCAAATCAAGCCACCAGAATTTGATGGCAAAGGAAGGACCGTCCAAAACTGATGTTGAGATCTGGATCGAATCCATGGAGGATTACTTTGAAGTGGTAGGTAATGCACCCGCCAACCAAGCAATGCTCGCCATGCTGAAGCTTACCGGCGAAGCAAGACTTTGGTGGAAAACAAGGTGAAAAATTTGGAAAAGCTAAAGCAGAAGACAAAGGCCAAGGCAAAGTGAAATGGAAGACGAAGGCGCGCCAAGAAAAATCTAGAAACACGAGAAGCGCAGAAAAGTCCTAAATTAGGGAAAAGGCGCACAAGGAAAAGTGCAAGTCAATACTTTTGTAAAAGAGTGCAAGCGCATTGTGATTTAATTGAGCGTCGGGCTCTCACCCGCCGTGCAATTTGTAAAGGTAGATGGGTGGTGGAAAGGAAGCTAGGAAGATAGGAGGACAATGGGAAAAAGGGTCTAGGCCACGGCCGGCCATGTAAAAAAGGGGATAAGCGGATGACTGCCAAAAGGGATTTAGGGTTTTGTATATAAAGTGGAAAAGTGAATGAAAAGCTCATTCTTGTGTATGGCCAAAAGTGGGTCTCCTCTTCTTCTTCTTCTTGCTTGCTTGAGCTTGTGCTTGAGAGAGGGAGTGCGAGAGTGTGAGGGAGTGAGCGTGTGAGGGTGAGGGACTGAGGAGGAGAAGCTCTCCATTTTCTCCTCTCGTCTTCTCTTCTCTTCTCTTCTCTTGTCTTACTCACGGCAATGGAGCTTGGAGCTTGGAGCTTGAGGATGGAGCTTGCTTGAAGCTTACACTTGGGTCATGGAGTTATCGGAGTGCGCGGGATGGGAGGTAACTCGATCGGCATGGAGGTAAGCTCACTACACCCGTAGATATGGATGGTGCATCGGCTATGTGAGAGGTAGCTATTAGTACTCGGCTTGGAATGCTTGAAAAAATAAGTGGTCCGTGGGTCTTGGCGGTTGAGCGAAAGCTCCCACATTTTGGTTCCGTTGGCCGGGACCAACGGATTCAAGCCTTGAGCGCTTGCGCGCTTTGAATCAAGCATTGGAGTAGGGTTTTCCCCGAACCGGTGCTTGAGGTAGATATGTAGGAAGCGAGGGAGTTTGAAGAGGTATTCGATCTCCTTAGCAAGTAGGTTTTTGTTGTTTTGGACTTGGGAAAGTATGATAGAGTAGTGTAGGTATTTTCTTTATGATTTTTTCTTGCATTTAGGAAGGATAGGAGCAAAACATTGGAGTAAATAATAGGGTTTTCTGTTGCTGTATAACAGGTTGAAACAGGGAAAAAAAGGGCTAAAAATGAAATTTGGGTTAAATGTTAGTAAGGGAGGCAAGACTAAGGTGAGTGCATGCTTGGGCAGGGTGATAAGGGGCAAGGAGTGGCAAGAAAGGCCACATTGTGCATTGCAGGGTTTTAGGAGAGCAGGAGAGAGGGAGAGAGCTTCGTCGCATAGATCCGCTTCTATCTAGCCATTCGGGAGTTATTTGCCCAGCCTAGGTAATTCTACACCTTCCTCTACATGAGTAGGTTGGATTTGGAGCTGCTCGACCAGTGGGAAGGCCTCCTATGCTTGGTGCAGCGAATTTTTTAAAGCCCGATGAAAAAACACGCAATGGTCGGCGTGTTCGAGTGATGGCAATTCTGGGCCGAGTCCCAGAATCGGCCCTCAGACCGCTCGGCCATTCGGCCCTTGGCCCACTACCACTCGAACCACTTGACTCGGCTCAAAGTCCGCTCAGCCCCATTCACCAGTTTAGCCCTCAGTCCATGACCCACCGCTTGGCCCGTCCGAATTGATCATTTGGACCAATTTTGAAATTCGGCCTCGGCCCTTAGCCCACTCGGCCCACGGACAACCACATTTGGATTGGCCGAATTTGACATTCGGACCAGTTACATTTGGCCCTTTCTACTCGGCCCTCGGACGGTCGAATCGAGCATTCAGTCCCTGCAATTCGGACCTGTTGGGCCAAATTTGGATTTTTTTCAAATTTGAATATGTAGACCCTAAAACTGACCGAGAGACCATACATAGCCAAAACCATATCATAGATCTATCATTGGGCTGAAACTTAGAGCAAGTAGTTCAAAATTTGACTATAAACGGTCTTTCAAATCACGTATGGCATTTATCGTAACGGCCCTGTGGACTGGGGGGGACAAGCTCCCCCAAGTAGGTTGGAGAGAAAACACGCGTTGTGACAGGTTCTCCAAGTTGGACCCTAGTGTAGTAATGGCTCTACACGAGCATGGATTCTCACTTGCAAAATAGCAACCAAAAGCCTATACTTGAACAGAGAGAAAGAGAGACCCTAGAACCTCAATGGGCCAATCTAGCCAACAAGGGCAAAAAGGCCACATTGCAAAAACACATACATGTTGCATTTGGACTGCATCTAGTCAAAGCGGAAAGCAACAACATCAAGCTACAACAACGAGAATGACTAGATATGATAGTCCTGATGATAGATGCTCCTTGAATAGCACTGCACTGACGATCCAAGACATCAATGGAGAATCCACATCTAGTCGTGCAGTTGGGGACTCAAGGGCATTTGTTAGAAGGCTTAAATTTACAAGCCAAGACTCGGAAGACGAAGATATAGTACCACTTGCTTATCTTAGGGTCAAACTCACTACAAACTCACTACGAAAAGAGAGCACACTATCGATGCTTTGATTGATGAAGGAGTAGATTTTAATATATTGACCTATGAATCATGGACCCTACTAGGCCAACCAGAGCTCACACCGACTAATGCAACTCTTAGCCCTTATGGGGTACACCCAGAAGCACTCATAGGGAAGTGCAAAATCCTTGCGACAATCAAAACTGGAAGCTTGCCTATCCTATTTCATATTCCTCCAAATAGTGCTAATTACAGGAAGGAAACCCTCCTAAGAAAACCCTTCAAAAGGGTGACCAAGTGTGAGGCCGATTATGTGGCACAGAGGATACACCTAACACTATCGGGTGTGAGGATAGTCACAACCTTTAGCAAAGGTGACCTCATCGAACCTTGAGGGAAAGGCAAGAAAGGTGTTGACATAACAGTCAAGCCTACTAACGAGGGCAAGGACTTGTTTGAAGAGTTGATAAAAGCATAGGTCAAACGACGAGAACTAGTCAGTGAGGCCATGCCTGAAACAAGAAGGTCAGGAGACAATGCCAAGGATGGGCTTTGGACTTACAAATGTCATAGAAGATCCCAAAAGAAGCCCAATCCTTATAGATGAAGGCATCGATGGAGGGTTAGCACAACGCCGTGATGGATATCCAAAGCGTTGTTACGTGCTTAAGGGTATTACACAGATAACCAATGGATTTGGGTGCCAAAACCCCCTGCTAAACCTCCTTTGTCAACTGAAGCCTAGATCGTATCAAGAGCAAAGAAGCGTAGGAGGAGATCTAAACAAAAAACCAAGTCTTGAGTCAAAAGCATTGGAGTGACCGAGCCCCTCACGGTCGAAGTCGAGAAACCAAACGGGACCAATCGGAGGGTAGATCCTCAACTTAGCGTGTTTGACAAGCAGATATCAGATGTAATCATTGATGATACACAAAATCCACTAGTGCCCAAGGGGCCTTTGATTCCCTAAGAGGACAACAGGCATCGTAGGCAGAACATTGCTCATGGCAAGGTTAAATGCTCAACAAAGCAAATGGTAAAATCGTTTAACAGTCACGAGCCACTTAGGAGTCCCAAGTCTCCTACACCCTCTTTCCCCAAACGGACACATGAAGCACAACAACGGTTGTCAAGGGTGGCTGCTCAATCCCAATCTCTATCTCCATCTAAGCTTCCAAATGTCCAAGAGGTGGGACATGACACCATCCGTAGCTCTCGACCCAAGGATATGCCTGTGCAACCTAATGTGACTAGATCAACTCATGCTTGATCTACATAGGTGAATGCTCAATGGGCAACAAAAGACACGACCACTTCCGATCGCCCGAGGGACTTGACACCACAATCCACCAAGAGTAGCCAGTGCACTAGACTAGCTGCTACTACTTCCAATCAGGGATCACAATAGTCACAGCCCTTGGCTGTGACAACATCCCTTGTGGAACGTGACCTTAGCAGGTCACCTGTGGAGGAGGTTCCGCAACCAGCTTCCTTGAAAATTCTAGCACTTTTGAAGTGCTTAAAGCCTAAGCTGGAGGAGTTAAACAAAAGGGAATTGACTGAAGAGCTAGACTCTCCAAAAAGAGAGGCAGTTGTACCCTCACAACCTAGCGAGGCTATTCAGCAGGCCACGGCTATGCCCTATGAGGACACACTAGAGAAAGAGAATGCTAAGGCCCAACCAAGGACATCAATGGTGATTGACCTACTTCAAGGTCCCGAGTCTTCAAGGGATACATCTTGATTGCCTCAGAAAAAGAAGAGAAAGGAAAGAAAACAACAACGGCAGTTGCAAGTGGCTATAGACCCCAGGAAGATTGAAACCAAGAGTGCAGAAGAGCTAAGAAATAAAGCATCGAGACCATCCACCAATGAACCCATTGATGTCTCTCCTGATAGTGGTGAAACCTCAGACACATTCATGTGCTCTGAAAAATCAAAGCAATCGTTACCATCAATGGTTACTTTCAACACTCAATCCACTGACCAATAGAACTCGCATTGACCAATCAAGAGTGGATACAACACTGTCACAATAGGGTGACAAACTTATACTAGTCACATCCACGGAAAACCATGATGCAATAACAAAGCCTCAGGAGAAACATGGAAACCCCGAGAGCATAAGAAATCCTAGCGTTGACCAATCTTGCTCATTTAGGCCTGAGGCCCTAGCTATGCTAAAGCCTAGGCAAACTCCTAGAACCTTGCACGAGATAGCAACCGAGCAAGCCCTCATTGAACATAGAAGTGTCGCAGAATGCTTAATTGAGTTGGATGCTAAGCTCAAGGTGTTCGCACATGTCTACGTCCTTTGCGGACATGGGCTCATTCCTTAAGGAGCAGCTTGGAGAATACTTGCCATTTTCCCTATCCTGGGAAGAGCAATAACATATTAACGAGCACTATGACAGGCTCTTACATGAATGCATGCGACTCATCTCTGATGAGGAAGCCGACGAACTACGCTTAACTGTAATATTCAATGATGTGCTCTACCAACCAAATCTCTTAGAGATAGAGCAAGTACAGTGACAATCAGAGGGTCAAAGTCAATTTGAGAAACGTCGGTTTGAAAATCATGTTGCAATGGTCGAACTAGGAGCCCAAATCATGACAATCTCAAAAGAGCGATTGGCCAAATGGCGGTCTCAAAGAGACCCAACCTATGTGGCGCCAATTCCTTTCGAGTGCTAACTGCCATTTAGGGTGCAGACTTAGCTAGAATTAGCTAAGGGAACTCTTTGGCTAATAAGGTTCTCACTAAGAAGGAGCTACATGTTGCAAGTAGACTCGGACAAGGTACCATGATATTTGACGTTGCAAAATACCTGATGTTATTAAGAAGGCTACCACGAGTACTGGATGCATGTGCCACACTCCAGTACAATCCCGAGTTCTACAATTGGTTTTTATCCTCGTGAAGTGACATGGATTCGTAAATACGTATATAAATAAACAATGACTTTTGTGACCCTGTATAGATAAGATCAACACACACAAGCAATGATAGTCAAGCGCAGGGAGAAGAGTTGGGTTTGACAGGCTGAGCTCCTCAGGTCCTCCTCTCACCACATATTGAGAAGTCACGTGACCATTCCCGCCTCCATGAGGAGGGCATGCAATCCTCATTATCACCATACGAAGCTCTGACCAACATCTCTGATGGTGTAGATGGGGCACCGTCCCTTCCTATACACCTTTTCCCTTTTAAGGCTCCACTCCATGACAACTAGTCCACATAACTTAGCAAAAGCCAAGATCTACTAATGGGGTTGAAGGCAAAATGAACATCATCATGGGGGCCATCCCTCTACAACAACACTGAATGCCTCACCTCTCCCCTCCTCATCATATGGGCTTGATAACCCACTGTATAATCCCTTCCATGCGAATAGTTTTATCCTACCTCAAGGCCTAATCCTTGGTTCGCATTTTGCAGGTCCCCCTACGTAGCCAACATGGAGCACCTAGTGCAGCCAGCTTGCAAGGATGCTATTCGCCATCGAAGGGAGCATGCAGCAAAGCTCCTCCGCCAGGACGCTACGTACATACCCTTAAAAGGTGTGCAAAGAAACGAGGCCCTAAATGACATCGCCCAGGACGTAGGCCGAAAACCCCCCAAGCCAAGAGGACGAGAGCTCAAGGGAGCACACAAGGCATAGTAACACCGATCGTGCGGGCCCCCAATAGACACTCAGCCACCAGGTGCTCGAAAGAGGAGAGGGCAGCTCGAGACAAGTAGGAATTTGATGCATTGTTTAAAAGCATTATGGAAACTATTGCGGCCAGAGACTACACCATCCAGGTCCCAGCCGACATCTTGCCTGCCCAACCTCACAGGAGCCCCGCACCAGTAGAACCTCAGTCACCCGACCACCCGAACTCGCCCTGCTTCGTATAAATAGAGTAGCCCCATGTTGTATAAAAGGCTTATCAAATGCTACTTGGCCATGACTTTTTGTCGTTAAATGGCTAAGTGTTGACATGTTGCCCAATTGTACAAACTTTTCATATATGTGCTTAATATATTTCACATCTTTAGCAAAAGAAAAAGCTAATCAAGTGTAGATGATAAGTATCTAAGTCAACACCATGGAATTCAGATAAGTGATGTCTCCTTGCGTTGTATTGGTTTATTATAGTTGCGGCATATACCGTGCGTGTACTCTCATGAAGTGACAAGTGGATGCAGGATGATACAAGTCTTGGTGCGAAAGTGTTCAATGCCCAAGTCACCGCAAAACCATCGACCCCACAAAGAGCCGCGACAAAGCCACGCTGCCAAAAGTGAAAATCACCCTTGCTAACCGCCCATATCGCATGGCCCAAAGCATAGTCATGGGCTACGCTCTCTTTCTGGGTCAAGCTCTACATTTGGTTCATGGCAGTTGTTACCTCAATTGTACTGACATCGCGTGTCACGAAGAGGTTTGCAAAATCTCAAGTGTATCTCCCCATCTCAACAATTGTTTCTCTAACAACGAGGCTAGGGCACAATCATCACTGTAATATCTGTTTTCTGAGCCTTCGAAGCTTGACATTTCCCAACCCATTGAAAGGTTGATAGCCTTAACATATTGCAATGGTTGTACTCAGGCAAGTCCCAAAAAAAAAAAGGAAAGAAAAGAAAAGAAAGAAAGCAAGAAAAAAGAACAAGAAAAAGAAAATGGAAAAGGAAAAGAAAAGAAAAGAAAAGAATGAAAAGATACGAAGCACCCACGATCACAGCACAGCACCTAACGGTCATCAAATTAGGTACCTCTAGTGACCTTGGTCAGCTGGCTCCGTCCCTAGTCCCGTAGCCCTTTAGCATCACCCACAATTGTTCAGGGCACATCAAGGGTAGGACATACCTAGGGAGCTTGTCTCGCCTATGGTTAGACCTGTCACCCCGACCCATTTGCATGATTCCCTCTTGCACTCTGCCTTAATACCATTACAATCAATTGTGGTAACCACCGCACGAATGGCCATGAAAAGTACACCGTCCTCATCAAGTAAGTCCCATAGCTTCTAGCTACTGAAAGTGCGGTGTCCCTGTGTTCAATTATGCTACGTCGTGCAGTCACAATGCAAAGGATGTCTCATACACCTTCGCATGCACTTCTTCTCAACATGGACAACTTTGCTTCATCCACACATTGTTACGAGAAACCAGCCCGTAGTCTTCTAACTACGTAATATCTAAGTATGCACGAGCACTCATATAATATCTACACCGAAATATATATAGAGTTTGGGTCCTCAAGTGTAGGACAATACTCTCAGCTTGCTTAGAGTTCGACTTGTCTCCCAAACTAATTGAACTATGTCTTGTGCATGATAAAGAAGACTAGCACTACCCCTCGGGAGAGGCCACTTATGAGAGGTTTTCAAATTCCAGGTATTGAAGACTCCAACAAAAGTGTCGTTCACTCTTTTATCGACACCCAACTCTGAATTCTTATCCTTTATTATCCTGCAAGCCCGCAAAGAATCGTCATGTGCAGAATCCCCAACAAACCAACAGTTGTGTTGGCCATCAGCGCAATCCCCAACAAAGAACAACCCTACCACCAACTCCAATAACCCTTCCACCAGCCACCTCGGCCACCAACGTGCCCCCAAGGACCTTCCTCCACACCACCACCAACACTCCTCCACGACAACCACAGGTGTCCTTGCCACCCACGTCTTTGGTGCATGCTAAAGCCTGCTATCTACGACGGTGAGTGCCATGGGACTGGCACTCGTCTAGGAGGGGGGTAATGTTAACTGTCAGATGAATAAGGTGGAAAATTTGGAAAAGCTAAAGCAGAAGACAAAGGTCAAGGCAAAGTGAAACGGAAGACGAAGGCGTGTCGAGAAAAATCTAAAAACATGAGAAGCGCAGAAAAGTCCTAAATAAGGAAAAATGCACACAAGGAAAAGCCAAGTCAATACTTTTGTAAAAGAGCGCAAGCGCATCGTGATTTAATTTAAGGAGCCCCGGGCTCTCACTCGTGCAATTTGTAAATGTAGATGGGCGGTGGAAAGGAAGCTAGGAAGATAGGAGGACAATGGGAAAAAGGGCCTAGGCCACGGCCGGCCATGTAAAAAAGGGGATAAGGGGATGACCACCCAAAAGGGATTTAGAGTTTTGTATATAAAGTGGAAAAGTGAATGAGAAGATCATTCTTATGTGTGGCCAAAAGTGGGTCTCTTCTTCTTCTTCTTCTTCTTGCTTGCTTGCTTGAGCTTATGCTTGAGAGAGGGAGTGCGAGAGTGTGAGGGAGTGAGTGTGTGAGGGTGAGGGACCGAGGAGGAGAAGCTCTCCATCTTCTCCTCTCTTCTTCTCTTCTCTTCTCTTCTCTTGTCTTACTCGCGGCAATGGAGCTTGGAGCTTGGAGCTTGGATATTGAGGATGGAGCTTGCTTGAAGCTTACACTTGGATCGTGGAGCTACCGCAGTGCGTGGGAGAGGAGGTAACTCGATCAGCATGGAGGTAAGCTCACTACACCCATAGATATAGATGGCACGTCGGCTATGTGAGAGGTAGCTATTAGTGCTCGGCTTGGAACACTTGAAACAATAAGTAGTCCGTGGGTCTTGGTGGTTGAGCGAAAGCTCCCATAGGGGCTATATAGGTTGGGTCTCTATGAGACTCCCATATGGCTTGCCTCTCCTCTAAGATAGTCATTAAACTGGCCTTCAAATTTAGCCATCAATGCTCGATTATCAAACCAATATTTAAGTGGTGTTATTCAGCTTCCTCATCTAAGATGTGTCGTAGAAGATTGTCTAAAAGCCCATTGTAGTAACTCACCAAGATTTTCTTGCTCCTCCCAAGTTGGAGGATATCCTAGGTATTCTTCATGTTCTTTAGGCAATGTGCCCATGTTGATGCTGACATAGATGCATGCAAGAAGCTTCAGCCTAGCATCCAATTCTATGAGGCACTCAATGGCACTCGACAGTTGCTTTAGGCTTTAATATGGTGAGAGGTTCAAGATGAGACATGCAAGATTGAAGTATCATGAGTTTGCTTGTGCTTTTAGGGTTCTTATGTTTATTCTAAGGCTTTGTGGCCACCGAGTCTTGTTCTTGATCAGATGTGATAAGTGTGGTCACAACTAATGGTTGTGACTATTCTATTTCCTCACTTGATTGGGTATCATGCACTTTATTCTTGGTGGTTCAAGTTTTACTTGCAACAATCGGAAGCACCTATTGCTTAGAATACTTGGAAATTTTGGAAGCATTCATAGTTAGTGCTTTTGGAAGAAGTGGCCATGGGGATATCTACGGATTAGTTTTGTGTCAAGGCTATTGGCTCTTTGCTCTTCTGGTTAGACTCCATTGTTGTGGCTTTTGCATAGCATTAGCTCATCGTTGGTATTATTTCCTTTGCTTTTGTTTCTATCCCTTGGATAATAAATGTGTGAACTTAGGGAATTATGTGCCTTCACTTGGTTTGGCAATTATGTCATTGGACTACTCATTAGGGATCTCTTTTCCTTTCACCTCCTCATATGGCTTCCCCAAGTCATGTCAAGACATATTCCTAGCCTGTGGTGATTTAATTGCCTCTTGTTTTGGAAGAGTCAAGGCTTCCTATTGTCTCTTCTTCATCATGCATATTAATTATGGGTACTAGTAATTGTTCTCACTTAGTTGTTGTCTCCGGGATTTATCCTATCCAATTGTAGATAGCTTGTCCTTAGGGATCACAAGCAGCATTGCCTCCCTTGATTGTTTTTATGATTAGATTTTTTTTTTCTTTTGTTGAGGAGGCACTTGTGTGTGGTGATCGAGATGGTCTTACAGGCGTTTTCTCTTTTGAGTTGATGATTTTCTTCTTGCCTTTCCCTTGAGGACTAGTAAGATCACCCTTACTAAAAGTTGCAATTGTCCTTACATTTGGCAATGTTAGATGTATTTATTACACTACATAATTGACCTCACATTTTGTTTCATGTTTGAAAGCTCTACCAAGAAATACTTCCTTTCCCACATCCTCATGGTTTGGGAGTACATGAAATAAGATGGGTATAACTTTGGTCTTCATAATTGTGAGGATTCTACATTTTCCTAGGAGAGAATACAAATTTCCCCCCATAGGGATTGAGGATTGCGTTGGTCTGGCTAGCCTATTTTAGTTCATGCTTCATAAGTCAAAAGATTAAAGTCCACTACTTCATCAATGAGAGCATCAACAATATGCTCTCTTTTTGCCGCAAGTTTGACCCTAAGCAATATCTTCTAGGCCTAGGTCTATAATCTTAACCTTTTGAATGCAGATTCTTGGATTTCTAGCTGCATTATCAGATGTGGAGTGCGTATTAGATTTATGGCTCCTTCATACAATGTTGCTTTTATCACATTCAAGGTCAACATTGCTGAGTTGATTCATACTTGCATTTGTCCTCCAATGATCTTGCATTTTGTTTAGATTGAGTGCAATCTGCATGTAGTGTGCAATTGTGGTCTAGTTTCCCTTGATGGCTAGTGCAGCCCCTTTGAGTTCTATGGTCTCTGATTGTTGCCTTTATATGTGGGCTCCCTTGAATTAGAATGTTCCTTGGCCTTTTGCGCTCCATCTAAGCTCTTAGACCTACTTCTCTCTAGGCTCATTTCTTTCCAATTTGGTCATTAGAACTTCTCTTATATATTCCATTCTCCTTATGTGTTCTTGATGGTGCCGTAATCCCTTTTATATCAATATTAGTATTGAGATGGTTTGTTATTCACTTGTTATCATTTTGTAGTTGTGGCTCTTGTATTTCTATTCTACTTTTTTTGATTTGTTTGCATGTGTTTTTATTGCAATGATTTCTCTATGAGATTCATGGTGTTCCTAGTTCTTTCCCAGAATATTGTGATAGTGAGAGTGTGCACACCTAGGCTTTTGCTTTTCTTATCCAACATGCTCAACTACAATTTGAGTACCCTATGTGCAACCGAGCTCAATCGAGCTCTTCACTTTCCATGCCAGAGTGTATCATTCACTCTCAAAGGTATATGAATGTTACATAAGCTCTCTCAAGTATTCTTGCTATTTTAAGAGCATAAAATAGCAATCGAAGACCAAGTACATGCAAAATGTAATTCACAAATCAATCTCAACCTATATGATCTCTACAAAATGAGCATAAACTAGCATGGGAGATCCTTCAAGGTGACAAATTTATGAAAATGGATGTGAAATTCAAAGCTAGGAGTAGTTTGGGAGCCTTTGAGTGCTGCTGATTATTAATTGGATTTTACACGAAGGTATTTGTATAAAAATATATATCACACATAGTAGCAAGGTGTGGTTTTTTCACACGATGTTCTCAATTAGATATCATAGACACAAGAGGCTCATAAACACGCTACTAAAACCAAGATTTTAATCTCTCTGTTTCTCTATTAAATATACATATACACCTTGCTTAAGCCACCTAAGCTTTGAGCATGCATGTCCCCTACTTTTCCACTTAAGCTTACCTCTTGCTTCTTGAAAACAAGATGCCCCTATGCTTGCATACATCAAAACCTTGTACCAAGATCTCTTAGCATTCGATGCCAAAAAATGTTTCAATCCTAGCCACTAATGGCTACCCGAACAATGGGAAAAATGGGCTATTTCCACTAATGGATATCAAAATCAATGGCAAAATGGGCTATTTCCACTCCAAATCCACCCAACTATAAGCCACTGGCCTTTACCCCAACAAGTTGTACCTCTTATGCTTCGTTTCATTGTAGTTGTCAATGCTCTTTGAGGATATGCATAATATGGTGAATCAACTCATTCGTTAGGGTATGAGTAGCAAAGGTAGTCCAAACCTACTTATCAACTTTCTGGAATGGAATACCACCACTCTAGTTAGCCTAACTATGAATTCTTGGACTATTTTTTAAGTAACTACTTTTGGTTCCTGGAGGTGATAAGATTTGTGGAAGGCCTCTAGGTTCTACTAATTGAAATCGTGAACTTGTTAGGATAAGGGAGAACATAGCCTTCCACAAATCTTATCACCTCCAAGACTTGTTAGGATAAGTCCTTTTCCTCCAAACCTGGAGGTGATAAGATTTGTGGAAGGCTATGTTCTCCCTTATCCTAACAAGTAATTTCACGGTTTGGAGGAAAAGGACTTCCTAGAGCTCCACTCCTCACATGCCTTGAAATCAAAGGTCACCTTGATATCCATCCTATGCCTTTCTTGATACTTCCTCAAAGTGTCCTCAAGTGTTCCTCCTCCTCCTCCTCCTTGTTGTAGAATGTCAAGTGGGTGGTCTTTGAACTTTTGAGTGAGGACTTTTAAGGCCTTATTCATCATTTCATAGGCGTTCTACTACTTTTGGGCAATTTCCTTGGTTTGCTGGACATCTTGAGCTTCTCCTACCTCTTCTACATCATAATCAGGAAGTTTTGGTATTTCTATGATGGTTGTCATGATTGAAGGTAGCTCTAGATGTTTTAGGTTGAGGTTGATCTTCATTTGATGATGGGAAAGAACTGATTCACAAATCCATAGCCTTGAAGACCTAGTCATTGTATCTTGCTTATCAAAGGTGGGCTCTTAGTCTTTCATGGGTAGGTTCATAAGCTAGTAGTTTAAATCCCGTGTTAGATCTATCTTTTCTAGGGTAGAGGTTGCAATACTTAGTTGTGACTTTAGATCTTCTACATACTCATTAGGTATCTTTATAGCAATATTCATAGCATCATGGCATAGTTTCTAATACAATGTGATGTCATGCTGGCATATAAATACCTACTCTTTGTAGTGGCTTATTTGGAAGAAGACATTGGATGAGTCTAAGGCCATATGATGAAGCATGTTTCCATGGGTCCCTTTAGTCTCCCCCTCTATCATAGCTATAGCCTAAGTAGCTTGTGGCATTATGAACACCTAGTTTGTGCTTAAGCATGTTGGCTAAATGTAGTAAGTTGTTGCTTGAGAGGTGTTATCTTTGCTTGTTCTTGCTCCACGTGTGCCTTGAGTACAATAACTAGATTCTAGTTTCTTGTTCCTTATGTTGATCTAATTCAAGGCTTTGTAGGTAAGCCTTCAACTCTTCTAGCTCCTTATTTCTTTCCTTCCAACTCCTTATTTTTATCTTTTAGTTCCTTGCCCACGTTTTCCAATTCTTTTTCTTTTTTTTCTATTTTCATGTGTAGGTCTTGATGTTGTCAATCTAATTGTATTAAAAATCTCTCATAAATCTCCTTGGTCTCATCTAATTATACTTAGAGTTATTGCTTGCCCTAAACAACTTCAACATTGTCTCTATGAAGCTCTTCACATAGCTCTCCCAAAGTGCTCAAGCCACCTACTACACTTGGTGCCAAATCATGCTCATGTTAGCTTATGATAAACTCAAGAAGGCATTGCTTGTCTCCTTGTGAAGTGATGTTGACATCCTTTGTGGATTTTTCTTTTTCTAGATCTGTGAACTTGGTCCATGTAGTTTGGATGGTTATGAGTTATGACCATTGAAATTTTTTGGGGCAACAATTTGCAAATTTGGCTATTAAATAGGTCTAAACACAAAAATTTGGCAAAAATTCGTGCAAAAAAAGGCCACATCACCAAATATACCTACCTATAAGAGAAGCTTTTTGAGGTATTTTATTCCCAAAGCTCACCTATATTGCAATGTAAAGAGGCATAGTAAATATTTTTTTTTTTACTTCCAAGAATTTTTTTTCATAAAGAATACATTTCACGTGTTATTTAATATCACATAAGCAAGTGAGTATTTCATATATGTGTACATGCTTTGTGTATATGTATGATGGCTTACCTAACCACGATAAGTTTAGATGATAAATGAGCTTTGAATGCCAAATCTTTGAGCATATTTTTTAGTAGGGAATCCAAAAAAAGAGGATTGGCTATGATTAGCTATTGAAAGGCTCCTTGATCATATGATGGGTTTATTAATCTTATTATACATAAACAAATGGTCAAAGACTTGAGCTAAGACTCTTAACTCCTCCTCTAGTATAGATGCGAAATGAAGCCCATCTTGGGCTACCTCTAGCACATCCTCATATCTTTGAGTCACCTAGGGGTTCATAGAGACCTTTCATATTTCCCTAAAGTTACTTAGATTCCTAAGGATTCTTTTATCGACTTTGATATGAGCTTTATCTCTCCAATTCTCTCCTTATACTATTTTGTATCCCCAACATATATAATAGTATTAATCTTATTATACATAAACAAATGATGAAAGACTTGAGCCAAGACTCTTAACTCCTCCTCTAGTATAGATGCAAAGTGAAGCCCATCTTGGGTAACCTCTGGCACATCCTTGTATCTTTGTGTCACCTAGGGATTATTCCTCTTACTCAACAAATATTTTGCCAAAGAGATGCTTGTTCTCCTCCCATATGGGGTTCCATTTGGAAACAACCTTGGCCATTTCATTGTCAACAAGACCTAGGTCTATCATTGGAAAAACCCTAACAAAGGTTTTGAATATTGAGTCTAACTAGAAGAAGCATTTTTTGAGAACAAGTTGGTCTGCTTAGCCAAGTCCATGGCCATATTGCAAATAAATCAATCAATATGAGCAGGTTTGATAAGAGACAATGGCTTGGTGGTATTGATATGGAGATGGATTCGGTTACTTCCTCATGATGGTGTTGGAGTCTAGCTTGTTTGACTTAGTATAACAAGTGCATTCTTATTTTGAATAGTGGCACTATGGTGCTACTAACATAGTTTCCACTTTTGTTTTAATTGTGGGCTCAAAGATTTATTTGCAATCTTAGGCTATTCCAAGGAAATATGTTTGTAACTAGGTTTGTGCATTTGGGGATTCGTAGATAATATCTTAGTAATATTCTTACACCTTGAGGAGGGATTTGGATACCCATTTGAGTCAAATATGAGGCCAAATATGGGGCCTTAAGGGACTCCCTTTCCATTGGATTGAATTTTTTCACAAGTGTTGAGTAGCCTTAGAAGGTTTTAACTTTGTTAGATAGCCATTGAAAGTGAGGAGGTTTCCTTGGCCAAAAAGGTGGCTAATGCTAGCTACCTTGTTAGAGATTGGGGACTTGTGTATTTAGTAGTTGTTTGAGTAGGTTGCCATCCTTCTTGCTAGCTAGAGGCTTAGGTGATGGGGTAGATATGCTGATCTGAGTATGCCCTATAGCAAGGTCCCTTGATTTGAAAGTAAAAGTCAATTAGGTGCCTAGGAAATGTAGGTGAATGTGCATGATGGACATCACACAAAACTTGATACTTGAAAGGTTGCACTAAGAGAAATTTGGTCCCCACAACCTCTCAATTTGGAAGAATATAGAAAAGGAGAGGACTACTCTCGGTCTCCATTGTGGTCATAAATTTGCATTTCCCTAACAAGGATTAGGGTCAATCTCCATATGGATTCGGTTCAGTGTGAGTAGTAGGAGTCAATGATAGTTGATCAAGTTTATTCCAAAAATAATAAGGCAAAGTGTTGAAATTTGAACATTCATCAATTAAAGCATTAGTAGCAATCTCCTTTGTTATAGTCAACCAAACTTGTAACAAAATAAGAGGAATGATATGCTCATCCTTGGTGTCTAAATTTCTAAAAGCAATAGTTCTAATGTTGAAGTAGAAGTGTGCTCTTAAGGGATTTACGTGAGACAATTGATTAAGTGCTACTTGTCATTCAAGCTACTCATACTAGGTTTGTTCCACCACCATGCCAACAATAATAAGAACTTTAGGCTCATGCATGTCAGTAGTGACCTAGAGGATAATATTTCTTAATATGACTCCCATTGAAATGTCCAACGTTGTCTCCTTCTAGGGTTTTAACATCCACATTCCCTATCTTGCTAATCATACACAATAGGGTCCAATGTTGAGATATTTACATTATCTTATGTTTGTGACTATACGTATGAGAGAACAATAAAGTAGTATATATAGTGTGAATGTACTTCAAAAATAACACCCCACTTTTGTATCTCTCTGGCAATGTGTATGAGATGGAAGAGAGGATAGAATAAAGAATAAAGAAGAAGAAGGAGACTATTGATCCCTCCATCTTGCCCATCATTCTTCTATTCTATTTCCTATTTCAATTTCTCTAACAATGTGTATGAGATGGAAGAGAAGATAGAATGAAGAATAAAGAAGAAGAAGGAGACTATTGAGCCCTCCATCTTTCCCATCACTCTTCTATGCTATTGCCTCTTTCAATTTCTATCATTGAGTATTAGAGCACATGGAGTGTGTGGAATGGAGGACAATTAACAAAGTCTATGCTTGTTGTCCACCACTAAAAGAGGTACAAATTGACTCACTGAGGCTCAATTTGTGGGCTTTATTTCCTGAATCGAGTTTGAATTGATAGTCGTTAGAGACTATGTTCAAGGTGAGATAGTTGGAAGTTAGATTGCTCAAGGATGGAAGATGTTTTACTTTTGGTTTGAGGAAGCACAAGGATTACTTAAGCAACGCCCACCTTAACCAAGGGGATTGCTTATGCCCAAAATTGAGGGGGAAGTTTGGTTTGACAAACCTATTGTATGCTTGAACTATAGCGAATGGAGAGAAGAAGAATTGTAGATTGCTTCTAGTCATAACTTAATTATTAAGCCTTGAAGCATTGATTTGATAATGAGATGTAAGAGGACATCTACTTTAGAATTGGCACCGTCGAACCTCCATTTTTATCCTCATTAAATCAATTGTGGCCAACCAAATATGGAGTGCTTGCCCAAAGAAAAAAGCTGTGTTAAAAAGGCTTTCTTAAGCTAGAAGAGTAATGTTCACATTGGAGTTAAATGGATTGGATAGTGTTGAGCCAATTTAGAAAAAAATATTTCCAAATTGCAAAAATATTAAATTGATTATTTCAAAGAAATAGTCTAGTAAGAAACTATGTTCACATGAATAAAGAAGAAATCAATTGTTTGAAGGCCAAAAAAGGGTTTTTAATGCACATTTTGGGGCTCATTTTGAGAAAATATTTACAAGAAAACTGGAAAATTTACCATGTTTTGAGAAGTTCTTATGCACATTTTTTGGCAATGAAAATTAGTTATTTTGATGCTTTTGTGATGCAGATATTTTTGGGCTCATTTATATGCTTATTTTTTGTCTTGGTATATCATAAGGGCCATGTATTGATAGCAACGGGTGGGCAACTATTGTATTATCTCATGGCACATTGCTGGATTGTTTTTGGTTCTAAATAGACCTCATTTTTTGTATGAAAACTTGGATGCTCAATAATGTACTCATTTTGAATGTGTTGATCACTTTGGATACTACCAAAATTGGCTATTTGGTGCATGTATTGGTGGATGCTTTTGTCGTGTATTTGAGATATCATACACTTGCTAGTTTGTTGAAATTTTGCAATTATGTCAAAAACATCTCAAATCACTCGTATAATTGGTGATAAGCTAAAAAAAGATAACTACATTGTTTGGTTTTAAAAGATGGAAAAATTAACGATGGATAGAGGTCTATGGGACCTCATTATAGGTGAAGGTGCATGTCCTAAACTTCCAAAACACAATCCCAACAAAGATCAAAAGAAAGTATACATAGATTGGATAGGAAATAATAAAAAAGTCATGCATTGCACACACACACATACATTGAACATGTTTATTTTGCAATATCAAGAAGGCAAGTACATGTAAAGATGCATATTAAATAATTGAAAAGATGTATAGTATATGCACTTTTACGAAGGCATAGGAGATTGTTAACCATAAAATGAAAAGGTGGTAGGACAACAGACTAAATTGACAAAGGTGGCAAAAGCAAAGAGAAGTGAAAATCAAGTGAAAGGCAAAAACAAAATGATTTTTAGTTAAAACATTTATACAATTAATTGTAATATCATTTTGAAAGCTAGGCGTAGTGCCCATACAAATTGTAATATTTATACCAGAAAGAAAGACCCATAGCATGGTAAGGGCACAGACACTAGCTTTCATTCACTTTCATGAAGGATGGTATAATCTAATATGTTTGCATAAATTGAAAAAGATTGGCCAAGAGCTAAGTAGGAGAGATGGGTGCCCTATTGAAAGCCCGAACCCAAAACCCCATGTATAAAAACTAGAAAGTGAATGGATAATCTCATTCATGTGATGTGTAAACTTGAGAACTCTCTTCTTGCTTCTCGTATATTTCTTGCTTATACGAGAGGGAGATATTGAGAAAGAGAGGAAGAGTGTGAGATAGACTGAGCGATTGATTGGAGAAACTCTAATGTAACGTGCCTGTCCAAGCACGTTTTAGCGGTCCATGGAGAAAACGAATCTAAGCGTCACCGCCTGGCACTCCCAAGGAATGTTTCGGGGTTTGTCGCCTAGGGTTTCTCGAGTCCGCCTCGCAACAGAATGTTCACGGCTAAACCCACTAGGATTGACCTGAAATCTGGGTTCCTAGGGCCAAGGTCTCCTAACAACATTCTAGCGTCGGGTTTTGGATATCCTACTTTATGCAGAGATACCCAACCCGAAGCAGACTCATACTACACTTGGTTTAAAGAGAATTGGAAACAACAGGGACGTGCCGTTTAACCTCTCTGCCCATAGGGCATAGTCCCATTTCGGTCCCCTAAAACAGCATGAATCAGGTTCTAACTTAACAATACCTAAAGTCGAACGGTGATAAATCCTTGTGAGAAGCCTCCCAGTTCTTTGGGATCACCCTGCCATAGGACGGACCCATCGGGGATTCCGTCCACCTGCTTCCCTTGATAGCTTTAGTTTTCTAATTAGATCCTACCACATTTATCTGCGACATTTAAAATAAGCTTCATTAATTAAGCGTCTTAGGGAACATGGTTCATTTGCATAATTTACAGCACAGAAACGTAAACAAAACAAGCAGTCCTTTTGACAAGTAGGTTCCTTAACTTATTTTCAAGTTAATCTTTGTCTCCTGCCCATACATGAGAATTATGTATCCCTTCTGTCCAACAGAAGTACTTGGTCCAAATCACATTGCACCATAATTTCCATCCTTTATCTAGAATAGGATCTTCCAACGTCCCAGACATTGGGCTCACAGCAGTCTACAACTCTATTCTGGACTCGGCAAGGGGTGTCTAGAGCTCCACTAACCCCGAGCAACCTAGGAGTGAGACACACTTTTCGTGGTTGGACTTTTCACCACTCGACCTTCGGCCCATGCATCGAGCAATGCCCTCTTGGGGTAATCCATGGTGCGATCTTGGAGATGATCCACCCGTGCAAATATCCTCTTAATTAACCAATTAAGAATAAAGTATAATCAAGGCAATTGGCCCTAATATCATCTTCTAAGAAAACATTTCTTTATTCCCATGGCAACTTGTCATTATAGACCCCTGCCATGCATTTGCCATCAGCACAAGCCTTGGAATATTTATCCAAATCACAATGCAATAATCAGTTGATTGAAAGAAAAACATTCAGGGTGTTGTTCAATCAACCAACAAAACTAATTGCATTTTTCCCAAACAATACAAAAATAGATGCGATAATAATTCCATCGCATATTCGCTCTCCCTTGTATGCACAATTCGTAATGTTATTCTTTTTGCGATTATACTATTCATAACCCCTGACCGATAGCTCTATCAATGAATAAGCCATATGCAACTAAGTGCAATTAACTTTTCTTAATACATGCACTTTGCAAAATCCATCTTTCAAATATGTGAGAAGAGGTCTATCCCTTCCCATGACCTATTCTCGTACATCATAGTATGAAGCCTAATGTATCTCATGCGAAATCAAAGCAAGCATCTATCAATTTAGAAATACATTACTTACGATTGGAACCGCAGTTGGATTGACAATGATGCCTTCACCCAAAGTTTCATTGCTGGTTGTAGGATTGCCATCTGCACGTGACATTCTTCGCTTGGAGGCAATCGTCAACAAGTAGACTCAAGAGATTAAGAAGGCGAAATAGATTCGAGATGGGAGAGTGTAAGAGAAGATGGCGAAGTCGAGGATTGAGTTAGAGGGAATTGAGCTAACTCTCCCCCTTGCAGCCTCTCGGGGTAACTCTTTTCTCTCTCTCTCTCTCTCTCTCAATCTCTCTCTCACAATCTGTTGGAGGGGTATCCTTCTCTCTACCTCTCTCTTGTAGCCTCTCGGGGTCCCCTTATGCTTCCTTGTGCCTCCCCATGCCTCATATTTATAATGAATTAAAGAGGAGGGGATGAGACTGAGAACAAGAGTGGAGGGGCTCTTGGAAGAATCAGTGATTTGATGCTCAGATTATAAATCTAATGGTTCCATTGGCTCCAAAAGAGGGGAAAAATCCCAAGACACTTATTTAGAAAGCTTTCAGATCACTCCTTCTTTCACTCCCTATTCAAACTGCTGTCTATTGGCTGTAGACTATGATCACAGCATGCACGATTTCACCAATCACTCTCTTTATCTTTTTTCTTTTTATAAAATCTCCAAAACTAACTAAAACATCACTTGTCTTTTCTTTTTAATGACATCCAGTTCTATCTTTTCAGGGTAATATCTAAAATATACTAGTTTTTTGTCCAAAAATCGAATATTTTTGGACCATCCAAACTATACACATTAATACTAGTGATTAATATGGCTCATAAGTCTCGTTCATGTTGTAACTTCCATGAAGGGTGGCTATGGTCCTTGTCAATTTGAGAAAGATATCGGATTTATGACTGTTTATATATATATATATATATATATATATATATATATATATATATATATATATATATATAAATTAAATAAAAATTATTAGCTATTAACATTAGTTAGTTTTTACCTTAGTTAGTCTTTAGTTAGTAATCTTACTAACGTATTAACTGACTAACTAACTTTCGAACTAACCAATTAACTTTTATTGTGCGGAAATATTACATCCTCCTCCCCGAGAAATTGAGATGTCCTCATCTTGAGAGAAACCGAGGGTATCATTTTGGAATATGTGGGTTATGGACCCACCACACTTCCGTTGCGCTAGTCTCATCACTCATAGGCATGCGGTCTTTTGAAATAGCAACCTATTGTATTTGATATATCTGAGTCTTGATTACAAGAGAATATTTATTGTAGTTACATCTCATAAATATCTTCTAGGTTTTTCCTAAGTATCTAGTATATTCTAGATCACTGGAGCTTGTACAAATTCATTCTTTGTAAGTTCAAGTTCTCTTTGAGTCCTATTGGGACAATTGACATGGGTATGTCTAATGTTGTGGCACTTGGAGCATCATTGTTTAGGGTGCCTTGGGCATTCCCTTTTGAAATGACCTAACTCCTTGCAATAGAAATAGCGTGAAGCTTTATTACTTGGAGTCACAAGATTTCTGGTCGTTCTTGGCAAAATTTTCTTCTTTAGGCCTAGGATCCTTTCAGCAGACTGAAGTGGTCCTTTATCGCGAAAACTTTGTTTCTGAATTGTCCTCTTTTTAGACCTAGATTGAGGTCCATGGTCAATCGGCTTTGCTTGTAGTATTAAAGAGTACTCCCAAACTTCATCATTCTAGCAAGACCCAATCTATATTAGTCAAGAAGAACACTTGAGAAAAATTCATTGCAAGTTATAGTTGCCATTCCTCACTAGAATATCTCTAATCGCTTACAAGTTGTAGGCACAAAATAGATGCAACTCATATTACTCATGTTATTTCTGTTTAGGATATGTCTATGAACCAAATATGAAGCAATCACACATCATCATGAAGTTTTGCTTTGATACCAACTGTAACGTGCTCGCCTATCGGCTGTCCAAGCACGTTTTAGCGGTCCATCGAGAAACGAATCTAAGCGTCGCCGCTCGGCACTCCCAGGGAATGTTTCGGGGTTTGTTGCTTAGGGTTTCTCGAGTCTGCCTCTCAACGGAACGTTCACAGCCAAACCCATTAGGATCGACCTAAAATCTGGGTTCCTAGGGCCAAGGTCTCCTAATAGCATTCTAGCATCAAGTTTTGGATGTCCTACTTTACACAGAGATACCCAATTCGAAGTAGACCCATGCCGCACTTGGTTCAAAGAGAATTGGAAACGGGAGGGATGCCCGCTCAACCTCTATGCCTGTAGGGCATAGTCCTATTCCGGTCCCCTAAAATGGCATGAATCAGGTTCTAACTTAACAATACCTAAAGTTGAATGGTGATAAATCCTTGTGAGAAGCCTCCCAGTTCTTTGGGACCACCCTGTCGTAGGACGGACCCGTCGGGGATTCCGTCCACCTGCTTTCCTTGATAGCTTTAGTTTTCTAATTAGGTCCTACCACATTTATGTGCGACATTTAAAATCAACTTCATTAATTAATCCTTTTAGGGAACATGGTTTGTTTGCATAATTTACAACATAGACATGAAAACAAAACAAACAATCCTTTTGACAAATAGGTTCCTTAACAAGTAGTCCTTTTGCAAGTTTTGGGTGCTCTTTCTAGCTCTCTCTCATTTTCCATATGTTGCCTTACCATACTACATGAGGAGCCACAAGGCTAAATCAAAGGGATAAACCTAATGGCTTATAGCCTATTGGTTTCTATTTCCATTGCCACCACATTGATAGGTAGGAGGAAAATTGACCACTGATGAAGACATAAGTCTTGGCCTTTACATTGCATTAAATCGGCCACATGAGTAAGCTTCAAATTAGTGAAATCGGCCATGTGAATAGCATAAATTTTGAATGATTTAAAGCCCAAATCCATAGCCAATTTAGCCAAAATCCCCACAAGAGAATGGAAGGAGCTGAAGGAGACCCTCATAGATGGGCCTTCCCAAGCTATAGAGATAGACCCTAGAGAGAGATCCTTACAATAGATGTATTAAGTAACCTTATAATATTGATGAAGTGAACATCTAGAGGGGTCATATTTTCTAACCACACACCCTCAAGAGTTCAACCACCACCACAACAATAACCACTATTGGGGAACTAAAGTCACTTGCATTATAGTTATGAGGCTTCCCTTTTGCCTTTGTTGGACCATGGCTGTTAACCCCAACACGAAGAAAGCAAAAGGAAGTGGAAAAGATGTAGGGCAAAGACGGAAAAAAGGTAGCCCGACTGAAGAAAGAAAAGGAGAAAAGGCTAAAAGCGCAAGGGCAACCTTAAAAGTCCAAGGCAAAGGCAAAAGGGGAAAGACGCATTTTAAAATAAAAAGGCGCACCCTGAAATCTTGTAAAAGAGCGCCGGGCTCTCACCTGTGCAATTTGTAAATGTAGATGGGCGGTGGAAAGGAAGCTAGGAAGGTAGAAGGACAATGGGAAAAAGGGCCTAGGCTACGGCCGGCCATGTAAAAAAGGGGAAAAGGGGATGACCGCCCAAAAGGGATTTAGGGTTTTGTATATAAAGTTGAAAAGTGAATGAAAAGCTCATTCTTGTGTGTGGCCAAAAGTAGCTCTCCTCTTCTTCTTCTTCTTCTTGTTCTTGCTTGCTTGAGCTTCTGCTTGAGAGAGGGAGTGTGAGAGTGTGAGGGAGTGAGTGTGTGAGGGTGAGGGACCGAGGAGGAGAAGCTCTCCATCTTCTCCTCTCTTCTTCTCTTCTATTCTCTTCTCTTGTCTTGCTCGCGGCAATGGAGCTTGGAGCTTGGAGCGGGAGGACTGAGCTTGCTTGAAGCTTGCACTTGGATCGTGGAGCTACCGAAGTGTGCGGGAGAGGAGGTAACTCGAATGGCATCAAGGTAAGCTCACTACACCCATAGATATGGATGGCGCGTCGGCTATGTGAGAGGTAGCCATTAGTGCTCGGCTTGGAACGCTTGAATCAATAAGCGGTCCGTGGGTCTTGGCGGTTGAGTGAAAGCTCCCACATTTTGGTTCCGTTGCCGGGACCAACGGATTCAAGCCTTGAGCGCTTGCGCGCTTCGAATCGAGCATCAAAGTAAAGGTTTCCCTGAACTGGTGCTTGAGATAGGTAGGAAGAGAGGGGGTTGAAGATGGTATTCGATCTCCTTGGCAAGTAGGTGTTTTGCTTTTTTGAGATTTATGTTATGAGATGGAGTAGTGTAGGTATTTACTTTGTGATTTGGATGTATTTAGGATAGGAAAAAAAAAACAAAGAAAAAGAAACAAACAGTAGGGTTCTCTGTTGCTGTATAACAGGCTAAAACAGGGAAATAGGGGCACAGATCCTTAGAGTGCCATTCGATTCGAGCACCACAGTGGTTCCAGGCATGTTTGGCATTCCCTTGTAGTGTCTTGCACCGTCCGAGTCCCAGAATCGGACGTCCGATTTTGAGAATCGGACGTTCGGACAACAGTTCGATCAGACGTGCCACGTGGCACTCGGACCAACCCGTCCGATTTTGAGAATCGGACGCTCGGACCAATCCGTCCGACTCGGACACTCGGACGAGTCCATAATCGGACCACTCACAATCGGACCAGGCCGTCCGATTCCTAGAATCGGACCTGCTCAGAATCGGACCACTCTGTCCGATCCAATTCCCAGAATTGGACCACTTTTTGATCAGACTCCTAGAATCGGACGTGACCAAAATCGGACCACTGGGCCGATCGGACCCACTCAAAATCGGACGTCCGATTCTGATAATCGGACTCTTGAAAATCGGACATCTGAGAATCGGACAAGAAACTGTTAAAATCGGACACGTACCTAGAACACAAATTTTGATACATCTAAACCCCAAGATTTACCCCAAAGGCTACGTAGAGCTAAAGGCACATCACAGATCCTCACTAGGCTAAAATTTAGAGCACGTAGTTCAAAATTTGGCTATAAACGGTCCTCCAAATTGCAAATGGCATCTACCGTAACGGCCCTGCGGGCCGGGGGAAAGCTTGCCTATCCTATTTCATGTTCCTCCAAAAAGTGCTAGCTGCAGGAAGGAAATCCTCCTAGGAAGGCCCTTCAAAAAGGCAATGAAGTGTGAAGCCGACTATATAGCACAGAGGATACACCTAACACTACCAGGTTTGAGGATAATCACAACGTTTAGCAAAGGTGACCTCACCAAACCTCAAAGGAAGGGGAAGGAGCATTCTAACATACCAAGCAAGCCTAGTAATGAGAGCAAGGAGTTGTTGAAAGAGTTGATACAAGCGCAGGTTGAACGGAGAGAACCAGTGAGTGAGGCCATGCTTGAAACAAAAAGGTCAAGAGACAATGCCAAGGATGGGCTTTGTACTTACAGATATCGTGGAAGACCACGAAAGAAGTCCAGCCTTATAGACGCAGGCATCGATGGAGGGTCAGCACAACGCCGCAATGGATATCCAAGGCATTGCTTCGGGCTCAAGGGTATTATGCAGGCAACCGATGGATTTGGGTGCCAAAACCCCTTGCTAAACCTCCCTGGTCGACTAAAGGCCAGAGTGCATCAAGAGCAAAAAAGCGTAGGAGGAGATCTAAGCGAAAAATCAGGTCTCGAGTCAACAACAGTGGAGTGACCGGGGCCCTCATGGCCGAAATCAAGAAGCCAAACGGGACCAATCGGAGGGTAGATCCTTGGCCTAGTGTGCTTGACAAGCAAATGCCAGATGTAATTGTTGAAGATATGCAGAAGCCGCTAGTGCCCAGGGAGCTTTTGATTCCCCAAGAGGATAGCAAGTATCATAGGCACAACATTGCTCATGGCAAGGTTAAATGTTCAACAAAGCAAATAGCAAAATCATCTAACAGCCATGAGCAAATCTCCAAGCCAGTGTCAAAGCCACTTAGGAGTCGGAAGTCTCCTACACCCACTTCCCCTACACGGACACAGGAAGCACAACACTCGTCAGATGCGGCTATTCAATCCCAATCTCAACCTGCATCAAGGCTTCCAAATGTCCAAGAGGCAGGACACGACACCGTCTGTGGCTCTCGGCCCAAGGGTATGCCTATGCAACCTAAGGTGGCTAGCTCAACTGATACTATTCGGCCTACACGAGGGAATGCTCTAAGAGCAACGACCACTTCTAATGGCCCTAAGGACTTGACACCGCAACCCAGCAAGGGTAGCCAGCCCGCTCAACCAGCTGCCCCTACTTCCAATCAGGGATCACACCAGTCACAGCCCTTGGCCGTGACAATGCCCCTTGTGGAACATGTCCTTAGAAGTTCACCTATGAAAGAAGTGTCGCAACCAACTTCCTCAAAAACTCTAGCACTTTCGGAGGGCCTAAAGCCTAGGCGGGAGGAGTTAAACTCAAGGGAGTTGGCTGAAGAGCTAGACTCCCCGAAAAGGGAGGCAGTTGTGACCTCACAGCTTGGTAAGGCTATTCAGCAGGCCACGACTATGTCCCACAAGGACACACTAGAGAGAGAGAATGCTGAGGCCCAACCAAGCACGTCAACGGGTGGCCTAGTCCAGAATCCTGAATCGACGAGAGATGCACCTTCAAGAACTAGGAAACAAAGGAGAAAACAGCAAAAACAATAGCAATTGCAGGTGGTTGTGGACCCCAAGAACATTGAGACGAAGAACACCGGAGAGCCGATGAATAAAGCATCGAGTCCACCCACCAATGAACCCATTAATGCCTCTCCTAATAGTGGTGAACCCTCAGACACATCCGTGTGCTCTGAAAAACCAAAGCAACCGTTGCCATCAACAGTTGCTTACAACACTCTATCCACTGACAATAGAACTCACATTGATCAATCAAGAGTGGATACAACGCTGTCACAACAGGGTGACCAATCTGTATCAGTCACATCCGAGGAGAACCATGACAAAATAGCAGTAAAACCTCAAGAGAACCGTGAGAACCCTAAGAGCATAAGAAAACCTAGCATTGACCAATCTTGCTCGTCTAGGCCTGAGCCCCCAGCCATGCTAAAGCCTAAGGAAGCTCTTAGAACTGTGCATGAGATAGCAACCGAGCAAGCCCTCGTTGAACATAGAAGTGTCGCAGAATGCTTAACTGAGTTGGAGGCTAAGCTCAAAGTGGTCGTGCGTGTCTACATCCTTGCGGACATGGGCATGATCCCCAAGGAGCAGCTTGGAGATTACTTGACCTTTCCTCTATCGTGGGAAGAACAAGAACATCTTAACGGGCACTACGACAGGCTCCTGCATGAACATATGCGACTCATCTCTGACGAGGAAGCCGACGAACTGCGCTTAACTGTCACGTTCAATGAAGTGCTCTACCGACCGAATCTCGTGGACATAGAGCAACTAAAGCAACTAACAAAGGGCCGAAGTGAATTTGAACAACGTTGGTGTGAGAACCGCATTGCAATGGCCGAACTAGGGGCTCAGATCATGACAGTCTCTGAGGAGCGATTGGCCAAATGGTGGTCTCAAAGAGACCCAACCTATGTGGCACCAACTTCCCTACGAGTGCTAACTGCCATTCGGGGTATGGACTTAGCTGGAACTAGCCAAGAGAATGCTATGTTTGATAAGGTTCTCACTGAGGAGGAGTTACATATAGTGAGTAGACTCGGACAAGGTTCCATGCTACTCGATGTGGCAAAATATCTATCGGTATTGAGTAAGCTGCCACGAATACTAGATGCGTGTGCCACTCTCCAGTACAATCCTGAGTTCTACAATTGGTTTCTATCCTCGTGAGGTGACATGGATTCGTATGTGTATAGATGTAAATATAAACAATGATTTTTGTGTTACCCTGTATAGATACTATCAACACACACAAGCAATGATAGTCAAGCGCAGGGAGTGACCAACAACCCTGATGGTGTAGACAGGGTATAGTCCCTTTCTATACACCTTCTTCCCTTTCCGGTCTATCCTTCCGAGGAGGAGCCCTGCCTAAATCCATTACTGCCAGCCGAGGTAACTCGGCATGAACCAAGATCTGCTAATGGCAGGAGGCTAAATATACATCAAGGGGGCCATCCCCCTACAACAAGCATTGCATGCCCTACCCCTCCCCTCCTCGTCCTATGCGCTTGATAATCTGCTCTATAATCCCTTACATATGAATGGTCTTATCATGTAACAAATCCTAATTCTTGATTCACATCTTACAAGTCCCCTTGCGAGGAAATCATGGAGAACCAAGGGCAACTAGCTTGCAAGGACGCTCTCCGCATCCGACGGGAACATGCAGCACACGCCCCTCCGTCAGTGCACTATGTGCCCACTCTTAAAAGGTATGCTAAGAAACGCGGCCCCAAGCGACACCGCCCTGGACGAAGGCCGAAGAATCTGCGGGCCAGGGGAGCGGACGCTCAGGGAGGCGCACAAAATGTGGCAATGCCAGTTGCACAGACCCCCAACGCATGCACGGGCACCAGGTGCTCACGAAGTGACAAGGCGGCCAGGGATAGGGCAAAATTTAATGAATTGGTTAAAGACATTCTGGAAATGGTAGCGGCCTGGGACTACGCCATTTATGTCCCGACCGACATGTTCCCTGCCCAGCCTCACAGGAGCCCCGCACTAGCACCACCCCGGTCTCCTAGCCAACCAGACTCACCCCGCCTAGTACCTATCGACTAAGCCCCTATGATGTACAAGTAGCTTGGCAAGTCATCATGCCAGAACTTTTTGTTTTTGATGAGTGAAGGGGCAAGATCCCCACTTGTACACACTTCCTTCACCTACCATTAATGTATGAGACCTTAACAAGTAATGGGATAGGCATCATAGCATTCTGAAAAATTATGTCTTAACATGATTGCATTGGTCCGATGTACTTAATGCAAGCGAGCATATACTCTCACAAAGTGACAAGTGGATGCAGAATGACACAGGTCAAGGGCTAGAAGCGTTTAATATCCAAGTCACCACAAGACCACCAACCCCACAAAGAACCATTATGGAGGAAGTGACAGGATACCAAAAAACAAAAGCCACGACGGAAACGCCACTGGATGGGAACCCAAGGACACCCTTGCAGGAAAAGCACATATTGCAACTGAGCATGGCCAAGGCATAATCATCGATTACCTCCTCCTTCTTGGCCAAACTCTATGTTTGGGCAGGAGCCACGCTCTCAACAAGGGCAAGCGTCTCTTCATCATCCAAGATTCAACTCGCAAGATGCTCTGCCCTTGTCCATGCACAGCTCACTCCAAGTGCTACCTCAATTGTTCGATGCCTCACATGTTACAAAGAGGTTTGTAAAATCTCAAGTGTATCTCTTCATCTCAACAACAGTTACTATAGCATCAAGGCTGGTGACACAATCATCTTTGTAATATCCATCCTTCATAGCCTTTGGATCCCAACATTTCTCAATCCAAATGAAAGGTTAACAGCCTCAATGTATGGCATTGATTGTATTCATTTTTCCCACCAAAAAAAAAAGAAAAAAAAAGAAAAAGAAAAAGAAGAAGAAAAAGAAAAAAGCACACACAATCACAGCACCGCACCTAGGGGTCCTCAAATTAGGTACGTCCAGTGACCTTGGTCGGTTGGCTCCGTCCCTAATCCCCTAGCCCTTTGTACATCCCCCACAATTGTTCAGGGCACATCAAGGGCAGGACATACCTCGGGAGCTTGCCTCGCCTATGGTTAGACTTGTCACCCTGAACCACTTGCACAATTCTCTCGCACTCATCTCAATGCCATTACAATCAATAGTGGTAAGCAAGGCATGAAAGACACTGGACAAGTACAACATACTTTTCTACGAGTAGCCACTAGCTACCAAAAGCTAAGACATCAAGGAGCTCAATTATGCTACATGGCCTTGACAAGACCATAATGATGTCTCAAGCAATATTCAAGTGTACTTTTCCCATCTTCATCGACAAATTTTTCCATCAACTTAGCCCCTTGCTACATTAACCCATTGCTATACAAGGAACCAGGTCGACAGTCTTCTGACTAAGTATAACCTAAATACTCACGAGCACTCACATACTATTTGCACCAAAGCATTTACACGGTTTGGGTCCTCAAGTGCAGGACAATACTCCAAGATTACTTAGAGTTCGACCTGTCTCCCAAACTAATCAAAATATGTCTTGTGCACGATAAGAAGACTAGCACTACCCCTTAGGAAGAGACCACAGGAGAGGTTTTCAATTGTAGGTGTTGAAGACTCCAACGCAAGTGTCGTTCGCTCTTCATCAACACCCAACTCTGAATGCTTATCCCTTACCATCCGACAAGACCGCAAAGAATCGTCATGTGCAGACTCCCCAACCAACCAACACTTGTGCTGGCCATCAATGCAATCCCCAACATAGCATAGCCCTACCACCAACTCCAACAACCTTTCACCAGCCACCTTGGCCACCGACAGGCCCCCAGGACCTTCTCCCACACCACCACCAACACTCCTCCACGGAAACCACCGGCGTCCTTATCACCCATGTCTTCGGTGCATGCTACAGCCTGCTACCTACGACGGTGAGTGCCATGGGAATGGCACTTGTCTAGGAGGGGGGTAATGTTAACCCCAACACGAAGAAAGCAAAAGGAAGTGGAAAAGACGCAGGGCAAAGACGGAAAAAAGGTAGCCCAACTGAAGAAAGAAAAGGAGAAAAGGCTAAAAGCGCAAGGGCAACCTTAAAAGTCCAAGGCAAAGGCAAAAGGGGAAAGGCGCATTTTAAAATAAAAAGGCGCACCCTGAAATCTTGTAAAAGAGCGCCAGGCTCTCACCCGTGCAATTTGTAAATGTAGATGGGCAGTGGAAAGGAAGCTAGGAAGGTAGAAGGACAATGGGAAAAAGGGCCTAGGCTACGGCCGGCCATGTAAAAAAGGGGAAAAGGGGATGACCACCCAAAAGGGATTTAGGGTTTTGTATATAAAGTTGAAAAGTGAATGAAAAGCTCATTCTTGTGTGTGGCCAAACGTAGCTCTCCTCTTCTTCTTCTTCTTCTTGTTCTTGCTTGCTTGAGCTTCTGCTTGAGAGAGGGAGTGTGAGAGTGTGAGGGAGTGAGTGTATGAGGGTGAGGGACCGAGGAGGAGAAGCTCTCCATCTTCTCCTCTCTTATTCTCTTCTCTTCTCTTCTCTTGTCTTGCTTGCGGCAATGGAGCTTGGAGCTTGGAGCGGGAGGATTGAGCTTGCTTGAAGCTTGCACTTGGATCGTGGAGCTACTGAAGTGTGCGGGAGAGGAGGTAACTCGAACGGCATCAAGGTAAGCTCACTACACCCATAGATATGGATGGCGCATCGGCTATGTGAGAGGTAGCCATTAGTGCTCGGCTTGGAACGCTTGAATCAATAAGCGGTCCGTGGGTCTTGGCGGTTGAGTGAAAGTTCCCACAATGGCATGCTTTGGAAAGGAATCCTTAAGGTGTTGATTATTGGAATCCTAGGGGTAGGGAGTGTTAGTCTTCGAGAAACTTCACGGAGCTCAAGAGGAACTCACACCTTTTAGCCTAGGCTCATGCATGGTACAACTTGAGGGCTTGATTCAAAAATATAGTATTCATTGGACATGCAAGAATAATCAATTGTGGTTTGCAAGGCCCCAAACAGTAGGGAAAATGGACATAACTATAAGATGCCACCGTTTGAACCTTGAGGGATTCACGGTCTGAAGATTCAAAATGCATATTAATAGTAGAGTGAAAATTAACCAATCGTATAGGGACATTGGCCTAAGAAGCACACATAAACACAACAATATGTGTTGCATTCTAGACAATGTCCTTTCTAGGGACTATCCTAGCTAGTTTTGGCTTCAAGTCCATTGGTCCTTCATAGAACCCCTAAGACACTTGGTATTCTAGTGGGAAGCACACCTAGCATTGGGAAGGGAAAGATGGACCCAAACAAACTAGCCAAAAGGATCTCACAAAAGCTTACGAGACATGGTATTTACAATCATCCTCTTGAGAGTAGCTATCTTGGTGCACAAGACCTAGCTTTTTGCATAGCTATCTGATCCCAAGCTCCAAACTCGGAGGAAGAAAATACTCTCGAGCCCACTTTGTGCTTAGGGCTTGCACTCACCTAAAAGAGCAAGGGAGTAGATATTGGGTATCTTGTCTACCTTAAGTATTTGGAAACATTGGCCGTACTCATAGTGTATCATAGGAGACCAAGAATAAGCAATCACAAGTGAAGGGAATGCCTCACTAAAAAAACATGGATACTAAGTGTAAGTCCACTCACTTGCAAGAGAAAAATTGAATGCACACTTAAATTGTGAGGCTAGGAGGACCAGCTCGCAATTTGCTCTCAATACTTACGTTGATCTTTCAAAAATCAAGTGGAGAAGGAACATCCACCTAAGACTCAATTGCTCCAATCCAATCTACATCCAATTCAATGCTTTGAGTTGTTTGCCTCGTTTGATAGTGTTGTAGAGTCTTTGGGTGGGACCAAAAGGCCTTGGATCTTCAAGTGGTTTGCAAACATGTGGATGAAATACATAACCTCTATCTGAATAAACTAAATGTAGTTGAGCTTGATTATGCCACTTGACCCCCAAGTCACATGCTTAGATCTCCTTGTGCTCAAAGCATCGGAATCGTTGAGCTATTAACTAGCACTCAACTCCACCTGAATGTCCCCTACAAATCACAATGCATAGACAAGCAATCACTGACTACATACCATGGTTGAGCATTATCTCTAGTGGGCTTAGTTATTGAAGGTGGTGATTGCATAGTCTTGGCTTTGGAGGGGCTTAATTCATACTAATTATTAGAATTATAAGGAGATAGTACTGATTATTTTGCAACAAGTCATCTACATCTTGGGTGATCATAACCATTCCAAGATCACAAGAGTATCAATAATTTGAGGGTACTTGGATTGGCTTGTATATAAAATGCCTTCGAACATGATGAGCTCAGTAGCATCACATCATCAAGTATAGGAGGGATCTAGTAGGCACTAGAACTTTCTTATGGTGAAGCTACAAAAGAGAAGCACCCTACTAGGAGCCCTACAATTTGTTACATACCAATAAACAATCTAGATAACCTAATGCCTTCAAACATGATAAAATTGGTAGCATCTCATCATCAAGTATAGAAGAGACTAGACATTTCTTATGGTGAAGCTATAGAACAGAAGCACTCTACCAAGAGCCCTACAATTCGTTACATGCCAAGAAACAATCTAGATAACCTAGGCCATAATAGCACCACAAACAGTGTAATTGACCATCACCTTGACTAGCTACATTTAGGCCTACCAACACAAGTTCTTTTGGGGGGTGGGAGGGGGGGTGTGTGGTAACATCCAACCCTAGGAACCCACAATTCCTTGTCATTTTTCTTGTGCATCTAGTACTCAAGCTAGAATCACCCTTAGTATTAGTAGTGAATTGGAGCCACATACAATCACATAACTCCCATAAGGAACTCTCACCATGCACAACCCTTATTGTGGTATCTCTAGGTCCTTAATTCCATCCACATAGGCAAGGTTGTAGTCATTAGTTAAAGTAATCGATCCCTCTAGGTATATGTTTTCAAGTGAACACAACCCGAATCCTACTTAAGCACACACATAATCACTTAGGGCATCTAAAACTCTTGCACATGTACTTAGAACCACACCATTTCATAGCTTGGGATAGAATTCCTTTGAATCCTCCCATTATTCTTTTGCAAGAACCTTCATTGCACTCACAACCTCACAAAGTTAGTGACCATACACCATGACCTAATTCCCAAAAGACGTTTAGACATACACCCTATCACACTACACAATGCACTTCAACATCCAACAATAGTTTCATATCACATATATGCACTAGTTAGTTGTACCACATACACATCATATCTGTACACATGCACATAGTTAGAAACTCACCACCCTTGTGCAGTAAAGCCACTAACCCAAGGCAATCCCCCTTGAAGCACCTCAAGCCATTCAAATCTTGCCCCTTGAACATCTCAAGCAGTTCAAATCTTGCCTATATATCTCAAGTGAAAGGACTCCAAATAGTTGTCTTAAGCACTCTAAGTGGCAAACAACTCTCTATAATGGAGAATGAAAATTTCATTATGACAATTCAAGGATGACCATTGAGCCCCAAATCCATACCTAGAACCTTAACAATTAAACCTACATGCACCATCATATAGCTATTAAACTTGCTAGGGCCCTAAAGCAGTGCTATGACTCAAGACTACCT
Organism: Lygodium microphyllum; assembly: GCF_053477565.2. Taxonomy (NCBI): domain Eukaryota; kingdom Viridiplantae; phylum Streptophyta; class Polypodiopsida; order Schizaeales; family Lygodiaceae; genus Lygodium; species Lygodium microphyllum. The sequence goes on from NC_141137.1 coordinate 170,385,166, forward strand.
TGTAATCAAAATCTATTAAGGATGCAACCATTTCATTGAAAAGCTCAAGGTGGGTTATGCTTGAATTTTCACATGCTACACTAGAGTTTCCTACAAGCCACATTGGAGTTATTGATGCCAAAGATGAAAAAAGGAATTAGTGACCTTGCCTTTGCATCCTTGTAAGTTTGGCAAACCTTACAAAACCATGTAGAAGCTCCAAACTACCGTTGTTGCACTTGGAAGAAGACCATTGAGAAACGTGAGCCTAGAAGGTGAGAGCAAAAAATCATAACAAACATCCATGTGAATCTAGGGTGTGGTGTAAATGTATCCTCATGTGAGTCACCTAACATGCCACTAAATAATATCCTGCTATTTCACCAAGGCATGTAGTGATGCCAGCTAAATAATATCCACTAAATAATATCGTGCTATATCACCAAGGCACATAGTGATGCCAACTCATGTAGAGCTTGATATCTTAACAATACTTGGCTTTGCAAGTCCATGATTATTTTGGATTTGTCTAAGTGAGTCTATTTCAATATCATTGGATTATGCCAATGTTACATGGGTTTTTAAATCACAAGATAGATACACTTCATCTTTGGATTATGTCATGCTTACATATTGTAGTGCATCTTCTTATTATGCAAATGGTATGACTAGGAATGAAAGTCGTATAAGTGGCAAAAGTCTATGCAATTAGAGAAGGATTTTTTAGAAAAGAATATTGAGAGTTAGTTCCTTTGCTTAAGGGAAATTGCCTAAGGGCAAACATAGACTACCATCTAAGAGGATTTACAAGTTGCAAATATATCCATTGTTGAGAATTAGGCAATCACACCAAGTATAGCCCCTTTGTATGGAGAAGTTGGGCTAAGGATATGCATGCTTGCTCAATCCCATAGGCACAGTGGTGGAAAGTGCTACCTATCCTAAAACTATAAAGCATTGTACTTGTCTATCATTTGATGGCAATGTTATAGTACTTTGTTATTTCATTCAAGTGTCTGTGCCATTGTCTACATACACAAGATTGTCTTTATGAGTCCAACCTTCAATCTTGGAACCTAATTCACTTGTGTAATATTTAGTTGTCATGTCTATGTCTTCATGAGTCTTGTTTACATCTTCCATTTTCCATAGGCATGCTTTAGATCCATGTTTCTCAACATGGTATCGGAGCCATGATGAGCATGGCTCAGCTCCCTTCTCTGCTGTTCCAGCTCCTCTTCATCATTGCTCAAATCAAGTCTAGTTGAAGGTCTCATCTTCCACCTCTATCTTCACTTTACCCTTCATGGCAACCATAGCCAGTAGGACCCTATCTACTTGGAGCACTCATATATCTCTCCACATGCCAAATCTCAACTAGCTCTCTTCTAGAGATCTCTTGTTGGACACTTTGGAAACTTCCTGTCACATCACTCCTTGATAATAGGCCATCTGGAGCTTAGCTTTGGCAAAATACACGGTTGTTGTAATTTTGCACCTCATCCTAGTCATACAACTCTTTCTCCTCCTATGGGTCGCCATTTGTCCTATGACCTTAGAGCTTTAAAAGCTCACCACTCAAGCCTTCTCCACACCAAATGTTTTGCTTGATAATCAATTCGTTGAGTTGCTGCATAAAAAAAACGAATCGGTACCGTCAAAAACCCTAAAGACTCCATAGCCATTTTGCTTCAAGCTCTTTTTCACTCCATTTTTTAACTCCTCCTAGCACACTAAAGGTCCTACCACTACCACTCTGATTTGAATGGAGTCTATCTATCCAAGGGTTTAGAACTCCATATAAAATTGGCTCAGTAGGAGCTATTGGTTGTCTATCATCTTATGGTACTCCCACATGAGCATTAGAAAGTTGTTCAATCCATGCCTCATGTGAAATAAGACACATAATCTACACATATGTTAACTACCCATCTCCTCATGTGTTGGTTGTCCATCCTCCTTGAATACAACTCTATTGATCTCAATTATTTCAATGGCTTGCTTATGCATTTAATCATCAAATATAACACCATGCTACCCTTTTATATCTAGGATCCCATAAGTGATGGGCCATTTCACATGACTTTCTATAGCTAAGAAAAATGCATTTCTTAGACTTAGGATCAAGCTTATTCCACTTGTCCTAGGTATATGCATAAATGTCTCACAACCAAAAACATGCAAGTGATCATAATTAGCTCTCTTGCCATACCATAACTCCTCTCATATCTTGCTATACAATGGCTTGCTAGGAGACCCATTGATCAAATGCACTATTGTCTTTACAATTCTTTTCTCTAAACTTGATGAAGAAGCCATAATGACAAAAGTATGTCTACATAGCAAAAATAACAAGTTATACCCAACTGTAAGCTCAAAATAGATAAACATATTGTGAACCGAGTGCCCTACAAAGCCAAGAAATGGCTATTCAAATATTAAACTAGCATCATCAAATTATTGCAATGTGGATGAGGTATAAGGTTTGACATGCTTTCAAGTTGTTCCACTAGAATATGGGTCCAAAAGAATTGTGACTTTTAGATATAGACCATTGATGTGATTATACCCATTGACTACCCCTAATGGTGTGGGGAGGTTGTTTCATTTTCTTTAGTCTCAATAGCACTAGTTTTGAAATGGTACTAGCATTTATGCTTGTTCTCAAGTCATTGTTTGTATCAACACTCTCAAGGGTCCTTTACCAAGATATGATGGAGTTCTTGTTGATCCTAGGATAGTAAATCAAGGTCTCTTTGTCTCCAAACAAGGTGAATATGGGGTCAAATTGCGATGCCTATACACACAAGGGTTAAGTAATTGCAATGATTAAAATCGTTTCTAGTACATTCCATAACTTTCAAAATGATTCACAAGCTAACATTCCTCCACATTAATATTTCAAGGGGTTATTTCAACACAAGCAACGTCTCCTTCATAATTTCACTACAAGATTCTTACTATCTACTACTCGTCAACGTATGAAGCTTTGAGTTTCTATTAGAGCTTCTTCGAGCAAATGATAATATGATATTGTCATAGTCACAATGCATGAGGGTCCCCATTAGGTTGTAAAGGAGGTTAGGATACCTTTATGATAGTGATGCCTTAATATACCAGTGATTCTACAACTAGACTACACCCATGTAATTCATCCTTGGTTATGGCACATTCATCATGTCACCTTTTCTTTCCTTGAGCAAGATTTTAGTCCCATATCTCTGTGTGCTCAAGTCTCCTTTACCTTTGTGTATATGCTCTTGATTCTCCCCTCTTGTCTATTTTCATGGTATTAGAGTCATCCCATAGCTATGTAGAGCTTGATTAAAGGATGAGGTAAACATGTTGAAGCATCAAAGCAAGCAAGCAAGCAATGGGTAAGAAGCTCTTCCACCTTGCTCGATTTGCCTTGGATTATAGCCACATGAGCCTCTTAAGGCTAGTAGGGCTATAGTCTCAGATTGCTATGAAACTTTGTGAGTAGGAAGAACAGTTTATATGCTACAAATATATTATATAGGGCTACCTCTATTTTTTGGTATCTGAGGTCGTTTCAACCTCCGTTCTAGACTTGCAAGTGGTCTTGACAACAAATTTTGGGTATACTACAGTTTTGGCTATGTCAATCGTTTATTGATACATAGGTTATAGATTTTGAATATGTGAGGTTTCATATGTTTGTTAGGCTGCAAACACAGAAGGCATCTGTATTATAAAGATTGCAGAATGCGCTTATTTTTTTGCAATTAGTGAAAAAGGCCATGTGTTTAGTTGTGGCACATCTTATACACGAATTGCTATTGCAGAACATGTAAAGGCTAGGAAAGATTAGGAGTAGACATAGAGTAAAGTCATGTATTGACTATCTATCAATGCCACAGATAGCATGATAGGCTATTTGCAAGAATTTGAAACCTCCACTATTGCATGGAAGAATATGGCAAGGCTGTTTGAAGTAGACACAAAGGCCAAAAGTTGTGCTAAAGTCAGAACTGAACCAAGTGAAAAGAGAGAACCTGTCTCTATTAATTGTTATTATACCTTGAAAATCAAGAATATTGTGGAAACTATTGGATCTATTAGTGTGGTAGTTGATGATAATGTTGTTGTGTATGCTTGCTTAGATGGACTTGGAGATGAATACAAGAGCTTTAGATCATCTATGAAAATGAGGGATGATATCCCTGATATTGCAGACTTGATTTCTATACTGATACTTGAGGAGAAGAACTTTGGTTTGGATTCCTCTTCTTCTCAAAGCAAGAACAAGTTGAATAGGTGTTTTACTCTACTAGCAGAGGTAGAGGTCGTGGTAGAGGCCAAGGCGGTGGTCGTAGTCAAGGTTATGATGCACAACAAAATATAGGAGGATAGTTTTAAGGAAGGGGGAGTTAAAGAGACTAAGTTATAGATTCTAATAGAGAATATAATTCTGGTGATAGCAAGGAGTGTTGACATTGTAGTTAGAAAGGCCACATTTCTAAAAACTTTTTCAAAAAGAAGATTGAAATTAGAAATGGGAAAAAGTAACAAGGTAATTATGCATATGTTAGTAGAAATAATGATGACAGAAGTGAATAGTTGTTAGTTATACAACACTTGATGAATACTATGAGTATTGATGGTTCATCAAAGAATGATGGATGATATGTAGACTTCGGTGCCTTGAACCACACGACTTCTTATGGAAAATGGTTTAGAGAGATGTTTAGTCTAGAGTCTCCAGGCTATGTGGAGATAGGGGATGATATAGCTCACCCCATTACTCATGTTAGAAATGTTCCTTTGAGTATGCAGGATAGTAAAACTAAATACTTGGTTGATGTGCTATATCTACCAAATATTACAAAAACTTAGTTTCTGTTTGATGGTTAGATGGTAGAACAAGGATTGCAAGTTTGGTTCACATTTGATAGTTATTATATAGAAGATCTCAAAAATGATTATAGGTTGATTAAAAAAGAAAAATGTGCTTACACATTGTTTACTCTTTATGTAAGTCTGCTTGAAATGGATGCTGCCATGTTTGCACAAGATTCAGATGTTATGACTAATATTAAAATTTAGTATAAGAAAATTGATCATGTGAATGTGTAGTGGCTAAAAGACATGTAGTCAAAACTGATTGTAGATGACTTGTCTAAGTTTAGAGTTGATGGGATGCATGAAGTATATAAAGCATATAAATTTGGAAAGCAAACAAGACATACGTTTCCACATGAAAAGCATGTATATAAGAAGCCACTTAACTTGATACACTCTGATGTGTGGGATCCTACAAAGACTAACACTTCGAGTGATTGCAAGTATTATGTTTCCTTCATTGATGGTCATACTTGCAAAGTATGGATTTATTTTATGCATGAGAAAAGTGAGGTGTTTACTCACTTTAAAAGCTTTAAGGCTTTGATTGAGAAGGAGATGGGGTTGCATATTAAATACCTAAGGTCACATGGAGGGGGATAATATCTCTCCAATGAGTTTTTTGATTTTTTATATAAAAATGGTATACAAATGTAGTATACATGTATATTTGCTCTACAACATAAATGAGTTATTGAGGGAAAAAATATGCATATTGTAGAGGTGGCTCGTGCATTGATATCGAAAAAGAAACTTGCCTCATTATTATTGGGTTGAAGCAATTGCCACTGCTATATACATTATGAACAAGACACCCATTGCTATTGTACATGGTATGATGCCCAAAGAAAAGTTTATAGGTAGAAAACCAAATCTGTCTTATCTAAAAGTATGGATGTATTGCTTATATACATATTCTTGATGAGTTGCATAGTAAGCTAGATGTGAAAGAAGAAAAATGTGTATTTATTGGATATTCTCTTAAGGAAAAGAGATATAGATGTTATAAACCTATAACATGCGATTGAGAGTTAGCTCTTGTTTTTGATGAAATGAGTAGCTCTTGTACAGTGATCTACAGAATGTAGTTGAAATTGATGAGTACGAGAGTGTCTATGCGGAAAGCAGGTCAGTTTGTCAGAGATATTAAGTGAACGACAATAGTCTACTAGTCATGGTTCTATTGATAAACCTTGGAGTGGTGGATTGAGGTCACACGTTACTCCACCAAGTACATCACAGATGTCAAGAAAAGGTAAAGAGAAAGTTGGGAACTCACCTCTTACAATAGATGTAAAATCAAGTTTCTCTCATGTTGATGTTGATTCAGATGGCTTTGAACAAAGCTTGGATGAGGAGTTTGGGATTCCATCTATTAAAACACATGGCGTGCAGAAGGCACAAGAGGATGCTAAAGCACTTAATAGTAATTTAGATCCACACAGATCAAGTAGAGTAAAAAACCAATGCAACGATTGACATATGTTAGCTATGTAGGTCATCACAATGCATATATAGCTAAGGTTGTAAAGGATGTGGAACCCACTTGTTTTGAGGATGCGGTGGGTAATGAGTATTGGGATCGTGCTATGGATGAAGAAATGGTTGCACTTATGGATATTGACACATAGGAGTCGGTGCCTTTACCCGATGGCAAGAAAGCTATTGGTTACAAATGGATTTACAAGATCAAACACAAGTCAAATGGATCTATTGAGTGCTATAAGACACATCTGGTTACCAAAGGATATGTGAAGACTCATGGTATTGATTATGAGGAGACTTTTGCTCTAGTAACTAAAATGGCCACTACAAGGGGGGTTGTCATAGCAATGGCTACATCAAAAGGTTGGATCATGCACCAAATAGATGTTAAGAATGCCAGTTGTAGGGGGAATCACAAGAGGAAGTTTATACGGAGCAACCACATGGTTATGTAAATGAGAATAATCGAGATTTATACAGGCTTTGTAATGACTTATATGGATTGAAGCAAGCACTGAGGACATTGCATGACATGATTGCAAAATACCTTGTTAGCATTGGATTCCATAGAGTATAAGCTGATCACTCACTCGGCGTATATGAGAGTGATGTAGGTATTGTAGTCATTACTATATATGTAGATGATTTGATCATTGTGGGTGATGGTGAGATTGATATTGACTGTGAAGGGTCTCCTCAAGACTGAAATTTAAATAAAGGATTTGGGAGATGCTAACCTTAGCACAAAAGTCGGGATTTGAAAGAGGTAGCCCAGAAGGAAATCAAACTTGGAAGAGCTCAAAAGTGCAGGCATGGCCACAAGAAGTCCAATGCGTAGCCATTAGAGCCCAAAAAGTGCTACAAAAGATAAGGCACACCTTTGAATGTCAAGGCACAGCCAAAATCCTTGTAAAAGAGCACCAGGCTCCCTCCTATGCAAATTGTAAGGGTAGACAAGCTAGGAAGATAGGAGGACAATAGGAAAGAGGACCTAGGCCATAGCTGGCCATGTAAAAAAGGGGATGACTATCCAAAGGGATAAGTGTTTTGTATATAAACCTAAAAAGTGAATGAGAAGCTCATTCTTTGGTGTGTGGCAAAAGTGATCTTCTCTTCTTCTCTTCTTCTTGCTTACTTGTGTGTGTTGTGAGGGAGTGAGTGTGTGAGGGTGAGGGATTGTGGAGAAGTAGCTCTCCATCATCTCCTCTCTTCTTATTCTCTTCTCTTGTCTTGCGTAAGCACGGCTATGGATGATGAAACTTGAAGGTGGAGGCTTGAGGTTGTTTGAGCTTGCATCTCGAATCATGGAGCTATCGGGTTGCTTGAGGGAGGAGGCTACTCGTTTGGGCATCAAGATAAGCTCACTATACCCCCGTAGGATCGAAGGCACGTTGGCTAGGTGAGAGATAGCCATTTGTGCTCTCTTGAAATGCTTGAAAGAATAAGCAGTTTGTGGGTCTTAGTGGTCGGCGTGAGCTCCCAACATTTTGGTTCCATTATCGAGACCAATGGATCCAAGCTTTAGCACTTGCACGCTTCAAATCGAGCATTGAAGAAGGGTTGCATCCCCAAACTGGTGCTTGATATAGGTAGGAGATTTAGGCTTTTAGTCTTCAAAAAAAGTAAGTATTTTAGGTTTTTGATGAGTAGATAAGTAGAAGGATTCATTTCGGTATTTGTGTTTTGATTCTTGTTGCATTTAGAGTAGGATAGGAGCAATAAATTGAAGGAAAAGGCTTTAGGGTTTTGGTTGTAAAACTGGCCAAAACAGGGTGAAATTGGGGGAAAAATGGGCTTGCAGTCCATTGACAAGGCTTGAGCACTAATGGGACAACACTTGGACATTAGGACAACACATCAGGATGACTAGACATGACCGTTGATAGTAGTCATATCAACTTTTAGTCCGTATTAGAGCCGTGAGATGAATCCCAGACCCCCATTTGACCTTGATCACTGAACAACGTAGCACAGACCCTAGAGACCAAAGAAATCAATGAGTGATGGAACATAAAGCCCTATTCGGCCGAGAAATTAGACCGGAGTGCGAAAGTTGCACTTATCATCCAATGTTCGCACCCACATTGCTTTCGACACTTGAAGTGCACTTGGAAAAAGTGAAAGTTTGATTTAGCGCAGTGCACAGAAAAGAGCACCACACACACACACACACAGAGTAAACATAAATTGAGGATTGATTGTCAATAAAAAGGAACACGCTTAGACTTAATAAATAGAATGAACCCATCAATAATAGGAGGCGACACACAAACCTAGATAGGGGATTAAGCAACCCCAATTGGTAGGGCCAAGTGATAGACACAACACGAAAGGCCATATATTTCAAAGGAGTAACACCATTGGGAGTGCAACGCTGCTTGAATTTATCAACCTCGTTGACAACTTAGCAGAGCGGGAAATCAGAGACATGGTAGAACCAGGTGTAAACCGCAAAAATGATGAGCTTGATCTAGGAGACTTTTTGGTCGAAATAATCTAGCAAATGGTGAGTGAATATGATGTGTGAACCAAGGTAGACACCATGGTAGGCCATTAGAGGATATCATAGTGGACCTTGAAGAGAGGAATGAAAACTGGTGTAGAAAGTCTTGCAAGGTGACATAATACAACCAGCAACAACAGGCTAGGAGATTGCGGCAGGACATAGAAATGCGAGAAGTTCACCCCATGCTAGCCTTAGCAAATAGAAACTACCGAATAGGACCAAATGTAGAAAGAGAAAGAGTGCTAGAGGTAGACTTACTGCTGAGCGAGCTTCTCATGAAGCAATTGATAGACAACATGTCGGTGGAGCAAAGCATTGTAGCACTAGCAACATTGTTGTTGGCAGGATTAGGAGTTACCCAGGGCTCCAAAAGCCAGTCGAGGATCCATGTGGTTGTGTAACAACTAGATAAGCACGAGCCAAGCAATGCCCCATATAGTTTTGTAGATTAGTTTGAGCAAGTTTGTGAGGCTAATGGCCTCACGGATCTTGCTCAATGCTCGCAGGCTTTCGGCCTATGCTTAGGCAACAAAGGACAGATGTAGTACACCAGTTGCCAAATGCAATGAATTCAACACCCTCAAGAGTCTCTTCATCAAGAGGTTTTCTAAGGCAGGATACTCTAACAACCTCATAGTTTGATTGATGAATGTCAAGCAAAAGGACAAGAAGGATATCGGAGACTACATCACCCATGTGCAGAGTGTTTTCAAGAGAAGCAAAGAGACCTAGCGAATGAGTGGTCTCCACTATGTTCATAAGTGGAATTCGAAGTGAAGAACTTTACAAGGCCTTGGTGAGAAACTCAACCCTGCAAAGGGACGTGCTAGCTAGGGTCTTCGAAGAAGCCATACGAGTGGATGATGTGCTCAAAGAGATGAGGTTAAGACCCCACAACCTGAGACATCACTACTCCTAGAACCTTAGGTAGAGCTTCGGTTGCTAGTGATGGATCCAACCAAGGCACCCAAGTCAAAGGAAAGAATGTCCATCAGAGCCAGGAGTTGGCAGATGTGAAGCTAGAGTTGGCCAAGATACAGGAGAAGGCCTACACAATCGCATGTCCAATGTGTGTATTGCGATGGAACCCACCTTTCAGTTGAGTGTTAGGACCCAAGATCCCGACCTTGTGCCAATTGTGGTAGATTTGGCCATGATGCTATGCACTTCAAATTGCCATGGAGACTCCCATATTCATAGCCTTACAACCAGCCTTACCTAGGGAATATGCCTTCAAATTTCTTTGGGAGAGGAGTCCCATTGACCCTCCTAACACCCTAATGATACAAAACTAGCCGTTCCTGGGATAGAGATCAATCCCATAGGCATACCTAGGCCGCTTAGACCCTACATAACCCATCCACTGATGAGCAGTCCATTATGTGGAGGAGCCTAATGATGAGGAGTCCTATGTGAACCCTTACGTCTCATATGATGAAGAGGGCAATCGAGACCTCATGGACTATCAACTAATGCTAATGATGGCATTAGGAAGTAGAGGCTTAAGAGGGCAGACCCAAGAACAGATTTCTTGTTAGACTTGCAGTCACCCAGGACACGTCTCCTCGCGCTGCCCCAAGAGGGAGCAAGCAAATCGAGAAAAGACTAATCTCAGATGTGCTGAGTGTGGAATCACTCACTTTTCAGCCAATTTCCCTAGGCGAAAGCCATCCTCTAGCTCAGCAATTGTGCCATTAGTACCACTTTGCATGATAGCCAAGAACTCTAGTAATCCACCGACACCACTGCACCTACCGCAAGCATCTCCAACACTAGAACCCCTTGGAAATGTAAAACTGAGATTGAGAAAGAGGGTGAGGAAGTGGTGGCACTTGCCTACCTATGCATATTAGTGGAAAGCCCGCCCAGAAGACACACATCTTTGATGCACTCATTGACAAGGGGGCTAACTATAACAGCCTTACGCATGCTCATTAGACCCTCATTGGTTAGTTCCAACTGCACCTGACTAACACTAAACTCAATCCATTTGGAGGACAGTCCTACTCGCTGTTGGGAAAGTGCAAAATAGTGGTCTCTATTGAGATTGAAAGCCTACCTATGATCTTCTATGTGATGCCTAACACCAAGGCCGCTGGTATAAGGAATCGCTGCTAGGATGCACATTCAAGAAAGAAGTACACTGCAATGTCGACTATGACTTGCAGCACATTCACCTTGCCATTGGCAATGTTCGGATAGTGACGGCTTTCAACAAAGGCAACACAACTTCATCAAAGCCTGCGATCTCACTGGTGGAGGAACCTAATGCAAGGTCTAAGGAGGGGGATTGTAACTTGACCCATCTTGCAAAGACAAGTTGGCTGCAGCCTAAGGGAGACACATCATAGATCACTGAGCAGGAGCTCAAATGGGTGCCCAAACAACAACTGCAGGCCAACCTGCATGAATCCATGACCATAGAATGTCACGTCCTAGGCCTAGGAGGCAAAGCTGGCGCCACCAAAGTAGACAAATGGTCATGCCACGATGCGTCCCCAAAGCCCTATTGCACGCTCAAGGCTACTACAAAGCCAACAACTGGATTTGGATACTCAAGTCTAAAAACGATATGGGTGCTCCTCAATCCAAGCCCTCCAGCCCATCTCCAGAAAGTAGTGAACCAACTAGGGAGGATAAATCCATTACCTCAAAAAACACCAAATCCATAGAACCTCAAGAACACTATCAACCAAAGCCGCAATCATCCAGTCCTAGCCCAACTCAACCTAACACTTCCCATGTCCCAACTGCTCCACAAGCTAAGAACAATACGATAATTGAGCCGTAGGATCGAGCTATCACACAAGCGATTGACAGACATCCCATTGAACCGCCCATGAGGTAGGCATCAGTAGTCGAGCTATCCAGCTCAACCAAACCCCAACCTCTTGTAGGCCTTAGACCCTCCTATGAGTGTCAATCCATCCTTACTGACCATGGACCTAGCCATGAATACAGGGGATGACTTAGTTACCTACATCAGGTGTTTGGATGCCACATTCACGACACTAGCCAATAACTATGATTGGTTGGACTTAGGCCTCCTTGATGAGACATTAGCAAGGGAAGTATGCTCCTTGCCATGCACTTGGGAGAACTATGAGTTTGTGTAAATTAAGGTTCTCTAGGTAGCAAAGGAATTGATTGACAATGAGATCTCTCGAGAGCAAGCTTGCACACAATGGTTGATCACATCATATCACAAGGGCAAAACCCTTGCAAGAGGCCAAGAACTAGGAGAGCTGACAAAGCTAGCCAACTTTGACTCTTTCTTTCTATGGAAGTGGTATGCTTTGCGTCTCCAATGGGAACAAGTGGGTTGCCAAATCATGAACAACGCCGAGCAGAGATGCATAGTCAAAACCGTTGAGTATGACCTTGCCTATGTGGCTATCACCTCGCTCCGAGTCTTGGCCATCACCTGCAAATGACCTCTAGAGGAATATGTCATGGCCCACCCCTATTTTGATCGAATCCTAACTAAGGAAGAACTACATGTTGCTAGTAGGATGAACTCCGATGACTTTCTCACTGATGTCCTAACCTACATTACACATGAACGCATTAGACCTCATGACATGGACTATCACGCCCACTTGGAGTATAACCCAAACTTCTACGATTACCTCATGATGAAGTAAAGCATGGCAAGCACACACTTAAATGCCCTTAACACTTCATCCTTCAATCCTAAAAGGAGTCTTATCATTCCTTGGGGGGGGAGGGGGTAAGATGGAAAAGAAAAAGGGAACATGACTTGAACTTTAAAACTTCAAACTGAATGTCCAAAGTAGGTGTGAATGGTATGAAACATCATGGAACATAAAAGGTGAGGAACATAAAAACAAAGCCTAAAACCTCAATCAATATTCAAAAGAAGAAAAGAATGCATAACAATCAACTCATGATTGAGTAAAAGCATCAGAAATTTTTGCAGAGTGCATAGATTGTTTTAAGGAAAAGCCTCTTTTTATCTAAGCAATTTAGTCTCCATAAGCATTTTTTCCATTTCCTACGTGTCTTTTAGCAAAAAATTATCCTAAGGAAACTAATAGTGAGATGTGGTATTATGACAAGTATAGCCTTCAAGAGAAGAAGAGCTGGTAGCCATGAGCTCGCATGTAGAGGAATGCCTCGACATAAGCTCCCAAGCACTCAAGAATATGCCACTCCCAGTGGTTAAGGGAAAAGGCTCTAGTACCCACCATCCCACCTACCATAGTACCCGCCACCCCAATCTCTATGCCCACCCAAGGCTCTTCTACCATGGTGGATGCTAACAATCTTATGGCTTGGGTGCAATTTCTGGTTAACAAAGAAATTATTCAAGGTACAAGTGGAGGAACCCCGGTGAATGGAGCTAAAAGACTGACTACTGCGGATGCGTAGTATAGATAGGACCCCAAAAGGCCAAAAATAGAAGCATCTACGACCATGACCCCCATCGCACTGCTGTTGTCTGTGAACTATGACGAATACGTATAGGAGCTCCTGTCATAGTTGGAAAGGTCCAAAGAAGAAAAGAAGGTCACCATTGCGAAGCTAGAGGCCGAAAAGGAGGCCATGGCAACCTTCCAGCTAGAGAAGAATGCCAAGTGGCAAGCTACCTAAAAGAAATAAGTGAGCTAAAAGCATCGCTCAAGGCTAAATAAGGAGAAGAGGACAGATGGTGAACAAAGCTAGAGGATGAAAATCAAGAGCTAACGGGGCTTCAAAGGGAGTACAAGCTCCTGATCCTACAACAAGTAGAGCTGTAAGGATAGATGAAGAGGGTCTAAGACGCCATGGAGGAGCTCACAGTCAGAGAAGAAGAGAGAGCCCAAGGGTACAAGGAAACCATGACCCAATTGGAGAAAATGGTGGAAGTGGAGCTAGAAGAGCAGAAAATGCTAGAAGGAGAAATCGAAGAGTAGGAGTGAAGAATAAGGGCCTTAGCCCAAGGACATAATGAAAGCTTGGAAGGGATGAAAAGAAGAGTAGACGAATGGGCAGGCAGGAGTGAAGGACACATAAGAGCCTAGCGAGTAGCCCTTACAGAGGGAGATATAGTGTTAGCAGAGAGTAGGGCGGCAAAGGCCACTTAGACAATACTAGAAGCCCAACAACGTGCCTTCCTTAGCACTATAATGGATGTCATAGACTCGAAGGAGGAGGAGGCCATTGAATCCCTAAAGAAGAAATTGGAGATTGCTTGTAGAGCAATAAGGTATGGGATGTATGCTCAACCGCAAGAAGAAGGGACTACGAGAAGAGCAAAGGGATTATTTGCTAAGGGCAGGGTTGATGGTTGAAGAGGCTGACCTACTAAGCTTCAAGGAAAAAGAACCACAAGAGCCTCGGAGTGAAGCTAAAAGGCAAAGGCCACTTGCAAAATCCAGGCTGGAGTTTGAAGGGGAACTAGGACTGCAACCTCCCTCTCCACAACTAGATATGCAGCAAGAAGTGGACCCCACTACTGAGCGAAGAGTAGAACTCAAGAGGTGAAGGGTGAGGATGTTGGAGCATGCAAGGAGAAGATTAAGATCCCAACCAACAATGGCTAGTCAAGCACCCATTCCACCATGAGCAGATTGCTTCCCAATGGATTGGAATGTGGAACTCATAATGTGGGAGCAAAAAGAAAATGGCCGCCAACCCTTTGACTTCACCTTCAAAATCCCCTCCACCTTATCTAGAGTGTTATCGACCAAAGTGGTGGAGGAGGTAATAAGCATGGAAGGCTAAGCAGTAGGTGGCACCAAGAGAGGGAGAAGAACCCGACATGATGGAAAATGGAGGCACCAAAATACTGGGAAGACAAAGTCATGGAGGTGCCCTGGATAGTCCAAGGCTACGAGTCCCAACCAAAGTGGCGAAGGAGAATCTGGGACGGCAACGTAGGTGCCTGGATGTCATTTTGCAACACACTACCCTTCAAGAGAGATGACCCCACACATATGCTGTATCCAAGAAGGGTACTGGTGGATTTCAACCTTGACATCCATGGCATATATGATTTTCCAAAGATATATAACATAAATGCCACTAGGCCCTCCGGCCTTGACCTTCTCCGAAATCAATTTATGGGACTCAATCACCCATTTTCTCAATGAGTTCACTTTTTGCCCAGATCCTGCCTTTATTAATAATTGTAATTATCTAAGATTTCTTAGGGTGCTACTTAGACAGGAGCCTACACCACAGGAGCACCACCTCCCACCACTCTTTTTTTATCTCAATACTAGAATAGATAGCTGTGCAATGGCTAGGCTAATGATACGCATTGCCCTCCGACCCTCTTTTTGCATAGCCCTCTTAGAGGATATGAGCGACAACCATTTCACTAGTTGCAACCATCCCTTCCTATCCACCACTCCTCTTAATGCTCGACTAGGTCTTAAAGGACACATCCAAAGTAGGCAATTTCTTAGCAAATCCATTAAGCCTCCAACTCCTCCCTCTAATATATATGATGATGAGGATTAAATCTTCGTCTATTTATTATTTAAAAAAAGAAGAAAAAGGAAAAGAAGAAGAAAATAAAATAAAGGACTAGAAGAGAAAAGAAAAAGAAGAGAGAAAAGCAAAGGACTGGAATAAGAGATCACTAGAAGGAAATCACAGGGGAAAGCAATCGCATGATCTTGCTCCATGTAGGCCACAGTCACTACACCTAGGGGTCATCAAGTTAGGGATGTCTAGTGGTTTTAATCGACCAAATCAGTCCCTAATAACTGCCTAGCCCATTTTTTTTCCCCACATCACGCTTAGGGCACATCAAGGGCAGGACATACCTAGGGAGGTCACCCTCGCCTACGGTTAGACCTATCTCCTTAAGCTGCGCACCGCACCTAAAATGATGCATGAACTAGTTCCTCAAGTGTGGGACAACATCGCAGGCACGGAGAGGTAGATACACCCCTTAAGAAGTGCACAACTTTGTCTTGTAGGTTAAGATTGTGTTGTATTGACCTAGGAGGGCATGAGGAGGGATCCGTCCAACATCATTGTCAATTTCAAGGATAGATCCATCCATCCGCCATTCTCCAAGAAGGATCTATCCAACATCATCTTCAATTTCAAAGGATAGATCTACCCACTGTCAGCCTCAGTTAGGACCCACCCCAACACCATCTTTAATTTCAAGGGTAGATCCATCCAGCACCATCCTCAGCAAGGGCTTGTATACAAATTCAAAAAGCCATTTGGCTACACCCACCCCACCTTCTAGCTACTACCCATTAGTGCCATGGGACTAGAACTCGGCTAAGAGGGGAGTGATGTTAACCTCAACATAAGAAAAAGTGAAAAAAGTGGAAAAGGGCAAGTCAGGAGCTGAAAGAGGCGGCCTAGAAGGAAATCAGACCTAGAAGAGCCCAAAAGTGCATGCATGGCCACAAGAAGTCCAAGGCCATCCACGTGAGCCCAAAAAGTGCTACAAAAGAGAAGGTGCACCTTTGAATGTAAAGGTGCAACCAAAATCCTTGTAAAAGAGCACCATGCTCCCTCCTGTGCAAATTGTAAGGGTAGACGGGCGGCAGAAAGGAAGCTAGGAAGATAGGGGGACAATAGGAAAGAGGGACTAGGCCATGTAAAAAGGGAGATGATTGCCCAAAGGGATAAGGGTTTTGTATATGAACTCAAAAAGTGAATGAGAAGCTCATTCTTTGGTGTGTGGAAAAAGTGATCTCTTCTTCTCTTCTTTTCTCCTTCTTGCTTGCTTGTGTGTGCTTGAGAGAGGGAGTGAGGGATCATGGAGAAGAAGCTCTCCATCATCTCCTCTCTTCTTCTTCTCTTCTCTTCTATTCTCTTATCTTGCACACGTCTATGGAGAATGGAGCTTGAAGGTGGAGGCTTGAGGTTGCTTGAGCTTGCATCTCGAATCATGGAGCTGCCGAGTTGCTTGAGGGAGAAGGCTACTCGTTTGGGCATCAAGGTAAGCTCACTACACCCCCGTAGGATCAAAGGCTTGTCAGCTAGGTGAGAGATAGCCATTTGTGCTCGCTTGAAATGCTTGAAATGCTTGAAAGAATAAGTGGTCTGTGGGTCTTGGTGGTCGAGTGTGAGCTCCCAATAGGAGAGTTGTGCTATTTTCTCAACATAGAGATAATTAAGACTCCAAAGGGTATATGATTGTCACAGACATAGTATATGCTGAAAATGCTGAGAAGTATGGCATAGCTAATTGCAAGCCTATTTCTAAATCTTTGGATTTTAATGCTAAACTTACTACACATGAGGATGACTTGATTAAGGATGTCACTATGTATCGGAAGATTGTGGATAGCCTTATCTATCTGGTGATCATTAAGCCAAACCTAAACTGCATAGTTCATTGGAGAATTAGTTTATGTAGGTTCCATAAAAGCCAAATTTGGATACAGTGCACTGCATATTATTGCACTATGTTAAGTCCACATTGAACTGTGCCTTATTCTATGGTGCAAGTGTACAATTGGATTTGCATGGTTACACAATTGCAGATTGGGCTAGTATTATTTTAGACGAGAGGTCTACCAATGGTTTTATGTTTTCCTTTTGGGAATACTACTATTACTTAGAGTAATAAGGAGTGCTATTGTTACTTAGAGCAGTAAGAAATAGTCGACAATTTTCCTATTTATTATAGAGGTAGAATATAGAGTTATTGCAATTGCAGCATGTGAGCTAGCTTGGTTACATAAGCTACTTGGTGATTTGGGGATACATGTGGACAATAAGGTTATCATCTAATATGATACCTTAGTAGCATTCAATTGGCTAGAAAGCCAGTGTATCATGCGTGGACTAAACACATAGAGATCCATTACCATTTCATTCAAGAGTGGGTTTTGGCAAGTGATATTGACTTGGTTTATGTCAATAGAAAGGATCAAGTTGCTAACATTTTCATCAAGGCCATGGGATTTGAGAAGCAATTAGACTCGTAATGCTCATAAGAAGTCTAGCTCTATGTGCATGGGTAAGCCATTGGCTCTTGCTCATTCCAATGTTTGTGGTCCTATGCCTTGTTACTCTTTGGGTGGTACCAAGTATTTTGCTATATTCATGGATGTTTTTTCACATAAAGTCTTGGAATATCCAATAAAGTGAAAATAATATGTTTTAGTTACTTTTCAACAATTTGTTGCTTTGGTTAACTAGTCTAGGCATTGGATGAAATACCTAAGACCAGATAATTGGGGTGAGTATATAGCCTATGCTTTTGAGTAGTGTTGTGATGATCAAGATATTAAGTTTTATTTGATTGCTCCTTATATTCCACCCCTAGAATGTGTTAGATATGCTCAAAAGCCCATCCTTGTTGTAAGGTACGACCGACAATCCATGATGCTCTAAGTTGTAAGGCTCCCATTATGAGGAGAAGCCATGTGTAACCATGGACATTGGTTGGGTCTTGACTTTTATGTCAGATGAGGTCCATGTGACTAGATGGAAAAAATGGTGACCTTTGTGGATCTAACCTTTGGGTTAGATATAGTTATGCCAATAGCAACTCAAGGCACAATGCATCAAGTTATGGAGTGTGGGAATTATTAGGGCCCCTTTGCCTAGTCTTAAGGGGGCCAGTGGTGGCCTGCCTAATGAGGGTTCCACGATAGTGTCTTTGGCCCTTGGTAGGAAAAAAAATATTCCTTAGTGGACTAGGAAAGGTTCATAATATAGTTAGATAAGTTGACTAGACTACCTTCTTGGGCTATAAATATCTTTCACCCAATTAGAGTTCTTTCAGGTACCCTTAAGCTCTTCACTTTACAATCTGTTTGGATCTCCATCTAAGCTTCACAATGGAAGCGCACAGGTGGAAATAGCCATATTTGTATTAGTTCGTTTGAGATTAAAATAGTTTTTGTTCTTCTCATATTTGTTGTGTATTCTTTACTCCTTGCTCAGATTCTGTCCATTGTGTTGTGAAATTTTTCTAAAGTGGTGTTGTCGAGTGCATGAATATGACCATTTAGGAGAGGATCTCTAGTATGCTCAGACATGTAGGCTTACCTCATATGTTTTGGAGTGAGGTAATTATTGTTGTAATTCATTTGATTAACAGATCCCCATGGATTCCTCTTAGTGGTAGAGCTACAGAGGAGGTATGGTTTAGTAAAATTCCTTCATATACACACTTGAGAGACTTTGGATGTGAGACATTCTACCATATTTCGAAAGACAAAGCTTAACAAGTTGGATTTGAAGTTCCTAAAATGCATCTTTCTTGAATATGGTGATGCTAGTGAGATGGGCTATTGTCTTTGGGACATGTAGGCTAGGAAAGTTATTCACAACCATAATGTTGTGTTTCATGAGGATAAGATACGTAAGAAACCTCAAAAAGTAATTGAGATGCGTAGGGTGATCTTTCAGGAGGAACCTCTTGTTATTGTATAACCAGCCCCATTAGACAACCTTTTGCAGTTGTTGTTGATGCTCTAATGGCCTAAGATCCACCTGTCGTGTAGGATTATATTGATGTTGGATAGAGAGGACTTAATCCATAGGCTCAATTGCCAGTTTTGCAACACTCTACAAAAGTCTCACATTTTCTTGAGCGTTATGAGACCTCTATGGATTATGTCATGGTGAAACATTCTATCAAGCCCCTTAATTTTGAGGAGGCCATGTATAGAGGTGACAATTCTTGAGAGAGGACTATGTAGTCTAAGTTTTTGACTCATTGCTAAAAAATCATATGTGGGATTTGGTTTTCCTACCTAGTGGAAAACATGCATTGCCCTACAAGTGGATATATAAGCTAAGGAGAACCCTTGGTCACCCTAAGCCAACATATAAATCCCATTTTATTGTGAAAGGATTCTAAATGGAAAAAGAGAGTTAAATTTTATGAGATTTTGTCTCTTGTAGTCAAAATGACTACCCTTCACTTGATTTTGTCCTTGGTTGCACATTTAGATCTGGACTTGTATGAGATGGATGTTAAGATGGCTTTTCTACATGGGGACTTGTATGA
Source organism: Lygodium microphyllum (assembly GCF_053477565.2). NCBI lineage: Eukaryota > Viridiplantae > Streptophyta > Polypodiopsida > Schizaeales > Lygodiaceae > Lygodium > Lygodium microphyllum. The sequence continues at coordinate 170,404,947 of NC_141137.1, forward strand.
GGACATTTATATGTAGCAACCAAAGGGTTTTGTGGGAAAGGGAAGGGAACATCTAGTATGCAAGTTGAGGAAGAGTCTCTATGGACTTAAGAAGGCATCTAGGGAATGGTATCATAAGTTTGATACCTTTATGCATTCATAGTCTTTATTTCGTAGTTACTAGGAGTGGTCACGATGAGTTGGAAGCTTTAAAGACTTAGCTCAAGAGGAGCTTTGAGATGAAGAACATGGGGCATGCTTCTCATATACTTGGTAAGCATACGATCTGAAATTGCTCTAAGGGATTCCTTTACTTGTCGGTAGAAGTACATTCAAAGGATACTTGAGCGATTCTATGTGTAGGGTGGTAAACCCATTGACACACCTTTACCTTATTATGTGAAGGTCAATTAGGCAGATTGTCCCCAATCAGATGATAAGAAAGCCAAGATGCCCAAGTTTTTGCATGCATCCATAGTGGGCATTTGAATGTATGCCATGATAGCTACTAGACTTAACATAGCATTTTAATGGGAGTTGTGGCTTGTTACATGGTGAGACTTGGCCAGTGACATTGGGATACAATGAAGGGTACCATGAGATGCCTTAAGGTCATTGCAGACTTTTGCCTTTGCTATGGTAGCCATGATGCTGGAATTTTGGGTTACATTGACTTAGATTATGTAGATTTGCATGCCCACATCTGGTTGTCTTCATCTTTGCTGGAGGTGCTTTTTTTTAAATGTCTAGGGTGCAAAAAGGAGACCTTATGTTTAGTAGGCCATCTAGTTGTAGACCTTAGTATTATTTCTATGACTCTTGTCTTGCATTTGGATTGTATGAGTGCCATCCAATTGGCACACAATTTGATCTTTCATATGAAGGACAAACACATTGAGGTGCGTTATCACTTTATAAGAGAGGTTATTGAAGACAAGCACATAGACCTTATAATGATGTCTACATATGAGAATCTTGCCGATCTACTTACTAAAAGTCCCCCACTAGAACAATATGCCTTCCTTAGGAAGTTGATGGGCATATGATGAGATGATGCCTCATCCAATTGTACTCATATGTACATATTGTACCTTTTCTCCTCACTCTAAGGACATTCACCTTTAAGCGGGAGTTTTTGGGGGTTAAAGGTCGCTTGTGCCTAGCTACTTGTATTTATCTTATACTTAGTGCCCACACACTTGTACACTATAGGTGGTGGATGCCATCACTGTCCTCTTTATTCCTTATTCTTTACCATGATAGAATATAATAAAGGGAAGGAAAGCCACACATTGTGACTATTGAAAGTTTTTTTACACCCATCTTGCTCTCTTGAGTTCAAGTCTCCATAGCTCTTGCACTTGCTTTCACTTGTGCTATTCTCTCTCACTCCTACTCGCCCTTCCATAGGATTTGGTGAAGGTTGCGTATCTTATTAATAAATGAGGCTATTGTTGATTTGAATTCACGGTTGTTAGCAAGTCCTTTTGACTATATATTGTTGTAGGCTTCTTGGAACAATATTATTTGAAGGTGCAACTTCTTGTTTATACTTTGGCCTTGCCGCTAGCTTCTAGGATGATTCTTGTTGAATAAGTTTGGTCTTTCTCTCCCAATGTATTTTTGGTCTTACTTTAGGGGCACTTTTGGAAGCCATAGAAAATTTCCTTGGTGATATAGTTGGCCTCGACTAGGGCTTTGGGGACCCCCACTAAGGTGAGGAACACCATTGTCTATAGTTCTTTCATCACCTCCCACTTTCCAAATTGTTGATGGGCTATGATTGCTTGAGTTCCATCTTGTTCTTTTGGATTGGTTTCTTAGTACGTTGACACCCATGAGAGTCCTTTGAGAATCTCCAAAGTGTTGATGGGCTATGATTTGTTGAGTTCCATCTTGTCCTTTTGGATTGGTTTCTTAGTAGGTTGGCATCATGAGTGCTTTGACAACCTAGCAAAAGTAGTAGCCATCTAAAAATGTAGCATATGGTTTATCTACCGAGTAAACCAAAGCTTGATGGCTACATATAAGGTAAATGGCATTGCAAGTAAGTAGTGTTAAAACTTATTAACTACATGCACCATTGCTAATCCTTTTGTCTTAGACCCATGGGATGATGTCACTCCTCGATATTGTAGGTCTTTGCTTATTTGAAGTAGGTAGAAACATGGGTGGTCCTTTGGCATAAGGCATCCATTAGTTGGCTTGATGAGAATTATTATCATATGGGTTATGATATAGGAGTCATCTAAGTGCATTAACACCACTACATCATGGTTGTATCTCTATATCATAAGCCATATTAGCATATGGGTTATGGTATAGGAGTCATCTAAGAGCATTAACACCACTACATCATGTTTGTATCTCTATCAAAATGAAGTGTTTGAAAAATCCATTGGGTTTGATGATGCATTGAAGGAGAGGGACAATGGAAACCACAAACAACATGCATCATAACCTTAAGAGAAGTCAAGGGGAGGCAAATGGAGTTTAGTACGAGATGGGGAGTAGTAGATATGAGACAAGCATTATGTGAGTAACTAAAAGCCTCAAGACCAAGCCAAGCAATAATAATGTCTATTGCTTCCACTAAAAAGGTAACCATTTTTCATCTAAATACCATGAGCCAAGGAGTAGAGTCTACTCAAACTTCAATCCAAGTTGGAGTTCCTAGTGAGAGCTACATCCTTGATTTGGTCAATGAATACTATTATTACAGCTTTGGGATTAGGTTTCTCAACTGAGGCGATTCTCTTATAGAGGCTTTGGACATTAGTCATGTATGCTTGTATAGTCTCATTTTCTTTTTGGCTTACATTCATTGGATTGAGCATTAGGGTATCTATGCTCATCCTAAAAGGCATTGGGCTATAGAGGACCAATCAAAGCTAAAGGATAATAAGCAAAGAAGGCTAGTCAATGGTGCCTAGATTATTTTTAAAAAGGAGATGGAATTTTTGAGAGCTTCATTATATTATTTTAGGCATCGCATATTTGAAGGTGTATATGTAATTTTTCATCCATGACTTGCATATATAGGACTCTTACATCTTTTTGATGATTAATTGAGAAATGGATCACTCCCATGCAAGTTATAAAATCATCCAAGGTTAACTTAGAATATGCATAATGGCTATGGAGGTTACAGACAAGTCTTTTTTATTTTTGCATGCATTATGTACACAAAGTCCAAGATGGAGTGTAAAGGAAGATGATTGGTCGCAAATGGAAAAGATTGAGGGCACCAAACCCTAAAATGATCCCCTAATGTATAATGTATAATAGTGATAGATATGCCATTCTTGTGTGTGTGACTTTTGAGCTTTTGCTTCTCTATGTTCTCTTCCATAAAGATTATATCCTTAGTAGCGTGAGTGTTAGGGTATGTGAGAGTGAGAGTGAGAGGGCTTGCCCACAATATACCTCACTCATCAAATGAAACAAATACCAATAACTCTAGGCGGGAAACTTTTAAGGATAGGCATTAGCTTTGGTGCCACAAACACAAAAAACTCTCATCATTAGATATAATAGGTACTTCATATGCATAATCATTCTTAGAAGCATACCACATTCTCAACCCATGGCTCAAAAATTAGTAGCACTGGCATCACATATGTTCGACACATCTATTATAATTATTGAGATTTTACAACCCACCACATTACAAACTAAGTACAAAATTATAGCACTACATGAATAGAACATCTATCATCCATACATTTGATCATCGAGCCAATCTTGGCAAGCTAAAAAATTGACAACAAATTATTTTTAAATCTTTGTCACATATAAAACATTTGAGAGCATAAAAGTACTACCCTTAGCAATAGTCAACTTCATTTTACATGCTCCTTTAACAAGATAAGATGAGTTATCTGCATGTGTTAGAACTACCCTTAGGGGCAAACTCAAGAGAAGTAAACAAAGAGTGTTGCAAAGTAATACCACTATCAAAGTACCGCACATCTTAATCCACAATAGACATGCAACACTATATAGAAAAGGTTCACAACTATATTGCACACTAAATGCCCACTCTTTATCTTACACATCACTTGCAGATTTTGATTTGGAATGAGAGCTATTAGCAAATTGCAATACTAGCCTCTTTCTTTTAAGCCTCTTTTGTAGATGATTTAGGACAATTTGTAATAACACGATCTCTTGCCTTAAAATAGCTTCAAAATCTTTTACTATCATTTTGCTTGTCATCCTTATTAGCCTTCTTTGTTTGAACAATATTTGTAGATATGCTTACTGGCAAAAATGTAGCTTTTTCCTTACCTTTTTGACTAGCCACAAATATTTGTTTGAACAATATTTGTAGATATGCTTACTAGCAAAGATGTAGCTTTTTCCTTACCTTTCTGACTAGCCACAAAAGCAACATATTTTGTCAAGATTGTTCTTCTTATAGCAAAACAAAATCTAGCTCATCAAATGACAAAGCATTGGAATCATATTTTTCATCATTAAACGAATAGTAGACATAAAAATATGCGCAAGTGAAATGTGTTACAAAACCTCAATGCAACAAGTAACTACTTAATATATTTGATCTTGGTAAAAAAGAAAATCCATAGAGTCATCTAGATCCATATTTCACTCTCCCTAATTGGTTATATAGATAAGAGACATGGGTCTCATTTCTTTATTGGTGCAAACATGGGAGTGCATCAAATGCCTCTTTAGTTGTCTTACATGAGCAAATATGCGGGCTCATGGTGTGTTAACAAATATTGGGATCAAGATGTGAGCCTTTATCACTTTTCCATCCCAACAATTCTATTCAGTAGTAGATGGTGTGCTCTAGCATCAATTGTAGCATATTGAAATTTCTTACATCCTAAACATCACTTATTTATGCTACAATTTCAACTTCCACAACCACAAATGGATGCCCACCAATTCTATGCACAATATTCAAGATTTCTTTTGTAGTTAATACATGATGCATCATAAAGGCTAGATGGATAGTTGGCTCCATCCAACTTGTCCTCTCAACAACTAACACATGGAATACATCATTATTGTGAGACATGACCATTACTTGATGTAAAAGATGCTTGTATAAAGGAAAATATACACAAAATCAACTTGTGCTATATAGCATGGTAAAAAGTAGACTATGAAAGGCTTTACCTAGAGAAATGATTGCTATAAAAAACATCATAGAAAAGGATGAAATAGCCTCTATAGTCTTGATAATAGTGCAAAGAGAGCCCAAAATGGACCCAAATCACAATTCTAGCACCAAGTTCTACATGCATACTTATAACAATAGTCAGCTTTCAAATGCTCATCAAGTATCATCCAAATTTGAGAAGATGGAGCAAAGGGTGATGAGTTTGCCCAAGAGGTCAACGCCCACTCTGATACCAATAATTGGATTTAGGGTTGCATGAATGCAAACATGTAGCACGTAGAAAAGAAGCTTCAAAGCACACAACATGAAGTATATTGAGAGGTATCAAAGTAGAAAACTTAGTATACCAATTTCCTTAGAGTGAATGGGCATATATACAAGGTTGAGGGAAAAGGACCTCCTAGTGAGGGGAAAAGAGGCCCTGATAGTCCTAAATGTGTCCACAAAGATTAGTATCAAAACATAGTAAAATAAATCACTTTTTTTTTCTTTGCATAGGTCCTTTTTTGGAAAGGTAACTTCCCTTTCTTCTAGGAGTATATACAATATTGGGGGAAAAAGACCTCTTAGTCAGGGGAAAAGATGTCCCAATAGTCCTAAATGTGTCCACAAACATCACTATTAAAATATACTAACATAAATTTCTTTTTCTTCCTTTACCCAGGTCCTTTGGAGAGGCAACTTCCCTTTCTATAGCCTTCATTAGTACTTTCAACAAATATGCTTGCCTCAAAGATCTTATCACTTGTATGTTACATGGTTGGGACTCTTTTCCTCCCTCCATTACCTCAACAGGCACCTTGCCAATAGAAATATACATAATAACATTATAAGCATAACAAGATTATCCTCTTTTGATTTCTTGTCTATTTGTGGATGAAAGAAGATGAGAACTACAAAATAGTGCTCCTATTCTTAAATATTTCACTCTGAAATAGACACATTATGTGCAAATCCTTATCATTAATGATAGAGACTAAGGCATGCCACTATACTTAAAGGTCCTTTGCATGAATACTTTAGCTAGTTGATCCACCTTTATCTTCTTCCTTATATCAATCGATGAATTGGGACTCTATGCCAACATCAATGACACAACAAGAATTTGTGGTTTCCTTCATAAAGCATTAGCCATTATATTCGTTTTACCCTCTATATCCATTAATTGAAAGTAAACATAGACAAAGGTTGGCATATCTCATATACTTCTTAGACAACTTAGTTTGAGTGAAGAAAAGTACAAACTCTATCTATTTGTTAGCACATTCAAATCACCCTGATTAGGAGTCTCTCCAAGTAGAAAGAGCATGTATAATAGGCCAATACTCATCCATCTTGCAATCAAAATTGTACCATTGCTATTCCCACATGCATCATATTGGATGACAAAAGTTTTCAAAGATATGGCAAGATCAAAATTAGATTTGAAATAAGATTTTCTTTTAGCTTATTGAATGTTGCAATATCATTTCCTTTCCATCTAAAAGGAACTTATTCCTTTTGCAAAGCATGAGGAATGAAGCATTTTCAACAAAGTAGCAAATGAGCCTTTGGTAATATGAGCATACTCCCAAAAAGTTGTGCACATAATGCAAGGTTGAGATCCATAGATACAACATCTTCTAATCAAGGTGCCCCAAATGTAAAATTTTGATAAGTAGAGTTCATTATTCTTATCATTAAATACCATTTTATGCTTTCTTTACTACCTAGATGATTTAGATACTCTACCTCCTCCTTTGATTCAAAGGAGAAGGATTCAAAGGATACAAAGGCCACCCCCACCACAAAGGGTATGTCTTTTTGCATGCCTTTGCCAAGGAGGATACATGTCTTGCTTCTTCGGCTAAGGAGAAGTGTTGGACAGTAGGGCCTCTTCTCACAAGACCTACATACAAGATTGGCTTTAGGACATGAGTGCTAGAGGGAGTACTGTCACCATTGGTGAGAGCTCTATTGTTCCCATTTGAGGAGTGGGGACTTCCTTTATTGCTAGATAGGCAATCTTCTTCGGCCAAAGTTCTCTTACCAAATTTAGGTTTTAACCTCTTGTCTGTTCATGGCCTTACATGGCTTGGTACCCACGTGGTCTTTACACAAGATTTTGTGATAGTGGAGGATGCTTCTACAAGTGTTATTCTTTGGATAGGATCATAGGAGGGTGGGCTTTACATGCTCATAGTCTTAGCCACGAGGTATGAGGTGCTTTGGCATGCTCATTATGGTAATCTAAACTTCGATGCTATTCGACTGGGCTTCTTAGAAAAATATGGAGGGACTTCCCGATTTCCCTCCTATTCATACTTTATGCATTAGTTGTTTGAGGGGCAAGTAGTATAGGCAGCCACATCCATGGGTCGCAGCTACTAGGAGGGCTTCTACACTGCTTGAGTTGGTACACACTATGACCTTTGTGAACCTATGTGCATGACCTCCCTTGGGAATGCCAAGTATTTGGTATTGATTATAGGCAACTTTAATCATTATGTGTGGCCTTATTTTATGGAGTATAAGAGTGAGACGTACTCATATTTTTGTGAGTTAAAGGGGTTTGTGGAGACACAAACTACTTTCAAAGTTCATGGCATACGAGTAGATCATGGTGAAGATTTTACTTCTAACCTCTTTTCTTAGTTTCATAGGGATCACAATGTTTTGGTGGAGTACTCCCATTCGAACATACCTTTGGAGAATGTAGTGAAGCATGCAAATTGGACCATGCTAGAGATGGGATGTGGAGCATCAAGGTCTTCCTCATTCCCTTTGGGGTGAGATGGTGGCTATTGCGGTTCACATCCACAACTGCTCTCTAACTTGCCTTACGGGACATGACTCCATATGAGGCTTTCTTTGGTCAGAAGCCTTCCATGTCTCACTTTCACATCTTTGGATGTGATGTATTTGTGCATGTGGACAAGAAGAAGAGAAAGAGGAAGCTTGACTCAAAGTCCAAGAAGCTCATCTTCATGGGCTACAGTGCTACCACAAATAGCTATCATCTCTACGACTCGACGACACGAAAGTTTGAGGTGAGTATGGATATGGTCTTTGATGAGGCTGTGACCTCTGAGGATCCTATTGATGGTACTATTGCATGTGCTTCTTCCTCATTGACTAACCCTCCCCTACCTTTGGTTTTTCTTCTCCCTTCAAGGTTGCCTCCTTAGTACCCTTCTTCGTCTTCCTCTCCTCCCATCCCCCCTCCTTGTCCCTCTCCACCAGCTTCCCTACCATCTTTGACAAGTGGAACTACTTCTTCTTCACCGAGTTCTTCCACCCCTTTAGCTTCCACTCTCGAGTCTTTTAGGGGGACTTAGCCGTCATAGGGAGGGCCTTCTTCAGATGAGAAGGATTTACCTTTCCTTGGTGAGGTGCCGAAGGCTACTCAATCTCCCTCGTACCAGGATGAGTCTATTCAGATTCCTTGTTGATACCAACAGCTCATGCAAGATTTTGGTGTCTCTCACTTTCTTGCTTCTCTTATAGGTCTACATAGATCAACTTGCTTACAAGCCCAGTGGAGTAGTTTACTCTATCTAAACTATGCTCTTATATCACAAATTCTTCATGACAGTGAGCCTACTACATTTGAGGAGGCTTTTGCATAGGATATTTGGCATCAGGCCATGTAGGAGAAGCTCAATTCTATCGAGCAAAATTATACTTGGGAGTTGGTTCCATATTTAGACACTCCTAGGATTTGAGAGGGGGTGTTAGCTTGCCTACGTTAGTCATGTCAATTTGTCATCTCCGGGTTGAGAGCTTGTGTTAGAGTCTGACAAAGACATAGGAGCTCTGGCAATTTTAGGTGCATTTTTTCCTTAGTTATTAGCTTCTTGTGTGCATTCCTAGGTTAGTTTCTACTATCCATAATCTGTCTCTACCTACCAAACATTGTCATTATCATATGGGATTTTTTAGTGGACTTCCCCTATTTTTAAACCATTTTCTTTAGAGCGACCAACATTAAATGCTAGTTGGCCAACCTTTTTTGTACCTACTAATATAGTTCAACCACATTTGTTCATTTATGGCTATTTATAGCCAACCCTCCCACTTGGCAGCTACACACTCTTCATTCTTCAATCTTTTGTTTGCAGGTGCACACTACAACATTTTGACACTTCAACACTTCAACACTTTGTGCTTGGTGCCGCCATTGTCATCAGCCTAATTTGGTGCCCTCACTAACACTGTGGATTGCATGCAAGGACCGATTAATCCATTCCCATTGTATCAGCATTTTTCTTTAGTCAATGCAATATTCTTCCTTCATCTCTCTCTCTCTCTCTCTCTCTCTCTCTCTCTCTCTCTCTCTCTCTCTCTCTCTCTCTCTCTCTCTCTCTCTCTCTCTCTCTCTCTCTCTCTCTCTCTCTCTCTCTCTCTCTCTCTCTCTCTCTCTCTCTCTCTCTCTCTCTCTCTCTCTCTCTTTGTGTTTCTCTTCCGTTCCACACTCTCACAAAGTTATCCCCTTTTGTTGTAAATCATTCACTTGTTTAGTAATCTCTCCATGTTTGAAATGTATTAGTTCTATATAGTGGTCTATTCAATGGAGTATTGCTTGACACAATCAATCCTTATAGCTTTTTGATGGAAGCTCCATAGTGAAGACTTCACAAGATACAATCATCTATGCATATTGGCATGTAAACCATTCTTTTTCTAAGCAAAAAAGATAGATGAATAAAAGGCAAATGAATTTTGTTAAATCACCATCTTACAGCAAACTAGTCACCTGACTTATGAATCTTTTAATTTTGGGATGCACTAACTTCATATGGTGGCCCAATAGTGGGGCATTGCTTGATATCGAACCAACCCTCATGCCCCCTAACAAAGGTAGCAAAATAATCTTTGACAACAAGATATTGCATCCCTGAACTTACACAATAAACTCTTTGTAGCTATGTTAATGATGTGGATCTTCTAGATGATAGAAGTGATAAGCTCTATATCACTAAGACAAGGAAAAGTAGCCTCACCTATAAACCTCATCTCTTTTACAAGGATGCCCAATCTACCAACAAATAACTATGGAGAGAGTGCCTCTTGGATCAAAGAACGTTAGAGTTGTCAGATTTGTGATATTTCCTCATGCACATCATAACTCAAACTAGCTTTTGCACAAATCCCCAATCTATTAACTCTAAAGATATGAAACTCATCCTCTACAATGAAATCCAAATATATCATGCCATAATCTTTATGGTGATAAGTTTCATGCCATTCTACACAACCTTAAAGGGTTCCCATAGCTTTCTTGCTCTCTAAAAATCATCCTTGCTATTCTTGTAACACCTCCCCTTCAACAATGCGAAAGTTGTTTCTACATTTTCTATTAATCAAGACATGTTAGCTATCCATTGTCTTTGTGCAAAAGTCACAAATCTCTACTGGCAATCTACAACAATACTTCTCAGTTTGCTTAACGATAGCATGATACAAGTTAGTAGATAGCAAAGCCTCCCAAAAATACTACTTGTATTCTTTAAGCTTCTCACCCTATGTTGCATCTAAGTGAGGCCAATTCATTACATCCACTTGAGAAGTGTTTGTGAACCATGCATATGAGAGAACTTGCTTAAAGCCAAGTAGTTGGTGCTTTGCCTTGTAATAAAAGAGTAGTCCAAATTGCAAAATTGTCCTTCAAAAAGGTGGTTGCATTGTGCATCTTAGAAGCCTTAGTGAGATTACTATAAGAATAGGCTACATTAAACGGTTGAATAGAATTTAAAGCTTTCAACCTATCCTATGCCCCATAAAATGACTCAAAGTTGTCCTACTATCCCAGATTCCACATAATCTGTTGCCTTGATTTTGGACATTGAATTATCATGAATATACGACTGCAAAAGTAGTGCCCACGATGGTGCGATGCTAGCCTTTGCATCACCTATAGCATTCCAACCAAGCATGGTTCCTTATCGCACAACCTTGTAGGACTTCCCATGTTTTCATACATTCCACTTTGCAGGATTGGCTACAATGTTACTACGCATTCTATTATGCATTATGACATTGATATTGCACACCAAGCCAAAAAACGAGCAACTTGGTTAATTTCACGAGTACACAATCCATTTTTTGCCATACCTCGGAATATTGAATCATCACCAAAGTGACCTTGGATGTACTTAAAATTGTAAAATAGTTAGTTGTCCAAAATGAACATGCTAAAAATCATTGCCTTGACCATCCACGTTGGCACCTTGCCTATATATGGAATGTTGGAACAGAGATTCCTATGTATTTGATATCCCTGCAAGTCTTGTCCATTTTAAGACTTGAGTAGAGACAACTACCCCATGAGTCTCCTTCTTAGACTGCAATTGCCTGTATTCAGCAGGATATCATTCAAAGACACCGAAATCTCACTGTCCACCCATAGTACTCCTAATTTCACCTCCTCTCTGCACAATACTCCTTAGAGCTGAGGATTAGATCACGTTTCCAAGATTTGGGTACAGCTCCCCAGTTTAAAAAGTTTATGTTTCTTTTCACTTTCTTATTTTTGTTTTTGTTTTTTGAGCCGGGTGCCTAAACAGAATCAAAGGTGGAACCCTATGCCACTAGCTTATGATTTCGCTACTTCCTTCAGAACCAAGGTCCTTGGAAGACTCCTCCCAATGAGTGGAGCATGGGTAGGCACCTAGCACCCCGGTGGAGGGGCCCAGGTAGTGTTGGACTCTCACAAGCTAAAACCACCGATCCCGGCAGGTTCCCTCAAAGGGATGCCATACCCCAAGGTCGGGCGTCGGCTCAAAGGTGGTGTCCCGTCGCACTCAAGCAAACACTGCCTCCTGACAGCATTCGCTTGCTTGAGCGAGGCGATGCCATCATTGGTACGATTACGAGCTTGCGCACAAGATCGCAAAGGGAGGATATCATCATCTCGCGGGTAGGGATCACGCATATAATGCTCCCAAGTACCTCAGTATCGCCTCGTCGAGGAATGCTCCCACGAGGCGATGCCCCGGGACCACATTCCTCGAGTGCGGACGAGTGCTCACCTAGTTGGGTAAACACACCCCGCCAATCTCCCCACCAAGGAGTAGCGCAGCTTCATCCTCTAAGGTACACCCTCAGGACAAAAGGTCGCGAGTTTCACTTATAATACCCGAAATGTGCCTGTCGCGTTCATCAGTCAACGCAGGACAGGAAAGCAAGATGTGTGCATAAGAGGTTCATGCTTTGCAAGAGCTGCATAGAGGGCAGGTTTGCTGACGAGAATGTCGATAGCTATCCGCCATCTTCATCCCGCCAACCCGTGCTAAGAACAGAAACCTTTCCTCTGAAGCCTTGACGTTCTCTGAAAGGTTAGTGCAAAAGAGATAATTCCTTGAGCATTCGAACTTGTTCTCATTACAGGAGGCGAATCTCACATACTCGTGTTGCCGTTCCCATTTCTTCCAAACATGGTATCTTACAGCGACTAGAGGTGCTTCAAGGACGTACTTCTCTAGCCAACGCACGGTCCTGGAGGCCCAGGTCCATTTGTGAACTCTTTTAGTACATGACGGGGGTTTCGAGAGCTCTCGAATCCATGTCCTAAACCCTGGGTACTTTTTGAAGGCACGTGCACGTTGCCCGCCGCAAAATGCTGGAATGGGGGGGATATTGAATTCCTTATGCAGGGTGGCTGCTCCAACCACTGTCGATTTCGCCCCTTTACCCAAGATCCACTTCATCCTTGTGATAGCCATTGTCTCCAACAACTGAAGGAGTGTCTGACGATGCCCTCCCATAATTTTGGCACCGTACGTCAGGACCGGTAACACGCACGCCTTAAAGACATTGAGTCTTGTCCGCATGGGGGTCGACCGAGAAGAGAGGAATGCCTGGTAAGCATGAAGGGTCTTACGGCCCTTCTCAGTCCTCTCCCGAATAACTGTTTCAATCGAGAACTCACTATCCAGCACGATGCCCAGATAAGTGTATCTCTCATAGACTTCGATCCATTCTGCCGCCAAGTGGAGTGGTCGATCCCTCAAATCTTGCAAGTTGCCAAAGAAAACCATGGCGTTACACTTCGATAGGCCAAAACTCATTCCCCACTTGGTAGCCCACTCGCTCAACCCGTTTAATGCTTCTTACAGCTCCTCGGCGGACTCTACAAGGAGAATCAAATCATCTGCAAAAAGTAGCCCCTGAATTTTCTCATGTAGACCAGGAACACTAACTCTGAATCCGTCACCCTTGTTTATGATATCATTAATAAATATGCTAAAGAGGGTGGGGGACCTGGGGCATCCTTGGCGTACTCCTCGCTTCACTGAAATGGCTTCGGACAAGAGGTCCCCTACCCTCACCCTTATCTTTGAAGCTTGGTACAGCCCCTCTATGAACCGTATGCAACGCCCTTCCACTCCGCAAGCTCGCAACTTGCAAAACAAGGCTTGGTGCAGCACTGTGTCGTATGCCTTTTTGAAATCGATAAAGGCAACGTAGGTGGGCTTGCCCTCCACAGGACGCCTCTTCACAATCTCTTCGAGGCATGCAACTTGTCCGATAAACTCCTCATGTTCCCGAAATCCGGCTTGTGCTTTGAGGAAGAACTTACAGTTCTCTAAGGCCTTATAGACCCTAGATACCACAATTGAGGTTAGCACCTTGAGCATCAACAATATTAAAGATATGCCACGGTAATTGTCACGATCGGTAAGATCACCCTTCTTCGGGATGGACACCACAATGGATGACTCCAATGCCTCCGGAATCGTGCAAGCCTCAAAAATCGTGTTCAGTATCTTCAACATCGCTAGCCCATAGGGGGACTTCGGGATTTCCATCTGTCCATGGCATCCATTGTCCTTGTATACGATCTTGAAAACCTCTGGGGGGATGCCGTCTATGCCTGCGGCTTTATGTCTCTTTAGTTTCCTAAGCACATGTCGGGCTTTGTACCACACAATAAGAACGTCTAAGTCCTTAATATGAGGCCTTAGGCGCAAGCCTGTATCCAGTTGCTTCCAATGGTCGGCGTTGTTACTTGTTCCTAGAGGGTCATCATACACCTTAGAGTAGTGGCTCTCCCATATCTCCATGAGTTCAGGGGGTTCCGTCTGTAGAGTTTCGATAGCATCCTTAAGTAGTTGAGCCTTTTGCCCACCCCGATTCCTAACTCTTGCGATGCCTTTCTGGAGCTTCCACCACTTATAAGCCAACCTGGCTCGTTGCATACCCTTCCCCTTGGCAATTATGCGAGAGAAGCTCTGGTTCTCGCTATCACAACAGGCTTGTTCGGCTCATTTCCGAATCTCAGCGTACTCTTCGAAAGTCTCAGGGTGAGACCTGAGTTGCTTCCAAGACTTCTTTTTCAGGTTGATAGCGCGGTGTGCCTTGGGGTTGAGCCTAAAACGATTCCTGGGTGGTGGTGGTGGCCTAACCGCCATGACTCCATTTTCTTGCGCAATAGCCTTCATCGTTTCCGTGAAGGCTCTTGCCAAGTGATCTGGGAGTGGGTCTTCCCCCTCCGCCTCCTCATCGAGGTTGACCAGTGCTGCCCACCTATTGCTAGATAGGAAGGCACTCGCCGCCGCATCTACCCTGCTCGCATCGATACAAGGCACACGTGGGGCAGGAGGGTTTGGACTTGGTTCCATATTGTCCACTATTTGCATCTTACACGTGATAGGGCAGTGGTAGGAGATGTTGATCACTCTAAAGATATGCGCTGCTGAGAGTCTGGAGATCGCAACGTCATTCCCAACAAAGAAGTCGAGATCCGACTTTCCATGGTCCATCTTGGAATGGTATGTAAGCTCGGAACCAGTAGCGCGCAACACAAAATTCGGGGAAATGTGCTTCCACATACCGACTTAAAATCCTTTGCTTGCAATTCCAATCACCCTCGACTACGATTGGAATTCCTTTCCGATTCAGGGTCCTCAATTTCTAGCACACGTCCTTCAGCACTTATCTTCTCCGTGCGCACAACTGTTTTTGAGGGATATACACATTCCCATGGATCCACAATCCTTGCTTCCCTGCGCCACAAGGAAAAAACTGCACTAGTAGGCAATTGGGAGTCGATTGGCAAAGCTCAAATGCTCTATATTCCCGAGAGATTATGGTGACCAATCCTCTCTCGTTGGGAATGTTCGAGCCCATGCATTGGAATGAGTTGTAACCAAATAATCGCAGGGGCCATCCCCCTTGAAAAATTTATGTCTCCCGCAGCCCAATCACGCGCCAATGTTCCTTACGAGCCAACATATCGAGCTCATCCCGTTTAGAACGAAGAGAGTTGATATTAAGACTCGCCAAGATAGGTCTCTTTTTAAGGCCTTGGTTTGGCCATGCCGGGGCTACAGTCTTGCGTTCACCGAAGGGAATCGACAAGTGAGCGTGCCACCAACAAAACAAACGTTCCTCTTTAATACAAGTCAAAATGCTCAAGGATGCTTCACGAGACTCGACCAATATGTCAAACCGCACAGATCAGTTTCGTAAGCACCTAGTTCGATCCCACTTCTTAACCTTCCTATATAAATCCGACTGGAGTATCCGTCTCAAGGAGCCCCACATAGACCATTCTGTGAGGCTTCCAGCCCCCCATATCACAATTCTCGGGGACGTATGCAAACTCACGGATGTTAACGCTATAGCCATGTCTCTGTCCCTCCCCGCAAGGACAGTGTGAGTCTCACTACGAGGCATCGAGAATCCCACTATGGCAGAGGCAATCATGCCGCCATCACCAACACTGGTTGAACTGTGCGCAATCGAGGCATCACCGACCGTGCTATTACAGGGTCCCTCCCTGTTCCTCTCACTCCCATTGTGTCTAGTCACCTGGGAATTTTGCCCTGCGACAACCGAGGCATACGTCGTTGTGCTCTATCTTCTCCCGCGATGTGTGCTCCACGGGACCACGTGTGCTCTATGAGGGAATGAAGTTCTCACCCTCATAGCTCCACAGCACCATGTGTGCTCAAGTCCATTTCCTTAAAAAATCATCAATCACCCCTGAAATGGACTTATGCATTAGGCAGTCGGATCGCCCCCTGTCTCAATCCGATCGCCTAGGTGGAGTGCTATGACGCACGTTGGGATCTCATGGCATCAACCCTCTCCTTGAGGGTTAGCCTTGATTTCCCAGAGATCCTGCCTGTTTGTCATCTGTGGCATTTTTTTTGGGACTAAGTCTTCACCCTTTTCGGAGGTCAGACTTGGTTTCCCAACGTCCCGGGGTTGCCATCCCCTTGAGCTCCTGAACGGACCATGAGGTTTTGTGTCACCCCTCACCCTTTTCATGCCAAGCCCCGAGGGAGCATTTCGCACTTCACCCACCCGATTTCTTGTCTCGCCACTACTCGTGGTTGCACGGCACTTCACTTTGGGCAACTAAGCTAGTCTATTTCCTCACACAGCGCATTGACACCATTCCACTTACTGGGTATCTTCTCCCACAAGGAGCCTCAGCAGGAGTGGAGTGTCAGTGTGGGGGGTTACCACTCGGTTGTGTATCAATGTCTTGCCATGGGACATTTTTACGGGTCCTCCCCTCCCGTCGTGGGTTTTCTAACCCTTTGGCCTTGAGGCCTCACTCCACATTTTACGTTACTTCTGTATTCGCGACAAGCTGCACACAATCATTCACCAAGAAGTGGTTGGCATGTTGAGATCCATTCTGACCTCTCCCACATGCCAGCTCTCCTATTTGGTATCATCGAGAGGGTGAGGGTCCTGCATACTCTTGGGTTACCAAGTTGGTTGCACAAGTCCTTTACCTGATGTAACTCATCACTTCTTGAGTACGTGGCTTTCGTGACGAGATGTCCTCGTAGGGGCATCCCAAGTCACTAGGGCCTATCTTTGAAGTGCTTTGGCATAGATGCGCAAGTCCCGCGGCGAGTCTCTAGCTTCAACTTCCTTAAGATCCAACGGTCTATTCACCTTGTCGGGGTACTTGGAGTTAGCATAAGTTTCCCTTGTAGAAGGAAAAAACCCTGCTAATTTTCCAAATTTTTGGGTAAAAATACGCCCAAGTAACCATAATCCACCTCTCTGCGGCAACTGTATACAAAACCCGGTGCATACATCTTGCAACAAGGTAGGAGTGGGCATCAAACATGTCACCACAAACACTACCTTACTTCTTGAAAAGATGCATTATGGTACTCGTTGCATTTTGAACCCACCTCGTGCAAAGCACAAGTTGAGACCAAGTTCAAAGGAAGGCACAAGTTCATGGCTCACCGGACTCTTTCGTGCGACAAAGGATTCCCCTTGCGCGACTTGCATTAGGGCGTGAGACCTTGGCTGCACATCACCACCTGCTTTCTTGCTCGCCTCAAAAGTGACCGAATGGAGTCTCCATCGATTCTTCAAGCTTATTCCTTGCCTCCTACAGGAGTGTCTCCAGTAATTCCCCTTGGCGGTCCTGCCGGCACCATGCCACTTAAGAGGGTAAAACACGCACACTACACATACCACACTCCTCTGCAGCAAGTGTATACGGGTACCAGACGCATCACCGTATAGTCCCTGCGATTGAGCAGGTGTGGGCATCAGACATGTCACCACACGCGCTACTCAATTTCTTGAAGGGGTGCAGCATGGCATTGCTGTATCTTGAACCCACCTCGTGTTATCACGAGTTGAGACCAAACTTGAAGGAAATCGAACCTCATGGCTCACCGTTCACTTTCATGTGGCAAGAGAGAACTCTTGCACAACTAGCAATAGGGCGCGAGACCTTGGCTACACGACACCACCTGCTTCCTCACTTGCCTCAAAAGTGGCCGGATGGAGTTGCATTGTCATTCCAACCCGCTTGCTTCCTAACGGAATGTCTCGCATTTGGTGATCCCTTAGTTTGGGCTTATGAAGCCCGTAAAACATAACTTACACGTCCCTCCCAAAAAAAAAAAAAGCCCACTGAGAGCACTAGTTTGGTGGGTGCAACTCCAGGGTATTGACTTGATAGCGGTAGCTGCCTCTACAAAGTAAGTGTGCACATGCATACACACATTTGGACGGTCAATGATGTCCAAGCAGGTGCCTTGCAACATTGGCTATGCTCAGTGTCCACATGAAAGAACACAAACAGCATTAGTCTTTCAGAGTCACACAAACTGAACACAAATACAGACAGATTTGCATGCATATACTTTCTTTCAAACCTCAGCTGTATTAGTAGCAAAGCTTTTAAATATCCAGAGGCAAAGTACATTAGTCTTCCTCATTATGCCAGTCCACAATTTGAAGCTCTTTGAAAAAATGCAGATATACTGCCAATTTGAAAGAAAAATGGGAGGCCAAATAAGAAAAAAACAAAGAACCAGCTTCCCACGTTTTTGGATATCTTCTTGGGCTTCAAAATCAAGCTAAAATTATTGACGAGAAGCATCAAACACAATCAAGAGTCTGTTTGTCATAACGTCGCACACCAAGAAATTTTGCTGTCAGTTCCCAAGTAAGCATTGCAGCAGCATTCGCAGGAAATGCTCTGACAAGGGTTGGACCCAAGCCAGTATAAAGACCCTTCAGGCCAACTCGTTTGCATATCTGCATTCAAAAAAAATTTCAAATGCTTCTGAAGCTTTGGATAACTCAGTAAAATATTTGGCACTCTAGGAAAACTGTTCCTCAATTGAAAAACATCACTGTCAGTGTTGCCCTCGCACATGACATAACGATGCTTACCAACTTCAGATTATATAATGGATTTCGGCTTGCTTTTGGATCAACTGCTGTCTGTACTCGAGTTTTGACAACATCAAGAGGTAAGACAGCAACCCAGAACTGCAAAAAGGTTTGAAAGTGCCTTTGGGGTTTGCTTCCAACATACTCAAATCCAACCTTGAAAATAGCAAGAATCACCACTTACCACCATGCCTGCAAGTCCACCACTGAAAATATCCACTAGCCCTTCAAATGCAGCTCTTGAGTACTTCTGATTCAGGGAACTCTCTGATAGACCTATTTCTGACTCTTTTGACAATGTTTCTTGAGAAAAGCCATAAGCTGACATAAGGTAATATCTGCTAAACTCATAGGTGGTGAAGAAGAACGAGTTTCCAACGCACTCTCTAAGAAGTGTTGTTAATCCACCTTTGAACATACCTCGTATCTGCAGTACATACCAATACCAATTAGAAACCCTAAAAAATTACAATACTAATTAGCAGACGTTTGAGTACACGTACTCCATCATTTGCAATAGTTTTCCTAACACAATCAAATGGCCCTTCATAACTTTGCAGACATGACACATTTGGTGCTTTTTGGCTTGCCTGTACTTGCAGCCTACACTGAATCAACCAGAAAAAGGGTCAAAAAACTGAAGAATGAATCAAACCAACTACTTTGGCATCTTGAACAGAACTTGCCTTCACGAGTTCACTGGGACACAAAATCATACTGATGCAAGCTCCTCCAACTGCAGCTGCCGGTACTATAGATGAAAGCTCCAGCTTCGCACTCTCTCCTCCCTTCCAAGAACCACCACCATGCCAAATACTACTGCATCAGGTCCTGCACCACTGCTTATCCAACCACCAAAGATCACTCATGACCAGCCATAATAACTTCCTAGGCAATACAATCTGTTCAATCCTTACGTTTTACAAAAGTCCCAAAGGTGTCGCCTAATGGAGAACTTTAAAGCATAATGACAAATAAGATGCCACAAATTGTTCAGTTATTCTCAGGTTTATCAAGAATAAATCCAGTTTACATGTCATCAAGCAACAAATGTGTGCATGTTCTGAAGTAAAATATCCTCTTACATCAAGATGAGCTCCTATTAGTAGAAAGTTATATTTACCTGTGGTTCATGATTAGCGACAGAAGAACAAAAACACACCCTGCTTAAAAGCTTGCATTTCAGCTTAAAGAACATCCACATGCATACATAGCTAAGCACGGAACAATCATATTGAAAAAAATTAATGCACAACTGTTTCCAGATACTCAGGCAGACATTCTTCCTAGGTGGGAAACCAAGAGTATTGAATGTATCTATTCCATGACAAGCTAACATGAGAAGTTGTGACCAACAGACTCAACAATAACAGAGGGCAGTTTGACATCATACAAGCTAGCTCAAACACCATGTCTTATCCATCATCTCTGCTAGGAGCTGAAGCCTAGAATCAAGATATGAAAAATTAAGGGGTGTAATCATGTCACATTCTTCCATACTAAAGGTAAATCAAGTTCATAATGATTAAAGCATAGCTTGTTCATGTCCTGAATCTCCCAGGCAAGAACCTAGGTTCTAAAGAGCAACAATAAAAAACGATTAAAGAATATACACGTCTCATGAGGATATGTATTTTTGAAACCTCGCTTAACATGTGGATTAATTTTTAATCATGTGGTTAAGTAAATGTTGCACATGTGAGATGTAACTAGGGTTAGAGTAAATTACGAGCCCGAGACCCGAGGAAATCACGAGATGCCAAAGGCAAAAGTTGTTATAAGTTATGTCACACAGGTACTTGGTGGTATCTGGTGCAAGTTATTGGCCTAAGTCATTCATTTGGCTATAACTGAAACCAGCCTTCCTTCTTGGAATGGGTAGTGATAACCTAATTTAAGAGTTAATTACAACAATAAATAAATCCACATAAAACGAAATACACACTTAACCATAACATTCTTGGACAGTAGACTCCCTATTGGCCTCAAAACTGGCGCCCCTTGCGGTATTTCTTTAGCTTTCATTCAATTGGAAAGAGTACAACTCGAGATTCTTCAATCTCCTCCTGCTAACCAATTGCCCTTGCTGTCATAGATGACCAGCAAGCCTTTTGGGTCATTTGCCCCTTGTTTCACCCAGGACGACTTCTCCAATTTGACCCTTGGCTGGCCAAATGCTGCCCCAAATCAATTCGGGATGGACTGGCTCCTAAAATCCCTTGATAACCTTCAATTATCAGCTGTTGATTTCAGTCCCTTCAGCCTTCAATCTCTGGCACGGATCCCAAGGTGGCTGCTAAACCCTGATTTCTGCTGTGGATTAGGGTTTACTGCAGAAATTACAGATCAGCCCACCAAAAATGGCTGAGATCTCCTCCAAATGGCTGAGAATTGCTGAGAATGGCTGAGCATAGGCTGAAGGAGATGAGAGAATGCTGTAGAGAGAGAAAATTTTGAGATTTGTCGCGAAGAACTGATCAAAATCAGCTGCTGCCCCGCTATACCAGCCCCAAACGGATGCACCAACAACAATAGGAGCATCAAAGACTGTGATCTTCAGGAGAAAGTGCATCAACAGCAATTGCCAGCTTCCCAAGGTCAAGAATATACAATCTCCATCACCAAAATGGTCTCCAATGGTTGGGAAATGGCCCCAAAAGCTGGCAGCAACAGTCCAACACCTCTTCCCAACAGCTCCATCAAGAAAAAACGAGATTTCCCTCTCCCTTCAGCCCTATTTAGCCTTTCCCCCACTTGCATGGGAAAGTTTTGCCAAGTGGCAGCTTTCTTAATCCATTTTCAGCAATTTCCAGCCATTTAATTAATTTTCAAAATCAATTAATTCTGAAAATTAATTCAGCCCTTAATCCATGCCCAGAAAATTGACCTTGCCCATCCAAAAATTTATTCGCTAGGCCATTTGCAACCCAAAGTGGTCCCATGCATTAATTGACCCTTGGACAAGCATTAATCCATTAATTAATGCCTAGTCCCTAGTGTCACCACTGACACTTAATGGCCAATTAATGTTCCTAGGGGCAAACTGACACCAAAATTTACCTAGAATCTAACAAGTGTAACTTATTACAACTTTTACCTTTGACACCCATCTTTTTCACAAGGTCCTTCGGCCTTCAACTGTGAAAAAGTAGCTTGCACCTCACATGTGCAACACATGTGCATCTTTTAATTGCACATTTGATTAATCCTTTAATCAAATATCAATTAAACATAAGCAAAGCATCAAATTTTCACATCCTCCTGACAATAACTGTCAGTTGTGGTGACACTAGAGAAGTGGCATTTAATGGTATTTAATGTCAATCTAATGGTCAAAGATGGTGCAAAGACACTCGAGAATAAAAGTTGCCTAGCTAATTTAATTATTGGCTAGTGATATTACTTTTTAAGACATTGAAATAATTATTAGATTAATATTTAATTATGGATAATGTTTAAAAAAACATTTGGAAAGGCTGCTACTTATCAAAAATGCCCATGCAAGACTGAAAAACATCTTTAGAGGCTGAAGAGAGGCATTTTTGGTGTATTCAATTTGCTAGAGAGAGGAAGGAGATACTACTAGTTTGATTTGCAGCCATTGGAGGACTTCTGAGGCAATCAGGGGCAAGAGAAGACCAATCAACAACTGGTGATAGCATCTACAGGCTGTTGAGACAGGGCAATAATAGTAAATGACTGATTTTCTTTAATTCTTTGCATCTACAAGCTGTTGAGACAGGGCAACAACACTAAATGACAGATTTTCTTCAGTACTTCGTAAAGAAAGTCTGAATTTTCTCTCTCCTTAGCATTCTCTCTTATCTCCCAGACTTTCTACAGCCTTGCTCCCAAGGTTACAGCATTAAGATCACCATAGGCTGAGAAATTTCAGATTTCTCTGCTGTAAACCCTAATCTACAGCAGAAATTAGGGTTTAGCAGTAGCCTCCAGAAGCGTGCCAAAAATTGAAAGCTCCAAAACTTGGATTCAACAGGGCTGAAGCTGTTTTCAATCAAATTCAAGTGGAGGGACCAGCAAATCAATGAATTTGGGGCATTTTCCATCTCCATCAAAGTAGGGTGAAGACCAATTGATTGCCCGAATCAAGGGGCAAATCAAATTGAAGACTTACTAGTCATTTTGGACAGCAAGGGGAGTTGAAATGCCAAAAGAAATTGGGAGAATCCCGTTGTATATCAACTTCTTCAATTAAGTTAAATAAATATCGAAAGGGGTGCTAGTTTTGGGACCAATAGGATGTCCATTTTCCAAGATTGTATATTAATTTGCATTTTCTCAGTTTTGTAATAAATGTTACTACTGTAACTAAGTTGTAATTCAGGAATTACCACCTATTCACAAAAGGAAGGCTGGTTTTAGTGAAGGCTCTTATACCTCCCCTTCTCGAGAGGCCACCCACCCTAGTATTGTTTACACTCGTATGCACTTAATTGGAAGTTTTCCATAATTGGGACTAGCCATCTAGCTCCCAAAACCTTAAGGTGATAGATGAGCTCCCATCTATCCAATTATGAAAATCTTCCTCAATTTGGCTTAGGATTCAAACCTAGTCTCAACTCATCACTGCTGCACCAATAGTGAGCTAGTTTTCTCTAGCAAATGTGGATTGCATGTGAGAGGTGAGAGGATGCACAGAGATCGAAGCTTCGACTGAGAATATAGTTGATAGTGAAGAGAGTGTGAGAGTGAAGATACGACTCCCAATGCAATTATCAAAGAGTAAAATGTGTAAGTACAAAGCATAACCTTTAAACCTTAGGATTGTTAGCGTGTGTTCACACCCAAAAGATATAAAACACAATACGTGCCAAAACTGTGTAACATAGGCACATAAAATAAAAGAGAATAAAGCTGGGGGGAAAAAACCTCTCGTAAGAAGAGCAAAAAGTGCCCTAGTGTCCTACTGAGGATCACCAACACTCCTTTGTGAGCGTAAGCGTGAGTCAAACCCAACAGACCCCCTTGGAGTGAAGAGTAATCAATATACAAGGATCATCCACCAAAGGAGATGAAATTTAAAGCATTGCGGAATGCTTCAAATTTGTCACGAGGAAGAGCTTTGGTGAAGATGTCTGCCACATTATTGGTGGTAGGACAGTAGACAAGGCTAATATCTCTTGCATGTAGCCTCTCTCTAACAAAGTGATAGTGAATCTCTATGTGTTTCGTACGTGCATGAAACACGGGGTTCCATGCCACTGCAATGGCACTCTGACTATCAATAAACAAAGTAGGCTTCATGACAAATACATCAAGATCAGCCAACAAGCGTCTAAGCCATGCATATTCAACTATGGTAGTTAAAGCTGCCTTGTATTCAGCTCTACAAGACGATGTAGCAATAGTGGATTGTTTCTTGCTAAGGCAAGAGATAAAAGATAAGCCAAGAAAGAAACAATTACCACTAGTAGAGTGACGTGAATCAAAATCACCAGCCCAATATGAATCACTGTAAGCATGTGGTGCAGTGGTCCACTCATGGCACAAAGCAATCCAAGAGTCCTAGTACCTTGCAAGTAACGAAAAGCTTGCTTCATAGCTTGCCAACGTGACATGCGTGGGCGGTGCATATATCTGCTTAGGGCTGAAATTGCAAGTTAAATGTCTGGCCTTGTGTTGCATAAGTAAATAAGATATCCAACTATTGAAGCATACGTATGGATATCAAACAAATCACTCTCATCATGCAAGGATAGCTTGAGTCCAATCTCCATTGGTATATAAATTGCCTTGCAATCCTGTAAGCCAAACCATTCGAGAAGTCTACCAATCTATCTAGACTATGACAATCCAATAAACTGAATGCCCAAATAATAGTGCAAAGGCCCTAAGTCTGACATCTCAAAACTTTGTTTGAATGCTGAAATCTGATCAACAAGTGTCCTTGTGAATAGAAGATCATCAACATAAAGACATATGACCAGTAAGGATCCCCTCTCTTTACATACGTGAAGTGTAAACTCTAATGAGCTGTTTATGAACCCCTGGCTGAGTAAAACAACATCAATCTTTGCATACCAAGCTCAGGGAGCTTGCTTCAAACCATACAAAGCCTTTTTCAGTTTGCACACCTAGTGTTCGGATCCCACAACTGCAAAACCAATGGGCTGTTGTACATACACTTCTTCTTGAAGTTCCCCATGTAAAAATGCAGTCCTAATATCAAGCTTGTGCACAGTCCAACCATGATGCACAGCCAAAGCAACCATAGACCGAATGGTGGTTATGCGAGAGTAGAAGCAAATGTCTCCTCATAGTCAACCGATTCTTCCTCTTTGCAGCCCCATTCTGCTGTGAAGTATATGCAGTAGTATACTAATGAACAATGCATTTTCACTTCACCAGATTGATTTTCAGCAAGTGCTAGAAAAGCCAAAAATGCATCATACACCTCTGACTTTTTCACCAATAAGTAGACCCAACAAAAATAAGTAAAGTCATCAATGAAAGTGACAAAATAGTAACAGCCACCCAATGACTTTGTCTGCATGGGACCACATACATCCGAATGCACAATTTGTAATCTAGTAGTTGCTTTAAAAGAAACATCATGAGGAAATGAAAAATGATGCATTTTTTCCAAAATGCATCCCTCACATATATGCTCAAGAGGTCTCTCCAAGAGAGGTAAGCCATCAAACATTTCTGTACGTTGCATAAGCACCAAGTTGTTATAGTTAACATGCCCCATGAGAGCATGCCATAACTCTGCATGTGACATAGCAAAAGTAAGAGTAGATGCTAGATAGATCGATTGATCAACTGAATAAGCATCTAACTCATATAGTCCATGACATAAAGTGCCAGTCAAAACCAAAGTCATGAGTTCTTTATCTCTAACCATACATCTATCATCATTAAATGTGACTTGTAGACCACATTTTGCCAAAGAAGAAATAGACAACAAATTTTTATTTATGTCTGGCACAAATAATGCATTCTGCAAACAAAAAATAGAGCCATCAATGGCTATCAACACAATCTCCCCAATACCTCTAATAGGGTACAATGCATTGTTGACACACTACATAAACTTGCAAACAGGAGCTGCAATAACGAAAGAAAACAAATCCCTGCGGGATGTAATATGCCTAAAAGCACCACTGTCAAAGAACCAAGTGCTCGCATCCTCAATAGAGCTAAATGCTCTATCAACCCAAGAAGAGTCATAACTACACGTGTAGAAACAATAGTCATGGTCTATCACAAAAAACGCAGACTCAGTAACAGTACAAGGTGCATCAGAAACAGACATCCCTAACTCCTCCTTTGCTATGCGCTTCCTACATTCTGTGATATAGTGACTTAGCTTCTTGCAATAGTAGTACTTGCCCTTTTTGGCTTACGTGGCCCCTTGTTTCTTGCTACTCTGTGAAGTACTTCAAGTCCTAGAGCTCTGCAGAGCATTTTTAGCTTGGCTGCCCTTGCCCTTCTGCCTTGCCATAAAAGCCTGCTCGGCAGCTATTACATTCACCCCACTATTCTTTCTTGTTTGTTTTTCCTCTAAGAGCAAACTAACCAACAAAAGGAAAATAAGTGGCTACAGAGAGATTCTCATGGTAAGATACAAGGTCATATGACAGGCCAAATAAGAGAGCGGCAATGGATTCAAGTAGTAGAGATATGTTAGTAGTCATGTTTGTCATGCCTTGTCATCTCTTGCCTGTGAGCCTCAGTCTGAGTCAGACAAGGACTTTAGAAGCTCTAACCTGTCTATCACTTGTTTTGACGGAGGAGGTAGCTCATTCTAGATCACTCAGTTTATTGCATTTCGGTGCATTTTCTCCTCTAGTCGGGATTTTATGTGCATTTCCCGAGCAATTTCGGCATTCTTCAGCTTGCCTCACCTATCGGACGTTGTCTACCCTTTCTGGGATTTTTTTGAGCATTTATGGCATTTTTACCAGCATTTTTACCCTTTCTGGTTGAACATATTTTTTGCCTCAAATTTCAGGCCGGCCAGTTTTTGGGATTTTTGGCTATTTATAGCCATTTCCCACTTGGCACTCACCTCACTGACGTTGCGGGCTGCATGCAGGGACTGATCAATCCTCCTTCTGTATTTAGCATTTGTTTCTTATTCAATGCAAGTTTCTTTTCTTCTTCTCTAGCAGATTCTCTCTCTCTTCCTCTGTGTTCAAGTTCCTTCTTCCTGTGAGAGTGCGCAACAGAAGAACACCACGAACACAGAGGAGGAGAGAGAGACAGCAGAAAATGAAGGAAGAAAATCTGTAATGAATGCTGAATACAAAACTGTGGACTGATCAGCCCCTGCACGCAGCCCGAAGCATCAGTGAGGGCACCAGATCAGGCTAATGATGACAGCAGCACCGAAGACGGAGGAAGATGACGGAGTCTGAGTGTGCACCTGCCAAAGAAGGAGGGAAGATGATAATACAACTGACTGCCAAGTGGGAAATGGCTATAAATAGCCAAAAAACCCAAAAACTAGCCGACCTGAAATTTGAGGCCATAAATATGTCCGACCAGCATTTAATGCTGATCCGACCAGCATTTAATGCTGGTAAAAATGCCAGGAATGCTCAGAAAAATCCCGGAAAGGGTGGACAACGTCCGGCAGGTGAGGCAGGCTGAAGAATGCAGAAACTGCCTCGGGAAATGCACATAAAATCCCGACTGGAGGAGAAAATGCATTGAAATGCAATAAACTGAGTGCTCTAGAATGAGCTACCTCCTCCATCAAAACAAGTGATAGACAAGTCAGAGCTCCTAAAGTCCTCATCTGACTCAGACTGAGGCTCACAGGCAGGAGATGACAAGGCATGACAAACATGACTGCTAATACCCCCTCTTAGATCCTGGATGTGGCTGAAGGCCAAGGGAGAAACGGATGCTGGGGTGGCAAGAGGAATGCCAAGGTCGATGAAGTCCGTCGATGTAGACTGCTGCTGAAGGAGCTCCTCACGATCCTGGGAAGCCCCCTCTAAAACACTAGGGACCAGGGAATCCACAGCCGCATCACCGAGATCGTCCCCCTCTGAAAGGGATAGGAGGTACCAGGGAACCACCGGAGAAGGTGGGGGATGGGAAGGAACCTGTGGAATAGAAGGTGCACAAGCGGGAACAGGTGTAGCAATAGACTGCCTCGGAGGACCCTGCATCAAAGAAGGGGAATGGAGCCTGTAAAGCCTGCTCTCCTGCCAACCTGTAGATAAGACAGCTCCTGTAAGAGAATCCTCAATAACAACGGCATGCTCGGTGAAGATTACTCGTGTGCCAAGCCTCGTAAGGCCATAAACTGAGAGGAGGGAAAGGCCCAAATCCGGAACATGTAGGGCCTGGGAAAAGGAGCTCGAAGGTCGGTCGGTAAACAAAGGCAATGTGCCAACACCACTAATAGGCACCGATAAAATGTCACCAACAGTGACTGAACCCTTTGATGGACAGAGATCCTGTAACAAATCACCTCGGGGAGTCATATGACTCGAAGCACCACTGTCCACTAACCAAGGCTGCACAAAAGACACTGCAGCCACGGAAGAAGGATCCTCCTCCAAAGCATGGATATGAAGGAACACTGACTCATGGGTAACAGCTGGTGTAGAGGTAGAAGAAGGGTCCGATGTAGATCCACCCTTCGCTCCTGGACGAAGGTGAGGGTACTTCTTCCAGCATTTCTCCTCGGGATGTGTCCCTTTCCCACAGTGTGGGCACTTCGGTCTCTCTGAATCTGAGTCAGAGCCTGAAGAATTGTCCTTCTTCTTAGCCTTTGACTTCGTCTTCTTCTTCTGTCCTCCCGAACCTGCAACAAAGGCTCTAGTGGAGTCGGATCCACTAGCACTGACCTCTCTGAGTTGCTCGTCATGCTCCAAGACAAGCGGGGATAGCTCCTCCCATAGAAGCTTCTCACGGGTCCTCAATGTAAGAAGGCTGGTGTAGAAGACATCAAACCGAGGCGATGGCAACTGAGTCAAAAGAATCATAGCCATGTCTTCAGAAGATATCGTCCGACCGAGGGATGCAAGCTCATCCCTCATATCCTGTAATCTATTGATGTGGTCCTTCATGGAAGGACTATCATCAATAGCGAGCATCCGCAACTTCTTTTCGAGAGATATCCGGTGGGCAAACGTCTTCTGTTGATAGAGAGACGCAAGCTTTCTCCACACATCTGCTGCAGTCTTCAACCTATGAACATGAACAAGGACAGAATCCTGCAAACTCAGAAAGAGAAAAGATCTAGCTCTAGAATTAAGCCGATCCCATAAGGCTGCACGATCCATAGATGTCTCATCTGCGGGATCCACCTTAGGCCGGGGAATAGGAACAGAAACAAGCTCCCAAAGATCGAAGGAGTCCAAGATACACTCCACCTTGCAGGACCATAGAGAAAAGTTGGAGCCATCCAACCGGTCCTCTTTGGGCAGCTGAGGAAGTAGAGATACCTGTACAGGGGGTACCAAAGGCTGCATCTTCAGCCCACTGGAAGGGGATCGCCGAGATGCATGAATAGAAGGGGGGCGGGAAAGAGGAATAGACTCCGGACGACAGTCCTCGTGATAGAAATCACGCCTCCATTCAGATGAGTGTCGAGACAAAAGCTCGTCATCTGAGTTATCAAAGCCCGTAAACTGATGAGAAGACATCTTCCAATCTGCAAAACACCAAACACCAAAGAAAACTGTGCCGAAGCCAAAGTAGGACCAGCAGTGTGGTCACCAACCACCAAAACATAGGCTGTAATAGCCTACAAACACCTGGAGCTGCAAAACGCAAGGATATCTGATGAAGATCACCAGAACAGAAGCCGCCAGCACCAAAACGCAGCCTGGGAGTGGGTCGCCAGCAGGAGATGAGCCACCAGGAGTAGAAACAACCACCAAATCTGCAAAACGCAGCCTGATGATGTGTCGCCCAGCTGAAAGAGGGGTCGCCTAATGGAAAACGCAAGCAGGAGGAGTCGTTTGATGACGTGGCAGCCTCGGGAGTAGTCGTCTGCAGCAAACGCAAGAAGAATGGCCGCCTGGGCAGTTGAAGATGAGGCGACAGCAGCAGAAGAGGGGTGAGGTATCTCTCCACATGGTTAGGTTCTCCGTGCTCTCAGTCAGGCGATGATACCATGTGAGAGTGCGCAACGGAAGAAGAACACGAACACAGAGGAGGAGAGAGAGACAACAGAAAATGAAGGAAGAAAATCTGCACTGACTGTAATGAATGCTGAATACAAAACTGTGGACTGATCCGCCCCTACACGCAGCCTGAAGCGTCAGTGAGGACACCAGATCAGGTTGATGATGACGGTAGCACCGAAGATGGAAGATGACGGAGTCGGAGTGTGCACCTGCCAAAGAAGGAGGGAAGATGATAATACAACTGACTGCCAAGTGGGAAATGGCTATAAATAGCCAAAAAACCCAAAAACTAGCCGACCTGAAATTTGAGGCCATAAATATGTCCGACGAGCATTTAATGCTGGTAAAAATGCTAGGAATGCTCAGAAAAATCCCGGAAAGGGTGGACAATGTCCGGCAGGTGAGGCAGGCTAAAGAATGCAGAAATTGCCCCGGGAAATGCACATAAAATCCCGATTGGAGGAGAAAATGCACTGAAATGCAATAAACTGAGTGCTCTAGAATGAGCTACCTCCTCCGTCAAAACAAGTGATAGACAAGTCAGAGCTCCTAAAGTCCTCATCTGACTCAGACTGAGGCTCACAGGCAAGAGATGACAAGGCATGACAAACATGACTGCTAACACTTCCGTTGCGCAATCTCACATGGAATCAGAGCATAATATCTGAGAGCGACACAGAGTTCGTGAGGCCATTCACATCTGCGTTTGCTGAAAACGCAAGCTCCTAGTAGTAGGCAACTACCTTCTGCAGTCAAACACAACCTTTTAGGAGAAAGCAACAACATTCACATCAATGTTTTGGTGCTTTTGCATCCTTCATGAGCAGTCAACAGTATTTGCTCCCTCACGCAGACCTTCTATATCGAGCTCTCTGTATCCTGTAGTCGATTTCTCTTGTCTCAAGGCTATCCATAGCCAAACACAACTTTTTGTGGGTGTTTTGTAGATATATATGAAGATGTCTTATCATCAGTTCTTTGCTGACACTGAGAATGAGGTCTCTGTTCCTTCCTTTGAGAGATGGAGAGATTTTCGTGCTAGCTCATGCAACAACTGGAGGTTACCTAGCCCATTTGTACGAGATCCCTCTCCTCCCCATTCTCTCCATGTTTCGCAGAAGGCTCGTTCTGCTGGCCTTTGTTGTGCTAAGAATTGCTCTTAGCCACTTAAACAGCCCCAAAACATGCTTATTTTAGGCTTATTTTAGCCAAAACCCTAACACGGGGAGCGGATCGAGAGCGTTAAGTGGGAGAGGATCTAGAACCCTAATTTTCTATAAATTTGCAACTAGCCCTCCACTCTTTCATAATCTCGTTTTTGCAGGTTTCAGGTGTTACCAGCTTGCTGCCCACACCCCGATCACGGAGGACATCTCAGCCCTTGCTATCCATCATTGTTCCCTACAGTCTGGCGCCTGTTTCCAGCCCTCCACAAGCTGATTGCTGCAGTTTCTGCTTGGCGACTAACTGCTATTCATCCGCACTGTTGTCGTACAGCCTGCCACGCCAACAAACTGCTGCATTTGCAGGCTTCAACTGCCTCCCTTACAACTTTCTCTCTCATGTCTGTAGTCGCTACAATCTTTCTCTCTCCTGCAGGCTGTCCTGCCTACGTTTTCAGTCTTTCTCTCTCCTGCAGGCTCCGTTTTTAGTCTTTCTCTCTCTTGCAGGTTGTCCTGCCTGTGTTTTTAATCTTTCTCTCTCCTCACTGCTGTCTGCATCAGATCCAGCTTCTCATTGCTACGTTTGTTGGTGTGCAGCTATGGATACCCTTCAGCTGTCCATCCCCAGTGGACTATGTTTGTCTCCAACCCATTGTCATCAGCTCCTCCAGCCCTCTATTTGACTACTACAGCCTCTATCAGGATGTTCCCCCTGGTGGACTGCTGCATTTTCATCCCTACAAGCTACCTTGCTGTTGTTCATTGTCTAGAGCACTTTTCTGCATCGGCCTAATCTGAATTTGCATCTACAGCAAGTCATTTTTGCATTTTCAGCACTTTTATTCATCAGCCTCTGCTCCAACTAGTGGTTACTACACTCAAGATTCGTCTCTTTTGGACGACATACATTGACACCTCCCTCAATCTGCTTCCACAGGAGCCACTAGCTCTTGGACAGCTCTCCCCTTGCGCATTCTATACATTATCATTCATTTATTTATTCATAGTTCAATCAGTGTCTGAAACCAGCCTTCCTTCTTGGAATGGGTGGTGATAACCTAATTTAAGAGTTAATTACAGCAATAAATAAATGCACATAAAATGAAATACACACTTTACCATAACATTCTTGGACAGTAGACACCCTGTTGGCCCCAAAATTGGCGCCCCTTGAGGTATTTCTTTAGCTTTCATTCAATTGGAAGGAGTATAACTTGAGATTCTTCAATCTCCTCTTGCTAACCAATTGCTCTTGCTGTCATAAATGTCCAACAAGCCTTTTAGGTCATTTGCCCCTTGTTTCACCCAAGACTTCTTCTCCAATTGGACCCTTGGCTGGCCAAATGCTGCCCCAAATCAATTCGGGATGGACTGGCTCCTGAAATCCCTTGATAACCTTCAATTATCAGCTGCTGATTTCAGTCCCTTTAGCCTTCAATCTCTGGCACAGATCCCAAGGTGGCTGCTAAACCCTGATTTCTGCTGTGAATTAGGGTTTATTGCAGAAATTACAGATCAGCCCACCAAAAATGGCTGAGATCTCCTCCAAATGGCTGAGAATTGCTAAGAATGGCTGAGCATAGGCTGAAGGAGATGAGAGAATGCTGTAGAGAGAGAAAATTTTGAGATTTGTCGCGAAGAACTGATCAAAATCAGCTGCTGCCCCGCTATACCAGCCCCAAACGGATGCACCAACAACAATAGGAGCACCAGAGACTGTGATCTTCAATGATTTCTGCTGTGAATTAGGGTTTACTGCAGAAATTACAGATCAGCCCACCAAAAATGGCTGAGATCTCCTCCAAATGGCTGAGAATTGCTAAGAATGGCTGAGCATAGGCTGAAGGAGATGAGAGAATGCTGTAGAGAGAGAAAATTTTGAGATTTGTCGCGAAGAACTGATCAAAATCAGCTGCTGCCCCGCTATACCAGCCCCAAACGGATGCACCAACAACAATAGGAGCATCAGAGACTGTGATCTTCAATGATTTCTGCTGTGAATTAGGGTTTACTGCAGAAATTACAGATCGGCCCACCAAAAATGGCTGAGAATTGCTGAGAATGGCTGAGCATAGGCTGAAGGAGATGAGAGAATGCTGTAGAGAGAGAAAATTTTGAGATTTGTCACGAAGAACTGATCAAAATCAGCTGCTGCCCCGCTATACCAGCCCCAAACGGATGCACCAACAACAATAGGAGCATCAAAGACTGTGATCTTCAAGAGAAAGTGCATCAGCAGCAATTGCCAGCTTCCCAAGGTCAAGAATATACAATCTCCATCACCAAAATGGTCTCCAATGGTTGGGAAATGGCCCCAAAAGCTGGCAACAACAGTCCAACACCTCTTCCCAACAGCTCCATCAAGAAAAAACGAGATTTCCCTCTCCCTTCAGCCCTATTTAGCCTTTTCCCCACTTGCATGGGAAAGTTCTGCCAAGTGGCAGCTTTCTTAATCCATTTTCAGCAATTTCCAGCCATTTAATTAATTTTCAGAATCAATTAATTCTGAAAATTAATTCAGCCCTTAATCCATGCCCAAAAAATTGACCTTGCCCATCCAAAAATTAATTCGCTAGGCCATTTGCAACCCAAAGTGGTCCCATGCATTAATTAACCCTTGGACAAGCATTAATCCATTAATTAATGCCTAGTCCCTAGTGTCACCACTGACACTTAATGGCCAATTAATGTTCCTAGGGGCAAACTGACACCAAAATTTACCTAGAATCTAACAAGTGTAACTTGCTATAACTTTTGCCTTTGACACCCATCTTTTTCACAGGGTCCTTCGGTTTTCAACTATGAGAAAGTAGCTTGCATCTCACATGTGCAACACATGTGCATCTTTTAATTGCACATTTGATTAATCCTTTAATTAAATGTCAATTAAACATAAGCAAAGCATCAAATTTTCATGTCCTCGTGACATCGTCATTTTGCATTTGTGCATTTTTGCATTTGTATTTGAGTTCTCTATGTTTCAGTGGTGGTCGTACACTATGTTTTCCTTTGCAAACCCTAGCAAATCTCCAAATGCCGAGCCTTAGATGAGTTAGAAATGGGCCCAAGAGAGTGGAGCTAGACTAGTTCTTTGGTTTTGAAAATGGCAGTGAGCTTCTTTGCCTACATGGCATGATCGCGCACATATTTCCATTCAAGAAAATATGTAATGGGCTCCCATTCCGCAACGAACACTAGGTAGAGCACAAAATCAAGGACCTGCTCAGATGCACTTTCTAAAGGCACCTATGGGATAACTGGCAGTCAGGAAGGGTCTCGTACTTCCTGTGACTGTGGACCATGGGGGTCTAGCAATAGGTAGTTGGGTGGCCCAGATGCATGGGGGCAGGGATTGGAGTGTTGCTCACAATAGTGCTTAGAGTCACCAAAGCATTGTTTGCGGTCATACGATGCAACACAACTAGTCTAGCCAGGAGTCTCAAGCCAAGCAGAGGCTAACCTCAGGTATATTATCTTGGGAGCTTTTTGCTACCAGTCAGTCAATCAAGGACAGCACTTACTCTAGGAGGTGGAGATGATGCATGACACAATTATCATTGAGGTTGGTTTATGCGTAATGGTCTTGAAGGCATTGCCTAAACAACAGCCACTGGAGTCCAAAGTATGATGATTGGAGATGTGGAAGCTTATCAAGAGCCTCTCAGGGTGGCACGTTTGGAAGGCCTGCTGCCAGCTAATGTGAACAGAAAGATCCTTTCAGCATATGCCACTTTGGTGGAGATCTGATCATCCATCCATCCGCTCCGTTTGAGGCTGCAAGGAGGAGCTTTAAGGGGGCTTGCAGCATTGAGAAAAGCTTCAGCAGTTGTTCCTTCACATCCAGGGTCACTATAGCTTGTTTATCACATTATGCAATGGCAACCCTGTGGTGTTATACCCCTCCACCATGGCTTCTTTATACCCCCTGCCCCTCCTCCCAAAACCATGGCTTCTCTCTGCTATTCCCCCCTAGACCATCCTCAGAGGCCTTGAACATATTTGATTTGCTTGGCATTTAGCTCCAGCCAGACAGTTGACCACTAGTGCTTTGCTGTGTTCTCTTATGAGTAATACAATCAGCCACACCTTTTTCCACAGAAAAGAAGAGGTTGCTTGTGGCAGTTACAAAGGACTTGAATAGACATTGAGCATTAAAGAATACTAGAAAAAAAGCTCTACAATAATGGGAAACATCTCAACCAGCATGAGGCAAAAGCAGTAAGCTCCTATCCAACTTGTCAAGAGCTTGCCTACAACATGCATGAGAATGTGCATATGAAAGATAAAGTGCCTGTAGCGTATGTAGGAATGGGCAAACATAGTAAGCTCCTATCAAGTTCTGACATCAATGGCTGATATAACCATTTTACAAAAATATAGTTGAACATTGTTTTAATTGTGTAATATGCATTTCCACCATTTTAACAACTTACCTAGAATGTATGTAATAATGAAAATATAGTGTTACTGCATTAAATGACATCATATTGTTACACAAACAGATTTCTTATGTATTTCCCACACTTTCATATAGAGTCTTGTCCAATGTTTAAACTACATTCATACATGAAATCTGTATCCTTGGACATTGATGACCTAGTGAAGATTGTATCACACCCCAAAAAATGGTGTTACATTAGTATGTGCAGACGTGATACTAAAGTGCAATTGGTCAATATTGGATAGTCCCTTTCAGCTTAATAGCAAGCAACGATAACTTCTAGCACTACAATCCTACCTCCTATCAAGAAGACCTATTGTGACCTGGAAAAGATACAACTTCAAAATCACAGATATACAATAGCTATTTCATCATCTCAATTCTCCATGAAGCTCTTTATGGCCTGACATGAAGCATGAGCAAACAAGAAAAATTATAGAAAACACTGCTAAGGATCAGTCCCTCAGCAGAATCTCATTGGATTGCATTTGAAGGAGGTGGCTGAATCTGAAACTAGTCTCTAAATGTGGGGGTCACAGTGAAATTCATTGGCCAAGCATTCGATCTTAACCTGTGATTAAGCCTCGATAAACCAAAAATTGTATTCATTCTTACCTCCCAAACCAATTAACCAAAACTTACTGCAAATATAAACTTCATACTACTTGTTACAGCTTGTTAACCTTTACTGGAGATACCTGTAGCGCTTGTCTCATCTGAGAATAAGCACCAAAAAGCAAGGAGCTCTCTAAAGCAACACCGACAAAGGATGATGTTGCACCCTTGTATAAGCCTTTGATCTAGAGCAAGAAGAAAAGAGTGTTATGCAGAGCTGTTCGACATACCTTCAGCCCAAAATGAATGAGAATATTTTCACGTGCATACCCCTTCAGCCTTTAAAATATGTACACCACAATGGGCCGCATTGCGATACTTCACAGTATTGACCTCTGTGTTCTGCGTCTGCAACTTAACCTGCAAAAATAATCTCAGCAAAACAGTTTCCACCTATGTATGAAGACCTTTTACTAGGATAGCAGTAGCTACAAGAAGCAATAAAATTCTATGAAGCTTTTTTTAGGCCACTAAGGCCTCATCTGACTTTAATAAGAAACCCTAGCACAGGCTGAAGAGTTTCATTAGACATCAAATGTTTAAAGGCTTCTTATGATTTCTTATAATCAAATCTCCAACTCCATTTGTACTCTTGTTTATCACAATTTTGATGCATTTTGTGGTAGCCAGACCCATAGGTTCATGAAGCACTGTACTTGGTGTCAGAGTGCTGTAATGCAGAAGCAGATACACAGGCTGATCAGGAAATGGAACACAGAAGAGAAAGAGAGGGAGGGGGAGAGAAAGAAATGAAATGAAAGGATTTGTTAACATTTGCAAGAGGCCAAAATAAGCTATGAGACCATAGGTTACAACTGGCTATAAAATGCAAATGTCTTCTGCCTAGAAAGGATCTGCTTGCTTGGCACACTACAGTTTCTTCTACCCCCTTTTAGTCACTCTGCTTCCTTTGTACCTTCACTCTGATGTCTCTGGTTTTAGACACGATGGCCCAGAGCCATCCTGTATCTCTTGTAATCTTGCACTTTTTTCCGTAATTAATACAATTATCTTTTATGGGGGGGAAAAAGAGACCCCAAAGATAAATGTGTCAAAATGGCGTGGAGCAATGGAAGCAACGAGATGAGCTGTTGTAAACACAAACAACTAAATAGGAGGAGAAAATGTGAACTCAAAGATAATTAACTTAAGGGAATCCATAGAGGCCCAAGAGTGTGTACAAAGGCACGGGTTGTGGGTAGCAAGCAAAGAGAGCTCACAATCTCCCTCTCTCCAAGAGGATGCAGTGCACTCACATTAGATGATAAAACAGCAGAGGAGGACTGCCTTAAATAGGCTGCATAATTACAAAACAAAAGGCACATCAGCCAACATTAAATGCACCACCGTAGAAATGAAATTCACCCTCACAATGAATGCTCACACCCAGGATATGTACAATGTTAACATCCTCTCTCAGATCATGGATGATAGGTACAATAATATATACAATGATGAAGTACACACCATCTTGCATACAATAATGACAATCTGATAGGACCATGGATACCCAAGCAATGGGTGATCAGGCTGTTAGAATTGATCAATTATGGGAAAGCCCAATGTTTTCGTCCGTGGTGTGGACACAACTAAGTTAATTAGTTGTGTCACTACTTCTAGAGTTAGTTTAACTCCATTTGAGTTGGGGATAGGTCTAACTTATTTAAAATCTACTGTACTTTCATTCTATCATTCTAGTACTTGCATCTTTTGAGAGGGAGACTACTGCCCATTCTTGCTCACCGTCTTGGGTTCTCTCTCTCTCTCCCCCCCAAATAATTGGTATCACAACTAGACGTGGATTCCATCTCGCAACTACTCAACCGGTGTCACCTATGTGAAGTCCACTCAGCCAAAAAAGC
Organism: Lygodium microphyllum; assembly: GCF_053477565.2. Lineage (NCBI taxonomy): Eukaryota > Viridiplantae > Streptophyta > Polypodiopsida > Schizaeales > Lygodiaceae > Lygodium > Lygodium microphyllum. Next base: position 170,442,926 of record NC_141137.1, read on the forward strand.
AAGAGGAACTGACGTTTTGGAGCAAAGAGCTACTATTGTTTCTATAAGAAAAGAATCTACTGCTGTTTTGGCCTGCACCCAACCCTACTACACACAGTCTCATACACAATCTCACACGCAGCCCCACACATATAGCCTCTTTTAGCCTTGCCTACCATTTTCCCAACCATGCTCGCCACTTTCTACATATCTAGGAAAAAAAATGCAAAATTTTGCATTTTTGAATTCATGAATTTTTAAAAATTTGTGTAATTTCCGATCCATCTTGCCTGGTTCTGCAATTTTCAGCTGTTCAAAAATACTCAGAAACCTTGAAAGTGTAAAAATTTAGAGCTTTTTAAAAAATTGTGCAATTTCTCATTCATCTTATCCATCTCATTCCAATTTTCAAAGAAATTTTCAGTTTCTCACACCCAGTGCTACGAAATTTAGGGGTTTTTGATCGACTTGCCTTGTGTAGCAAGTACTCTTGTTTGCAATGGGACCCCAAAGAGGATTTTGGTCATTCACACCTCTTATGTGTTGGAAGCTTTGGTTACAACTTCCATTCAATTTTTATTTAGCTATGGCAGGAAATAACAATGATGTTCTTAGCACCTATCCTATATGGCATGAGTCATCAAATGGTAGTTAGTACAAACAAGTTTAGTGGAATATACCTAGTCCCTCCGAGCTCGCCATGGGCCATCCTGTGTCTACCACTTCTTAGGAATTCTCTCAATCCTTGCATCATGGAGTGTCTCATACAAATTTGTATAACTCCCCTTAAGGGGGCTCCATCCTCATAGGTCCACACAAATCTATGGAAACAAGCTCCAAAGGCACCTTTGCCCTCAAGAAAGCCTTATTGGGAATTTCATTTCTATGTTGCTTACCACAAATGCAAGCCACACATGGTGAGTGGCTCACCCCAAGTGAGTGGCTCACCCCAATCTCTGGAAATCCACAAACTAGCTATCCATGAGCCACATTCTGAAGGTACTCGTAACTGAGGTGGCCAAACCGAGCATGTCATAGCTCAAGATGTGTCTATGAAGAAAGAAAAAGAGAACTAAGAGTTGATGAAGAGTGCATCTTGTAGGATCCATTCTCCTCATGACCTACGAAAAGGACCTGTCACGAATCACCATCAAGAACCCAGAATGACTAGTTATTGAACTCAACCAAAATGCCAAGTGCACAAATCTTGCTCACTAAAAACAAGTGATAGCCCAAGCCTGGCACATAAAGCACCTCCAATGTGTAAATACCACTATGCCCATCCAGAATCAGTTGCATATCACCTTTGCCTTTATCAGGACCGAAGAGCTATCACCTATGAGTATTTACCCATGCAAAGGTTGCATATGGGCAATGCCATCTAAAGGAGTGATGTGGTGGAAAGCCCTACTATCTACAATCCACTCACAAGATTGTGGGGCTATCGTTGTTGCATCAAAAGCCACTAGTGTTGAATCCTGAATCATATTTATGGAATTATGTTACAGGTGATGAAGTTTAACATGTAGTAATTTCTCCTAGCACCTGTATGGAGCAACAGCAGCCTGATCAGCAAGAGGGAAAACAATCCTGAAATCGGCAACAAAACACAGCAAAAACACAAAACCTGAAAACTGATACCATGTCAGAAGTGGTGCAGCAATGGAAGCATAAACAACATGCTGAAATAAACTGCTGAAACACAAGACAAGAATAAACACAAATACAGATGAGAACTCAGATGTATGCTTAGGAAACGAAATCCATATCGAACACAAGACAGCAGTATACAACAATGAGTCACTGGCTGTGTGGGCACCCTAGCACCGGCTCCTCTCTCCTCAGAAGAATCCACAAATGATGGCTGAAGTACACAAGAGGAGGAGGAGCCCTAGCAATATATAGGCATTAAATGGGGGGAGCATCAAATGCAGTCAGCCAGCATTAATGCTGGTCGGCCAGCATTAAATGCTCCCTAGCCCTAAAAAGGGCACCAAAAAATGCCAAAAAAAATACAATAAAAAGGCCACAGCCTCTGTAGCACAAACTCACCCTGAGCTGACTAAACTACTAACAGATACTAGGCAAGGACAAGATCTCCACACTAAAAAACGTTGATGAAGGTGGAGCCTGAAGGAGAAGGGTGCTGATGCCAAGCAGATGATGGTGATGCTAGGTGAAAGATGCTCCAAACGCAAAGTCTGATGCTGGAACAAGGTGTCTAAAACAAAAGAGGAAGGGTAAAGACAACCACGAGCCACAAATCACAATGTCTTGCTGAAGGGGTATGAGAGCAATGGAAGGGGCTGGTGAGAGAAGGGATGTATTGGTGATGACCAAAGAAGGTGGTGAAAAATGACTTAAGCCAATGGTTAAGAATGAATGAAGTGATTGCCTGTTTATAGACATAAGTTGTCTAGGGTGGCGCACCACTGAGTGGGCGCCCACTGAAAAAGTGACCAAAATGTGGACACCAACCCTTTTGGGGGTTGTTAGTGCAAAACCCTAAATAAAGTGTGCAAACAAAAGAAGTGATTTCTCAATATACTATCCCTACTCCCATCTTCTAGGTCACTGTTACTTAATTGACCGCCACCCCCTAAAATTCACTTTTCACCAAAAAAAAAAAAAAAAAAAAAAAAAACGTTCAATATGATTCCATCTGCCTTTGCAATGCTTAGTAGGCTATTGATGAACACCCTTTGCCCAATACCTTTTGTACTCTCTCAGATAACTACTTGGACTCTCTTCATAAGATAACCATCACCTTTGTGATCTTGGTGAGCCACTGGGTAGCCGATATGCACCCTTTGTCCGATGCCCTAGCTCCTATGAGTGGGACACCTTGGGTTAAACATTATAGGCATTCGCTTTTAAGTTAAGTTTTGGGCTTGAGAGGGGGTGTTGAGCTAAAACATGCTTTACGGCTGATTAGCATTTTTAAACAGCCCCAAGACACATTTAATTAATGAAAAATGCAAATTTGGTGCCGGTTCGAGAGAGTTTCAATGGTCCCCCAAAACCCTAATTTTTTGGGACACCCTTCATCATCTATAAATAGATAGGCTGCCCACCATTCACACTCATCCTTTTGTGCAGGTTTCTCACTCTACTATGTAGATTTCAACAATCAGCCATCTACCATCTGCTATCCAGCCATCACCGATTGTAGCCCATCACTTTCCAGTCCTGGGTAACTTGTTTTCGACCGTCTCCTTGTTGTTTGGAGGTCTCCATCTGTTGTGTCATCATAGCACCTAATCAACCTGCGTTATCAGCATCTAGTGTGAGGTGATAGACTATTGCCATCTCTCCCACTAGGCGAGTGCTCTAGTACCTGCGTTTTTGCTATCTAGTAGGCCGTCTACATCAGCAAACACCTCTCTTGTTGTTGCCCCAGTTCCTTGGCACTCTAGTGATCAACATTTGGTGTTTCTCACACTCCAACACTCCAATAGGTGGTCACTGTGAGAGTGCGCAGCGAAAGAAGAACGCGAACACGGAGGAGAGGAGAGAAAAAGCAGAGAACGAAGGAAGAAAGTCTGCACTGACTGAGATGAATGCTGAATACACTGAAATGGACAGAGCAGTCCCTGCACGCAGCCCGGAGCATCAGTGAGGGCACCAAGACAGACTGGAAGCAATGGCAGCACCAATGCCGGAGACGGAGATGTCGGAGGCAGTGCTGAACCTGCAGAGCACAATGCTGGAATGACTGGGGGGGCTGCTATATATAGCCCCCAGGCCAGAAAACTGGCTGACCTGCCGAATCTGGCCGACCTGGCCAGATTTGGCCAACCAGCCAAATCTGGCCGACCTGCCCAGAAAATGGGCCGACTGCAGAAAAACAGCCCAGTTTGGGCTGTATGACACCCAAAGGCTGCCGACTGACAAGGACAGCCACAAAATGAACTGACAGAGCTCCTCTGTCTCCTGTCAGACTCTGACAGGAGCTCACAACCAGGAGATGACAGACTGAGAATGATAAAGAGCAGGCTAACACCCCCTCTCAGATCCTGGGAGAGTCTGAAGACCCAAGAACCGCATGTGATGAAGCAAAGAAGCCTGAGGCAAAGGCTTCGTAAAGAGATCAGCTGCATTGGCCGCCGTAGGACAATAGACCACCACCAGCTCCGAATCCACGATCCGCTCTCAAACATAGTGATACTGAACCTCAATGTGCTTCGTGCGAGCATGAAACACCGGGTTCTTGGCCAGAGCAAGAGCACTCTGGTTATCCATGCGCAGCTCCGTAGGTCCGGTCTGGGAAAAGCCAATCTCCGCCAGTAAGCGACGGAGCCAAACTGCCTCCATAGCGGTCGAACATACGGCCCGATACTCAACCTCTGTAGAAGAAAGTGCCACAGTAGGCTGCTTCTTGCTGCTCCAAGAGACAGCACCGGATCCAAGGGTGAAAGCATAACCTGTAGTGGATCGTCTCGTATCCACATCACCTGCCCAATCAGAATCACTCCATCCAAAAAGGGTAATCCCATCTCCATACATGATCCCGAAGGATCGAGTCCCCTGTAAATAGCGAAGAACCCGCAAAGCCGCCTGCCAGTGATCCTGGGTAGGAGTCTGCATAAAAGAAGACAATAAAGCCACCACAAAAGAGATATCCAACCGAGTGTGAAGCAGCCAGATAAGAGAGCCGACAAGGCACCTGTAACGGGTGGGATCAAGAAGGGGAACTCCAGCTGTCAAAAGCTTGGACTCGGGGTCCATGGGGCATGAGATAGGCCGACACTCAGCCATATCAAACTCCGAAAGAAGCTCGGAGATGTACCTGTGCTGCGAGATAAAAATGCCCTGTTCCATCTGATAGATCTCCAAGCCTAGAAAGAAGTGAAGGATCCCTAGATCTGTCATGTCAAACTCCTGCTGAAGAATGGACCGTGTATGCTCCACCTGCTGAGTGTCGCTCCCTGTGATGATAAGATCATCCACATACAAGATAAGGAACACTGAAAGAGAATCCACAACCTGTAAGTAGAGGTTGGGATCATAAGCGGAGCGCGCAAAGCCACTCTGTAGAAAGAAGCGGTCAATCCGCTGGTACCAAGCATGAGGAGCCTGCTTCAGCCCATAAAGAGCCTTCCGCAGCCTGTAGACATGATCCTCCTTCCCCTGCACAAGAAAACCAGGAGGCTGTGAAACATAAATCTCCTCCTCAAGAACGCCATTCAGGAAAGCAGACTTGACGTCCATCTGATAAACAGGCCAACGGTGGTGAGCAGCAAGAGCCAAAAGAACTCGAATAGTGGACATCCTGGCTGTAGGAGCAAAAGTCTCGAAGTAGTCCAAGCCTGCACGCTGTGCAAAACCCTTGGCAACAAGCCTAGCCTTATGCTTGTCCAAGGAGCCATCTGCAAGATAGTTGGTCTTAAAGGCCCATTTCACACCTATCACCTTCCGTTTCGCGGGACGCGGAACAAGCTCCCACGTATGGTTTCACTCGATGGAATCGAGCTCGGCCTGCATAGCCTGTCTCCAAATATCCTGTGCAAGAGCCTCCTCCACAGTGGAAGGCTCGGAATCCTGAAGAATCTGTGACATAAGAGCATAGTTCACACATAGTGAGCTATCCTGCTGGGCCTGTAAACATGCTGATCGACGTGGACTTGTAGAAGAGGCAGGAAAGTGAGTAACACCTAAATCCTGCATGAGCCGGCGATACCATAAAGGAATCCTGAGAGACTCCTGCTGCTGTGAGGGAGACCGGGGGTTCTCCGGAACTTGCAAAGCACCCAAATCGGAGAGGGACTCCCCCTCACCGAGTGAAGGTAGATCCTCCGCATCAGAAGAAGGCTGTGTATCCCGTGTAGATCCCGAAGTGGTGGTGGAAGAGCTCGTAGAAGACGGAGTCACATCCACCAAAGGGGAAAGGGAAGCCGAAGGAGGAGGAATAGGGGGGGTGCTAAGGGGTATCCTGGAAGGAAGTGAAGGAAGAGAAGGTGGGGGGGGGGGACCATCGATGACGAAGAAACATCCGTAATGGAACCATCAATCGGATCCTCAGAGGCCGAAGCCTCATCAAAGATCACATCCCTGCTCACTTCAACCTTCCTCGTCGTCGGGTCGTAGAGCCGATATCCCTTCGTGGTCGTGCTATAACCAACGAAGATAAGCTTTCTCGACTTAGAGTCGAACTTCATCTTCCTCTTCTTCTTGTCCACATGAACAAAAGCATCACACCCAAAGATGCGAAAATGGGACACGGAAGGCTTCTTGCCAAAGAAAGCCTCATAAGGAGTCATGTCCTGTAATGCCGAAGTCGGAGAACGGTTGCGAATATGCACCGCTGTAGCCACCGCCTCACCCCAGAGGAAATGAGGAAGACTCCTATGCTCCAGCATAGATCGGGCCATCTCCAACATGGTCCGATTCGCACACTCCACCACACCATTCTCTGATGGTGTGTTCGGATGGGAATACTCCATCCGAATACCATGATCCCTGCAAAACTGAGAGAAAAGGTGAGAAGTGAACTCGCCACCGTGATCAGCTCGAACGCCATGAACCTTGGAAGTTGTTTGGGTCTCCACAAACACCTGCCACTCACAGAAACGGGAGTACGCCTCGCTCTTGTACTCCAAGAAATAAGGCCACACATAACGACTAAAGTCGTCCACAATGAGCATCAAATACCTGGCCTTCCCGAGGGAGGCCGTGCCCATAGATCCGCAAAGGTCGGTGTGAACCAACTCAAGCGGAGAAGTCGCCCTCCTAGAGACAACCTGTGGGTGAGGCTACCAATGCTGCTTGCCCCTTAAGCAGCTAGGGCACAAAGTGTGAAGAGGAGGGAAATCTGGAAGTCCCTCCACCATCTTCCTCCTAGCAGCCCGACGAAGAGAATCGAGGTTCAAATGACCATACCGAGCATGCCAAAGCAGCCCAAGCTCATGGGAAGTCCGCGCAGCCAAAGCTGTGAGCGTATAAAGCCCAGCTTGCATGACCAGAGGGAGTAGTTGGAACCATCCAACTTATCTTCCTTCGGAAAGGAAGGGAGAATCGGCACCTGAATAGAGGGAATCAAGGAAGGCATCCACACATCTGAAGCAATCTTCACTGAAGAAACCTTCGCGGTAGATGGAACCCTCTGAGATGCATGGACTGAAGAAGGACGAGTGCGAGGAGGTTCTTCCCGACATTGAACCTCACGATAATCCCACCTCCACTCAGAGGAATGATGAGAAAGAAGTTCATCCTCTGAGTCTTCAAAGCCTGAAAACTGGTAAGACATCTTCCAATCTGCAAAATACCAAAGAAAGTTGTGCCGCTGTCGAAATAGGACCAGCAATGTGGTCACCAACCACCAAGACGCAGGCAGAGAGCGCCTACAAACACCAGGATCTGCAAAACGCAAAGATAACTGATGTCGATCACTAGAAGAGAGACCACCAGCACCAGGAGACAGCCCGGAAAGAAGTCGCCACCAAGGAATGTGCCGCCTGGAGTGGAAGCGACCAGCAGGACAGCAAAACGCAGCCTGTAGGGAGGTCGTCCAGCAGAAGGAGGGACAGCCTGGTGGAAAATGCAGGGTTTCTGCGTCGCTGGATGACGTGGCAGCCTCTGCAGGCAGCGTGGGCAGAAAAACGCAGGCTGAAAGGCCTCCTATAGAAGTCGCCTGGCAGTTGTTGATCAGATGGCAGCAGCTGTAAGGTATCTCACTCCTGAGGGTATGTCCTCCATGCTCTCAATCACGCTCTGATACCATGTGAGAGTGCGCAGCGAAAGAAGAACACGAACACAGAGGAGAGGAGAGAGAAAGCAGAGAACGAAGGAAGAAAGTCTGCACTGACTGAGATGAATGCTGAATACACTGAAATGGACAGAGCAGTCCCTGCACGCAGCCCGGAGCATCAGTGAGGGCACCAGGACAGACTGGAAGCAATGGCAGCACCAATGCCGGAGACGGAGATGTCGGAGGCAGTGCTGAACCTGCAAAGCACAATGCTGGAATGACTGGGGGGGCTGCTATATATAGCCCCCAGGCCAGAAAACTGGCCGACCTGCCAAATCTGGCCGACCTGGCCAGATTTGGCCGACCAGCCAGATCTGGCCGACTTGCCCAGAAAATGGGCCGACTGCAGAAAAACAGCCCAGTTTGGGCTGTATAACACCCACAGGCTGCCGACTGACAAGGACAGCCACAAAATGAACTGACAGAGCTCCTCTGTCTCCTGTCAGGCTCTGACAGGAGCTCACAACCAGGAGATGACAGACTGAGAATGATAAAGAGCAGGCTAACAGTCACAACACTTGGGATCCATCTTCAATGGACATCACTCTCCGATGCTCTAGTGATCAACGTCTGGTGTTTCTCGCACTTCAACACTCTGACTGGTGGTCACAGCACTTCGGATCCATCTTCAATGGGTCTCCGACACTATATTACTCAGCCCTTGGGCATTTTGTGTCAGTGCAGCGATGCGGAAGCGTGGAACCAAGACGGAGAGAGAGAGTGAACAGAGAGAGAAGAGAGAGAGAGAGAAAGAGACACTACAAGAAGATCTGTTGTAAGAAGTATGTTGAATACAAAGGAATGCAGATCTGTACGTGGGAGCAATGCGTATGTCTACGTATCTCCTCCTCAACAATGTCACCACACGAGCACACCTCGAGGACAACAAGGCTTGATCACGATCAGATCTCCTCGATCTCCTGAGAGTGCCTATGAATGAATGAGAGTGTGCCAAAAGACTAGCTATATATAGCCTGGAAAAGAACAATGTCTAGCATCAGGTCGGCTGCATTAAATGCAACCGACTGCATTAAAAAATGCCAAAAAAACTGTCCGACTGCATAGTCCTCTATCCAACTGCACAGTCCTCTACCACGTGACATCTGCGATAGCATCTCCCACCACACGTGTGACTGCTCACCTGGCAGAAATGATGATGTGGCACCCTGCTGCTGACGTGGCACTCAAACTGACCCTAAACAACTCCGCACACTGCCTAAAGGAGGAAAATGCCTGTGTCCATGGAATGATCTCTAACACACCCTCTCAGATCCTGGACGAGGCATAAGCCTGAGGGATCTGGCATGTCTCCGAAGAAAAACCTGGGGAAGCGCCTTTGTAGACAAACTTGCAAGATTATCCTCCGTCTTGCAGTACTCCACATCAATGGTCGCATCCAGAAGATTCTTCCTAATGAAATGGCACTAGATCTCTATCGTTCGGGCATGGAATACAAGATTCCGCATTGTCGCACAGCAAAAGAGTAGGACAAGACTGGGGGCAACCGAGCTCCTCCAACAATCTCTGAAGCCACACAACCTCACATGTGGTGGAAGACACGGCCCGATACTCTACCTCAGTAGAAGAAAGGGCTACCGTGGGCTACTTCTTGCTACTCCAAGAGATAACACTTGCACCGAAGGTAAAACAATAGCCTGTAGTAGACCGCCGGTGGTCCACATCGCCAGCCCAATCTAAATCGCTCCAACCTCTTGAGACTCAAGCTCATAGTCCTACCTTAGTTGAATAAGGTTAAGTCATATTGACTTGAACATGGTTAGAACTAGGTTACTTGCTTTGTGTATGTGTGTGATACACAGTTGACTTTTACACTGTGTTACTTGCTTTGTGTATGTGTGTAATACACAGTTGGCTTTTACATTGTGTGTTGAAGAGATGGAATGAATTGACAAGGAGCATGTCTGCTACCCTTGGTGCCTAAGCCTTGTCCATCTCTCATTTCTAATATGGTATCAGAGCAGTCGTGCTTGTCATTGTATCGATGAAGTGAACAAAAGATATTGCCATAGCGACACTTGAACCCAGTAAAACCCACTCGCTTGCTATACATGAAGCACCCGTTTGACTTTGCAGGTTGTTTCTCTGAAGCCGGCTTGTCCTTGGATGCTTCAATTTCATTAGCCTGAGTCAAAGTTCCTACCTTGATGTCGATCACCTGCAGTTGGTCTTGGTTCTAGCCTTGTTACTATAATAGAGATTGTGGTAGCCACATCTGAAGCAATCTTGGTCTGTTTCACTACGAAAGCATAGCATTGAGAGCACAAACTCATGTTCTAAATTTGATGCGGCCTAGCAAAAGCAGTGGCAAAAGCAAAGCGGGTCACGCCTTAAAAGACGGTCGATTGCCATTAGGGGGATTCGGGCTGCATGGAATGGAGTGGAAACAACTCCAAAAAAAAACACAAGGCCTCATCATCAGAAGTAGTGTAAATCTACCATCAATCAAATGAATAGGAAAAGCCAGAAATGCCTTTGTTGTGGCCCTCGAGTTCTTTCAAGTTGGCGTCATCAACGGCACTCCATATCCGGACTGTCTTATTGGCAGATGAGCTTCCAAGTAGCTTGCCGTCTGGAGAGAATTTCACACTAGAGACAGCCTTCCTGTGCTCTATCAATGTATGCTTCAGCTTATAAGGATATGTGTCTTCCATAGCTTGAAGCGTTTCAATTGCCAAATCAAGATCTCCACTTGTCACAGCAACATGTAACCAAGCCAAAAAAGCAGCTTCACTTGGGGGCGACTGTTCTACAACGAGAAAGTAAGACCCTCCCATGCCTTTCTGGAAAGAGCCAAATCGCCAGTCCGAGCAGCCATGCTGAGGATTGCCAGTAATGTGACTTCATCAAGAGTAGGTGCTCTAAGGGGCCTACCCTTTCTCCTGCCATATAAAAGCTCTATAGCAAGCAGCGCACCTTCAGGCGGCACATCAATCTCTGCACATGATTACAGAAGATCCCCCAAAGCAGACATGGAAGGAAATGCATCCCTTTTTTACCCCCAACGTACAATGTCTGTTGCTTTAAGAGCTTGACCAAGCCTTGAGAAAGAAGTAACTAACTTGCTTATGATAAATTCATCTAGGGGAAGATTATTTGCAACCATGATGCGCACATAATCCATAGCCTTTATAGCATCTGAATCTGGTCAAAAACTCATAATCGCCTTGATGCACCAATCTGCTTGTACAGTGTCTGTATTGGGCTGCATGCCAAGGTGTCTCATTTCATCCACACGCTTCAACAAAATGTCAACAATAGCACCTTTCAGACCCTCAGCCAGTAGAGCAATGTTGCATGGCTTTACCCTGGCTCCATGTATAAGCTTCCTCTACCGTACATTCAGATTGTGATGTTGGATTGGAGAGAGAAAAATAAGGGGTTTCTCATTGAGGGCTGCTGGAGCATCTGACTTACCACCTGCATTTCAAGGTTAAGCTTGTCTAGTGCGCAATAGTCTGCTGATCAGCAAGAGCTGTATGCTTTACAACTATCTGAGCATGTAGGGTTGTGTACATTGGAGAATAACCATCAGTATTCAATATGGACAACAAGAAAGAAATGCGCCAGTTTTTCTATGGACTATGAAGACAATTCAGCAAGTCATGTTTACCTTGTGCAGCAGGTCCTGAGCAGTAAATTCAAGGGTACAATCGGTATCAGTGAACACTATTTGAAGCTTGTACTTGGCTCATGTTTGCAGCAGCAGTGAATGTATCAAGCAGGCTTGACACAAGTCTTGAAGATGAGCCCAAGCTACCGGAGGATAGACCTCCAACACAGGATCAACTAAAGGCACACAGAACATGGTTGGAAAAGGCCAGCAAGGTCTTGCATTGGCTATCATTATGAGTGTCAGACACAAAGGCTATGCAAATTGCAAACTATACTTCTCCAAAAGCTACTTGGGACTTACTGATAAAGAATTATGGGCATGTCACTCATGCGAGAAAGACACAACTGAAGCAAAAATTCAGCCACATATCCAGGAATGGAAGGTCTATTGAAGACTATGTCAGTGAGATCAGATCCATTGCAAAACAACTAGGCTCAATTAGAGTTGAAGTTGAGGATGATGATTTGGTGGCTACTACCCTCCATGGACTTGGACAAGAATATAAGCAGTTTGATACTTCCATATCAGTACGTCAAGAGCAGCCTGACTTTGATGAACTTTGGCACTTCTATTGCATGAAGAAGTGAAACTTGGACTCAATACAAGTTCCAATGGGTCTAAAAACAGTAAGGACAGTGTCTTCTACTCCAATCAAAGGGGTAGAGGTGGAAGAGGAAGATCAAACTTTTGAGCAAGAGGTGCTAGAAATGCATATGCAGCCCGTGGACAGCAAGCTATTGGATGGCAAAATAGGCAGCCTCAAGCAAATAGAGGTGCCTCAAATGCTCGTGGAAGAGGGGGTTATTCACCTAGAGGAAGAGGCACTTAGTAACAGCCTCAAATGAGTCATGGACAACAATCAAATGCAAATAAGGATTGCCATTATTGTAGCAAATACAGGCATGTAGCTAAGGATTGCTACAAAAAGCAGAATGATTAGAGAGCAAGAGGGAAGCAACATGGTAATTATGCTTCTTCTAGTGGTATGCACGAGGATGACAAGTTGTTTGCTATGCAACATGTGACGAAAGGGTTGCCTACACAAGGCAAAGCAAATGATATATGGTATATAGACTCAAGGGCATCTAACCACATGACTCCTCATGGAGAGTGGTTTGACACATTGGTAGAAGGTGCTCATGGATATGTTTGCACAAGGGATGATACGCAGCATGACATTATGCATACAGGTACTATTCCCTTGATGATGCATAGTGACAGGAAAAAGAGTCTCTATGATGTGTTACATATACCCTCCATAACCAAAAACTTGCTTTCTGTGGAACAAATGGCTGAACAAAATCTACAAGTTAGATTCAATAGAGATGGATGCTACATTGAAGAGCATGGTCAAGGATGCAAACTCATTGCTAAAGGCAAAAGAAATGGCTCGATGTTTGCATTGGATACAAAAATTCCAGCATTGAATGCTGCTATGTATTCACATGACAATGCTGCAATAAGGGACATTGAGATATGGCATAAAAGGATTGGTCATATAAATGTTCAAAAGCTGAAGAATATGCAGCATAAGCAAGTTATACTTGGACTCCCTAAGTTCCAGCATGCAGAATTGGGACACATATGTTAGTCTTATCAATTTCGGAAGCAATCAAGGCTTCCATTTATGAGGCATGTAAGCACTACTACTAGACCATTACAGCTTGTACATTCTGATGTATGGGGACCCTCACAGAATGCATCTCTTGGGGGATCACGTTACTATGTGTCATTCATAGATGAGTATGATAGGTACACATGGTTGTATGTGCTGAAGCACAAGAGTGATGTCATGGATGCTTTTCAGGACTTCAAGAGACATGTGGAGAAAGAATTGACTTGCTACATCTTATGCTTGAGATCTGATAGTGGTGGAGAATATGTTTCTAAAGACTTTGATCACTTCTTGGTAGCTCATGGGATTAAAAGGCAATTGACATGCAGGTACACACCACAAGAAAATGGTGTGGCGAAAAGGAAAAACAAGGTGATCATGGAATCGGCAAGAGCCATGTTGAATGAGAAAAGCCAACCAAATGCATATTGGGCAGAGGATGTCATGACTGCAATGTATGTCATGTCATACACCAACAGCAAGTATACATGAGGTGACTCCTCGTAAGAGGCTTTATGGGATAAAGCCGGACATTAGCCATCTAAAGGTTTTTGGATGCTTGACATATGTACATGTTCCAGATGAAAAGAGGAAGAAACTTGATCCAAAGGCAGAAAGGCCATCTTCATTGGGTATGCACGAGATAGAAAAAAGCGTACAAATGCTACAATCCTTCTACTTATGAGACATTGGTCTCAAGAGATGTAGTATTTGATGAGCTGAAATCATGGCATGAGAAGAAGATCACCTTTGATGAATGATGATGATGGTTGTCAAGAGACTTATATACATGCAAGTACAAATGAAAGTGCAGAAATTTTTGGGCCTTCTAAAGATGCTACTACATCAGTTAGTCCTTGGACAAGTAGATTAAGGACTTCACCATCTTTGTCCACTGACACAGGTATGTCAGTGAGGGGGAGAAATGTGGATAAAGGCAAAGGCAAACTTGATGAAGTTACAGGGCCACTCACTTGTGGTTATGATTCACCTGGCACTAACAGCTTGGATAGTGAGTTTGGTATTCCATCAGTTGTGACTCCTGGTGTGAGACATAGATACATACTACCTCATGAGAGAGAAGAGTCTCATACTGCACCTCAGTTGAGGAGATCAGAGAGAGTCAAGAAGCCTAAGGATAGGCTTACATACAGTGGTTATACAATGAGGCACTATGCATATATGGCAAAAGTCGCTAACTTCAAGAAATCCACAAAAGTTTTCTGAAGCTATTTTGGATGATCATTGGTGTAAGGCAATGGATGAGGAATATTCAGCATTGGCTGAAAATGACACTTGGGATTTGGTTGATTTGAAGGCAAAATGGCTATTGGTTGCAAATGGGTATACAAAGTGAAATGTAAATCACATGGCACATTGGAAAGATACAAGGCAAGACTTGTGGCAAAAGGGTACGCACAACAATATGGTCTTGATTATGAGGAGACACTCAGCCCCATTGCTAAAATGGCAACCGTGAGGACAGTGATTGCTTTGGCAGTATCTAAAGGATGGAGTATGTATCAGATGGATATGAAGAATGCTTTTCTCAATGGTGATTTGGTTGAGGAGGTATACATGGATCAACCCGAGGGCTATGTACATCCAGATTTTCCTACACGTGTGTAGATTGAAGAAAGCATTATATGGGCTGAAACAAGCACCTAGAGCTTGGAATGATAAGATAAGTGCATACTTACAGAAACTTGGTTTCACTATGGGCAAGGCTGATCATAGCCTATTTACAAAGAAGACAAGGGCTGGCTATGTGATATTAGTCATCTATGTGGATGACTTAATCATTACATGTGATGATGTCAAAGATTTGGGAGAACTGAAGTATTTCCTTGGGATTGAGGTTGTCTCTACACCTCATGGTACTTGGTTGTTGCAAAAGCAGTATGCACAAGACATGTTGACCAAGTATGGTATGTTGGATTGCAAAGCATTGAGCACTCCATTGGAGCAAAATGTTAAGTTACTTGCAAATGTTGGACATGAGATTGAAAATGTCACTATGTAAAGACAAATGGTGGGTAGCCTGATTTACCTTACCATTACTAGACCGGATCTTAGCTCTTCAGTTGGACTAATTAGCCAGTTCATGCTGAAGCCTATGAAGCCTCACTTGGATGCAGTGAGGAGGATCTTGAGATATGTGAAGGCTACATCAGATTAAGGTCTATTCTATGAGCATGGTTACAGGATATACAAATGCTGACTAGGCAGGAAGTGCCTATGACAAGAGATCTACTAGTGGGTATGCATTTTCCATTGGTAGTAGTATGGTCGGCTGGAGCAGTAAGAAGCAACCTAAAGTTGCTCTCTGTAGTACCGAGGCGAGTATAGAGGTGTTGCATTAGCTGCATGTGAGGCAGCATGGCTCATGAAGCTTCTTGATGATTTGGGCTTGCAGGAAGTCAGGCCTGTCACACTCTATTGTGATAACATGAGTAGTGTGCTCCTAGCCAGTAATCCTGTCTATCATGCTAGGACTAAGCACATTGAGATACACTCACTTTATCAGAGAAAAAGTGATTGCACGTGACATTGATTTAGTCCATGTGAGGACAGAAGACCAAGTTGCAAATGTCTTTACCAAGTCATTGCCTTAGTTGAATAAGGTTAAGTCATACTGACTTAACCATGGTTAGTACTAGGTTACTTGCTTTGTGTATGTGTGTGGTACACTGTTGACTTTTACACTGTGTGTTGAAGAGATGGAATGAACTAACAGGGAGAATGCCTGCTACCCTTAGTGCATGAGCCTTGTCCATCTCTCTCTCATTTCTAATACAACCTGCAAGAACAAGATCTAAAGCACCTGCACCTGCTGGATAAGAAATCCCTAAGTCAGAGGTTCCCCTCAAATACCGAAGAATCCTCATGGCAGCCTGCCAATGCACCTATTTTGGTTCACTCATGAACCCCGCCAAGAGACCTACAGCAATACAAAGATCAACACGAGTGTTGAGGAGCCAAATCAATGATCCAATCAGCTGACAATAGCGGGAAGCATCCATCAAGGGAGAATCTGAGTGTGAAGTGGCCTTCCAATTCGGATCCATAGGAGTAGAAATGGCCCGACAAGTCTCCATCTCAAAAGTCACCAAGAGCTCCTGAATGTATCTCTGCTAAGAGATGAAAATCCCCCTCTGAGACTGATAAATCTGGTGACCCAAGAAGAAATGAAGAAGCCCCAAGTCCGTCATCTCGAATGTTTGATCTAAAGCTGTCTTTGTCTCTTGGACCTTCTGTGCATGGTCACCCGTAAGAATCAAATCATCAATATACAACACAAAAAACATGCAACCAGCCTCGGAAGTGTGTACATAAAGCTACGGATTGGTCTTGGAACACCAATATCCCAACTTTGACTAAAGGAATGAGTTAATCTTCTCGTTCCATGCACGTGGAGCCTACTTTAGGCCATACAAGGCCTTCTTCAACTTGTATACTTTCCCATCCGAGGATCCAAAGCCAGGAAGCTGCTCCACATAGATCTCCTCCTTCAAATCACCATTCAAAAAGGCCGACTTCACATCTAACTGAAAAACAGACTATCTCCTATAGCCAACCAAGGCAAGAACAGCACAAATAGTCACCATGCGAGCTGTAGGGGCATAAGTATCATGGAATTCAACACCTGGGCGTTGAGCAAAACCTTTAGCAACAAGGCGAGCCTTGTGCTTGTCCAAAGAGCCATCACTATGGTACTTGGTCTTGAAGACCCATTTAACACCAATCACCTTCTTACAAGAGGAATGAGACAAGGAACCAAGTGTCATTCCGCTCAATAGTCTCCAACCCGGGTTCCATCACCTTCTGCCAATGATCAGACTGTAAATCCTCCTTCACTGAGGTAGACTCTCGATCCTGCATAACACGGGACATCCAACACTAGTTGGAGTAAATAAGCTCTGTAGTATGTGCTTGATACCTCCATGACCTCCGCAGTCCATCCAGCAATTCCTACTCCTCAGGAACCCCCTCGATCCCTAAATCTCGGAGTGTGTCATGGGCCCAACGAGGAGGCGGCCGAATCTCTCCTCTCATCGCTCTCCATCTGTTGAAGACTCGAGTACATCCACTGGCGGCAGCTCCACGGAGGTGGTCGATGGAAGAGAAGACTCTGTATCTGAAATAGAATCATCATCAAGAGGCTTTGGCTCCAAGGGAACTGTCTCAGGATCCCGACTCTCCCCTGGATCTCCAAGTACGAGGTGCTCCTCACCCCCCCTCTGTAGCCGAAACTTCCACGAACCGCACATTTGGGCTCGCGTAGACATCCCCGCTTCACAGGATCATACAAGCGATAACCTTGGGACTAGGAGCTATAGCCAACAAAGATCTATCGTCGAGAAGCCGCCTCAAACTTGTCACGCTACATCTTCAGGATGTGCACATAGGCGTCCCACCCAAAGACCCTAAAATAAGAGAAATCAAGCTTCGTCCCAAAGTAAGCCTCAAAAGGTATCATCCTATCAATAGCCGAAGTGGGAGATAGATATAGGATGTGGACTGCTATAGCCACTGCCTCAGCCCACAGAAACTGAGGTGTCTGTCGATGCTCCATCATGGTGCACGCCATCTCGATCACACTTCGGTTCTTCCACTCCAAAATGCCATTCTCTTGAGTGTTAGTATTAGCAAACTTCTGGTGAATGCCTCTAATTGCACAAAAATGAGTAAACTCATTAGAAAAAAATTCACCACACTTGCCTGATCGCAAGGTCTTCAATCTCCTGCCAACTCGGTTCTCCTCGAAGAGAAGCCAATCCTTGAAGTGGGAGAAAGCCTCCAACTTCAGCATCAAGAAGTAGGCCCATATCATCCTGTTGTAGTCATCTACGATTGACATGAAGTACAAGCTCCCCTTCGGAGACTCAGTCCTCATCGGACCACAGAGATCCGTAGATACAAGCTCCATAGGTGAAGTAGACCACCTTGAATCTTTGTGGGGAATCACATCCCTATGCTCTTTTCCACAAATGCACAAGGCACATGGCTGCTGGCTCACCACTATGTCCGGCAAACCTTAAACAAGCAAACCTCAAACCTCCGAAGATATGCATAGTTCAGGTGGCCAAACCGAGCATGCCATAGCTTGGACTGTGTCTGAGAGGTAACAAGAAGAGAGGTAAGAGTTGTAGAAGACTTGAATTTGTAAATGCTATTCTCCTCATACCTTGAAGAGAGAACCTTCCTCCATCCACGATCAAGGACTCGAACAGCATCAATCTCAAACTCCACCAAAAGGCCAAGAGAACAAATCTTATATACCGAAAGTAAATGATACCCAAAACCTGGCACATGCAACACCTCGGAAGTGTGGGTACCACCACATCCATCTAGAATCAGCTGCATCTCACCCCGTGCAGCAATGGACACTGAAGAGCTATCTCCTATGAGAATCTGCCCATGTGAAGGTCACAAATGGGTAACACCAATGGTAGAAGGAGTCGTGTGCCGTGAGGCACCACTGTCAACGATCCACTCTCGAGCCTGGGGGCCGTCATCGCAACATCAGAAGTCTGCGATGTAGGGCCCTCAGTCCGCTAAGTGTAGAAAAGCAACTAATGAGGGCGCAACCACCACTCTAGAATCCTCCGTGTCCTTCTTCTTAGTGTCCTTTTGTCCTTGTCATGAAAATCCTTCTTCCAATGACCGGTCTTACCACAAATATGACATGTCAATTCCTTCTCCATACCCTTCCTTGGTTTGTTGTCCTCCTCCTTTTTCTTGTGGTCCTTCCCCTTCTTTTAAGAGGCTTGACCTGTCAATGCCTCCGATTTGGAAGCATTCTGTCCCTTCAATTGTTCCTCTTGGTCCAAGGCCATAGGAACCAACTCTTCCCATCGAAGAGTCAACTCCCGCCCTAATGCAATAAGAGTGAAATAAAAGGTACCGAATCGTGGCGGCAACTGGGATAATAAAGTGATCACCATGTCTTCGGAGGAAATGGGCTTCCCCACATTTTGAACTTGGATCTGAAGCTGTCGAAGCTTGTTGATACGTTCCCGAAGCAAAGAAGACTTAATAACGGACCCGTATCTGCACCTCTAAAGAAACCCTCTTCATAATGGTCAACTCCGCACGAGCATTGGAAGAGAGTTTGGACTCATCTCTCACTAAGGGCCGGTTAATCTCCTTCATCACAAGCTCCGCCAAATCATAAGACTCCAATATGGCCAACATCATTACTCGCCAGATACAGTAATTGTCACCATCAAGCTTCTGATCTCATGGAAGAGCCGGTAGGACAGGCACCTTCCGGTCCATGATCGCCTGGAACTCCAAGTCGGTCTCTATAGACATTTTCACCTATAAAGCCTGCACAAACGTAAAAGCAACCCCCTCCGACTATAAAGACGCAGCCTGCTAGGGCTTTTTCCTCCACTTCACAAACCTTCTTCAGCCGTCGGAGGCGATGAAAAGGTAAAATCTGCAAGCGAAGACCGAGAATGCAGCCTTCCTCCTCTTCAAACAGCACCAAATTCACCCTCCTTTCCCACACGCCCACGCTCGCTTCAGCCTTGTTTCGATGTGCAGCCCTCCCAATCACCCTCAAATGCTGGAAATGCAACCTTGTGTCGCGCTGATATCTCCTCTTCAAGTAGGTTCTTCACTCAGTCAGTCCATCTTCACCGCTCTAATACCATGTCAGAGTGCAGCGATGCGGAAGCATGGGACCAAGACTGAGAGAGAGTGAACACAGAGGGGGAGAGAGAGAGAGACAGTAGAACAAGAAGATCTGCTATAAGAAGTATGCTGAATACAAAGAAATGTAGATCTATACATGCAAGCAATGCCTATGTCTGCGTATCTCCTCGACGATGTCACCACACAAGCACACCTCCAGGACAGCAAGGCCTAATCACAATCTGATCTCCACGATCCAAGGTGGCTCCATATGTAATGTATGGCGCATATAGATACGTACTATACGTCGTTCTATATGGATAAATTTTTTATGTACGTAAAAATACATACCTTTGTAAAAAAATAATAAACAAGAGGATATTTTAGGGTGTTTCCCACTGTACATTAAGCATGAAGATATATACATTCCCTACTTAGTACTTATGACCATGTCACATCACAATTGAAACCTTTAAGCATTAAACATTTAACACGTGCATAACACTGAATAGTGAAAACTGAAATTTGAGACTATCAAACTAACATTGAGGAAGTCTACATGATAAAGAGCCAAAACATAACACAGTACACTGCATCAAACAACGTACAATTGCTAACAAGGAAGTTAGGAACAATCCACCAAGGTGACAAATGTCAAGTCAAGATGGCTCCTAATAGAGCATACATATGTCATAAATAAAAACACCCAACTGAAATATATGAAAATTCAAAATTTTTAGATCTGACTGTAGTCACTAGTGCCCACAGTCCACTGCCTAGGCTCTAGCAAAACTCATGATCAGAAGAGGACGATGATGAGGCTGAAGAGAGCATGTCTCCATCCGCCACGACATTGCCATCATCATCAAACTCTAGCTCTAGCTCTTCATCTGCATGAAGAGGTGATAAACCAGACCCAATGTGGAGCCCTCCATGTCCATGACTCGTAGCATCATATACATGGGCTGCAAAGCCACTGTCAAATCCTGCACCTCTGTCCAAAAAGACTCATCTAGGATACACCTTTGAATGGCTTTGGTCGCCTCTTTTTGTGCATGAGACATGTCCCTCCACTTTGGGTCCACAACTGTCTGCAAAAGTGGATCCCTGTGCTTGAAGAGCCTTTGCAACACCAAAAACATATATGCAAATCTGGTCTTGGAGGGCCGCACCATATCTAGATTACTATGGCTACAAAAGATGGCTAAAGCCTGATGCTTCTTTCGAAAGAATGTGGTCATCCTAGTAGCATCTGAAACTGTGGGCTGCACCACCCAAGGTAGTTTGCCTACGTCTTCCATAAGTCTAGACAATGGGCTGCACATGGAGTCCACACAATGTGTGGGAACTCCGCCTTCACCATTTTTCCCATTGCCTTGCAGTTGGATGCATTATCTGTAACAACTTGGACCACATTCTCTTTACCAATCTCCATGATGGCTCTACGAATATGCCCATAGATAAATTCACCTGTGATCTTCTCTCCTACCCTCCCTGCATCTACAGCGCGCAAGAAGTAAGTACCAAGACAAGAGGAGACAAGTATATTTATGATGTGCCGCTTGCATATATCACTCCATCCATCAGAGATGACGGTGCATCCAAACTGCTGCCAGCCAGCTTTCACTGGGACCAATGCCTTATCTATTAAGGCCTTTTGCTCGTCAAGTGCAGTGGTGCGCATTTTTTTGTAATCCAGCCCACACCATGAATCTGTAGCACTAGCACCCACTTGGGCAATGGCCCTAACCATCCTCTTCCACTGCTCAGTCCTTAAGACATTGAAACTAATGTTGCACTCAATGAGAGTGCGAGCAATCTCCATCTCAGCCACCTTCTGACGCTCTCTCACCCAAGACTGAGAATGCACACGTGAAGGCAAGGTGGTTTGCCTAGGCACATGCACATCATTAGAACCTTCCTCCTGCTCCTCCTCCTACATGACACAAGCCCTCTTCCTACTAGCAGATGGCTGCTGTGAGGCAACGGGCTGAAACACAAAACTCTCCTCTACCTGTGTAGGAGGATGACCAAACTCCCCAATAAGAGCATCGTGCAAGGCGTCTTGTGTTTTCTGGGATCCTTAGCCTTTTGCTGCTCCCCCCATTGCTGGGAAGTTCTCAGCAATCAACTTCTCTCGGACAGCTTTTGGCACCTTCTTGCACGCACTACAATTGTTTGTGCAATTGATGCCCGTCAAATGCTTCACCACACGCGTAATTGTTCTGGTCAATGTGAAATTGCAGAATTTGCATGACCACCTGCGACTACCTGAACCAGCTTGCCCGGGAATGTTGACGATATGGAGTATATTGGTATACTCCTTCCAATAGGGATTGACTGGTTTCAGCATGATGGCTCCTAGAGCAAGATAAGAGAGAAAAACATCAATAAATATGTGCGGCGTGTGCACAAGAATCAACGCGAGCGAGCGTGCGCGTGCGCGTGCGAGAGAGAGAGAGAGAGAGAGAGAGAGAGAGAGAGGAGAGTCCATTACGAGAGAGAGAGAGAGAGGCTCCAGCATGCATGAATGTGAGCCCACACAGAGAGAGAGAGAGAGAGCGCAGAGAGAGAGAGACAGAGAGAGACGAGACGTACCTGGTCTGTGCACATTGGCGCCTCCTGTAGCTCACGTAACCTGCAAACACTGAAACAGTGAACACGTTTGGGGCTTTTGTCTCAATTTGCCCAGGAAAATCCACAAATAACCAAGCGATGCAGAAATCGTTAGGCACATCACATTTTTTGCCCCAAATTTTACATGAAAAAAATGATCACGTTTTTTATGTTCCATACGTACACAAAACGTACGATCAATACATACCGTACGATAACGATCCATACGTACGTACTGAACCTACCTTGCCACGATCTGCTGAGAGTGCCTGTGAATGAATGAGTGTGCCAAAAGACTAGCTATATATAGCCTAGAAAAGAACAATGTCCAACAGCTGCAACCGACTGCATTAAAAAATGCCCAAAAAACTATCTGACTGCACAATCCTCTGTCCGACTGCACAGTCCTCTGTCATGTGGCATCTGCGACAACATCTCCCACCACACATGTGACTCTTGACCTAGCAAAAATGATGACATGGCACCATGCTGTTGACGTGGCACTCAAAGTGACCCTGAACTGCTCCGCACACTGCCTGAAGAAGGAAAATGCCTGTGTCCAAGGGATGATCTCTAACATTCTGTACACTCTTACATTCATTTACAACATTCATTCACTTTTCTTCTCTCTATGTTTGAGTTTTTGCATTTTGCTTTTTGCATTTTTCTTTTTGCATTTAGAGTCTGAGTTTTGCTTATCTTTGTCAGCATCTTTGTGTTTTAGTCTTGGTCATACATGCTATGTTTCCTCAATGTAAACCCTAGTATGTTTTCAGAAGTACATGACATGCACCTAGATAGGCTGCCTAGAAGAGCCTTCGAAGCTTCTAGGCAGGTAGCTAAGGTAGGATGGGAGACTCCATGGTATGCACAAGTCAACTTACAGGATATGGGATTGACATGAACCATCTCCCCCCCTTTCATAATGACCCTAACTTCCCCTTCATACCCCTCTCCTACACAGAGAGGAACTTGGCCATGCAGTAGAAACTTTACTAGTTGTATATACAACATACATGGATTTCACCCAGGCAACCTCTTCCCCCTAAAGATGTCATACTATAGAGACCACTTTATAAAGACTACAGCAAATGGCTTCATTGAGAGACTTGAATACCTAGATATATACATGCCACATGAGAGGTGAGTAGCCATTTGCCAGATCAGAGTATCCTCTCACTAGCTTGAGATTGAGACCCGAAGAGCAACCCACTTTGCAAACTATGCCAGGAGCACTACATCTATAGATGTAGAGTCTATAGTGCAGTCTGAGCTAGATACCCCTTGCTATTTGGAAGAGACACCTCCCTCATACTAGTCATGGAGTCCCCACACTAGCACCACCTGGGCTAGTTCTGTTGAGATTCAAAGGCTCCATGCATCGCTAATACAGGCTGGCCATACACTGAGAGGTGAGTGTCAATCATCACAGAGTCGACCAATTTATTTCAAACAGTGACCATACACATAGCACCCAAACAAAGAGTTGTGACAATCTAGATAGCCAAGGAGATCAGAGTAGCATGCCACTCGCAAATACAAGGGTACCAAACACAAAGAGAGATGAGGGAGATCCCCCAACGACATGAACAACAACTGACAGATTGAGCACCTAGTCCAAATGCTATTCACATACTATTTCATCCGAGATGTATAACATACTCTATCCACTGATCTTAGCTGGGTGGAGCTAGATATAGGAATATCATTCAGTCACACAACTAGACATCTACTACCTTATCCTCCCGTTGTATCCCTATATGAGCACTATTTTGTTTTGTACATCACCTTAGCTTCTTTTCACAATATATCACTGACCATCTTTTAGCATCTCAAACTTGATATCTAGTGACAACTGGCATTATACATGGTTTTGTCTCATAGGCCGATGTTGGCCTCAGCAGATAATCAATCTCTCTCTCTTTTTTTTTTCGTAAAAGGTAATTGTATTAATTACGAAGAAAGTACAAGATTACATGATTACACGAGTACAAGAGGCACGAGGGCCATAGGCCAACGTGTGGGAAATCCCCGGACTAGGGTACTAAAAAGTTACACCAATCATGGCAAGGACCCAGAGGCAATTGCCAAATGCCAGGAATACAAATCCTCCCGAGGGAGCAAGTCAGAGTGCCTAATGAGATCTAGCTACCAATGCAAGAGCCCTTTAAGCCTTGCAATATGTCGCGGTACATTAGAAGCCGAATCAAAGAGAAAAGCATTTCGGGTGGTCCAAATGTGCCAGCATCCCCAGTATCTGAAAAAATGGAATAAGATCTTCATATGTAACGGTGGTGGTGTGGGATACTTCGGGCGCACAAAAACCCAATTGAAGGGAGTCAGTGAAGACCCCACCACCGCGTGCCAGATTCGTGACAAGAGTGACCAGATATTCTTGGCGAGCGGGCAAGAAAGAAAACGATGTCGGGCCGATTCCGCCGAAGTGGTGCAGAAGAAGCAAGTGCCATTCGAGATTCGACGCTTGGAAAGGGCCGAGGCAAGAGGAAGACCACCAATCATTACCCGCCACAGAAAGACCTTGCATTTGAAAGGTGTCTTGTTCTGCCATCCCTCCATCAGCGTTGCCTGCCACCATGACAGTGATTTCCGCAGGCCCCAAACAGCATTAACTTTCACGCCCAACCATTGGTGATCTTTAATGAGAAGATGATACACCTGATTAGTAGAGGCCTTTTCCAGACTCAACCGGCCTGCAAGGTCCCAGTCCTGCCAAGGGCGATCCATAGCCAGGGCAGGAAAGGGTTGCCTACCCTGAAGTTCCGAGGAAAGCTTCCCCCATAAATCTCTCTCTCTCTCTCTCTCTCTCTCTCTCTCTCTCTCTCTCACAGCTTGGGTCAAATATTGATGCACAGTCCTATGCAATGGATAGTCAGATATTCAAAAGAGAAATGTGCGATTGGTGTCTCTATGCAAAGGTTAAATGTTCAATAAGGCCATCAGTACCTCTATCAAGTCTTATTATTACTTGTAATAGAACATTTCACACCTATATGCTTCTGTCCACACCTATATGCTTCTGTCCACAAACTGATTTCAAATTTGATCGCTTTAAAAGTAAAACTTGCATGTGTCTTCACATATCAGCCTCAGATGTCCCAGCCATCAAGCCACAAAGAGGGAATTCTAAGAGTGCGAGTCTAAAGTTTTGGGAGGTATGTTTGCCACTGTTCTTGACTTGTTTGAACAGACCGCCAAGTAGCCTATTCCCTTCTGTCCATCCTCCTTGTACATTGATGAGCTGATGAACAGTGGCTCACCGAAAGAAAGGGAAACAAAAAGGTCAAACTAAGTGTAATTATGTCTTTCTTGAGCAGACAAACTCCCAGTTTTCTTGAGGGCATGCACATATATGAACCCCAGAGAGGAAGAAGGAGAAGAAAACGGATATTCTAAACAGGAACATTTTTCAGTTCTCTTAATACCTGAGGAAAACTCTGAACTACTACATCAACGTGGGGTGTGTGTGTGTGTGTGGGCGCCTTTTCCCGACACAGGAAAGAAATGTTATCACACCTTGATGGTGTCGAAAGGGTGGCCTACAAGGACTGTGGCCACTCCGGCAGCGAAGCCAGCAGCATAATTCTTAAAGGCATCCTCCATTGTTCGTTTGTTGACTGCGATTTCTTTAGTCTCCATAGCTTCCTTTGAGAAAGGCAAACACAGAGACTCGAACAGAGAGACAGAGGGGGCCGGGGGGGCGACTGGGGGGCCTCCGTAACCTCCGAGGTTCCAGGCTTCGTAACGTGACTCGTCTCATTTCTATACATAGAGTCGGGGACACGCTTGCACGAGTGAACTTCACTCTCAATACAAACGAGGGGAGCTTCATGACTCTTCAAGGCACTAAATGTGTCCACATGAACACTTTACTCAAAACTGAACGAGCTTCGTGACTACTCAAGGTGCTAAATGTGTCCATACAAACAGGTAGTGACCATCTCTTTCAACACTACGTCCAAACCATTCTCAACAAAACTATGCAAGAGGATAATGCTATGAATAAGGAGAGCATAAGTGGTAATGAGTAATGAGAGCTCAAATCAAAGTAGTGATTATCACACAAGAGAAAGTGAGAAGTATCAAAGGTGAATGTCAACAATGACATAGACACAAACCCAAGAGGTGCAAGAAAACCAAAGCAACAAGCTTTCATTTATACTAAGGAAGATAATAAGCTCCATTTGGAAGCCAACTTGCAACTATTTTGAAGATCCTTGTTGAAGCCATGATGTATAATAGTGAAAGCAAGATGGAAGGATCAACTAAGAAGGTCATATTGGACATTGAAAAGGTATGTATTAATGTGCTCTGTTGTAATGCAAATGTTATGTTAGTATTTTTCACAATTAGAATGTCAAGAGCCATGGATTCAACATGGTTCAACACCATCCTTAAAAGCAAGGATGCAATTGATCAAAGTTCATCTTTGATGAGCTAAAGGCAGTCCAAAAAGTATTAGTAAGAATCTACTTTTGGGTGCTAGACCTCAGATATGTTATGCCCTAGCAACATGTTAAGATTAGAAGAGATACTTGTAAGCAAGAATGTCATGTCTAGGTCGATTACTTGCTCACTTGTGGAATATGTTAATAGATGTTGCAAAAGGATTGGGAAAGCCCTTGTATCCGCCCCTTTACCCATTTTGTTTGGCCATCAATCTCTGTGGATGATTGGCTATGGATAAATAAACTTGGACTCCAAGGAGGTTGCAAAGGCTCTTCCAAAAACTAGATATGAATTGGGGACCCCGATCGCTGATGATGTTGTCTAGGAATCCACGTAATCTGAAAATGTATCTAAAGACGAATCTAGCGGTAGCTATGCCTGTGATGGTCTTGGTGGTAGGAATGAAATGTGCCATTTTTGTGAACCTATCCACCACAACAAGAATAGAGCCATATTTGTTTGATTTGGGAAGAACTGCTATGAAATTCATGGATAGAGAAAACCAAGGTCACAGTGGAACGGGCAAGGGTTTCAGGAGGCCATGTGGTTTGTGATGATGTACCTTGGCCCTGTTGTAGGTATCACATGGTTTTATATATTCCTTAACTTCTTTACACATCTAGAGCCACCAAATATCTATTGAAATAAGCTATAAGGTCTTATTAACTCAAAAGTGTCATGCTGCCGAGGTGTCATGGCATTATTGGAGTACTTGGAATCTAGCTTTCTTGGAGGGATGTAAAGCAGATCCTCATAGTATAACTATCCATTAGTTTCCTAAAACTCATAACCTTCGTTTCCTTTTCCCTTTCGATTTTTCCTCTTAACATTGTTGGTCAAATCATCATGTGGTGGGGCTTCATGGATTAACTGGATCAAGGTAGGGTCATCTTGGTGACAAATGGAGATGGTTGCTAGCTGGAAGTGCTCTAGCTTGAGTAGTATTGCTTGTTGTTGATCAATAGCTTCTTCTCCCTTCTTAGGTGCCAAGTAGGATCTTCTTGATAAAGCATCTAATTGGCATTGTTGGCATCCTGGGTGATAGGTGATGACAAAGTCAAACCTAGATAAGAAGTTACTCCAATGGGATTGTCTTCGATTGAGGATCCGGGTTGTCATAAAGTATTCTAGATTTTTGTGATCTATATAGATGATCTATAAATACTTCCAACACCACGGATCCTATCCAATGCAAGGGCCTTTCAACTTCCATAAATCCCTCCAACACCAGGGCTCATTTGTTTGTGGAAGGTGTGTTGGAAGGGCTCATTTTGTTTGTGGAAGGTGTGTTGGAGGGATTTATGCCATTGAAATTGAAGATAAAGTTGGACGAATCCATTGGTTGCCCCTCCGTGGTGGCTGACTTTTCCAGCGCTATTCAAAATGAGCTTCTTCATTCACTTTTTGATTGGCCTATTGCGTTTGCCCTTTGCTTTGTTGTGCTTGCATCGTGAAAGGTCCCATAATATGGGCAATACATTGCATGGATGATGGGGTCTCTGGAGTTGGTGGTGGGAGCCCTTGTTTGTACCTGGAAAGAGAAGAAGATACACTACTTGGGGGTGTGTCAGCCTTGCTGTGCAGTGCGGTGCCGGTGCTTGTGGGATTGGGAGATGGGTACACCCTTGGACAAGCCCTCAATGTGCCCCACACTTGAGGACCCAGTTTGTGCATAGGGGAGGGTAGTGCGTGTAGCTTAGGGTGACATGTCTTAACCATAGGTGAGTGTTAGGTCCCTAGGTGTGTCATGCCCTTGATGTGCCCTAAGCATGAAGTGGGGGATCAAAATGAGGCTAGGAGGTTAAGGACGGAGCTGGCTGGCCATGCCACTAGGCGCACATAACTTGAGAACCCCTAGGTGCAGTGATGGTGATTGATGTGCAGCTTGCGTTTTTTTTTTTTTTTGAATAAACAGTTTCTTGAATTTGGAGAAGTAGTACAAGATGACAATTCATTTTCTGGGTTCGTGGGCGTGGGATGGGGAAGTTGGGGGACTTTAATGATTTGTTAAGGAAGTGTCTGCTTAGCATGTACCCTTTTTGGCCTATTCTAATGTGGAGAGGTGTGGTGGACAAGAATGGATGGCTACATTTGGTAAATCGGCTGTCGTTCATGTCTTTATGAAGGGCCATGCAAAAGGATGGGTGTAAAGCAGTGTGCAGCATTAGCCGAGTCATGGCGCACCAATCTATTCCCGCATTAATGTCAAAAAAGAGCGGCGGAAGATGGTACTTTGCCGGTGCTGGCAGTTGCTTGAGGAGAGTCCTAAGTAATCTAATATAGTTACATGTTATTACAAAGGTGGGGTTTGGGCAAGAGGAGAATTCCATTAGGAAATGGGCCATCGAGTCCCATAGATCTTGTTCTCAGAAGGTGAGTGCCTCCTTTGATTTTATGGTGTTGACCTCGAGAAGTCGTATTGACCATGGATGTTAGGGTCAAAATCTACTCCCATCCTTCGAGGATATGGTAGATAGGTTGGGTCATTCCGTTTGACGAATAGGGAGCCACAAAACGACATCCACACGTCCACGTTGCCGTTCTAGACTCTTCTCCTCCACTTAGGTTGGGATTCGTAGCCTTTCACCGTGTGGGGTACCTCCTCAACCTTGTTCTCCCAGTAATTTGGGGACTCTGTCCCCCAGGTAGTTGAATTTTTCTCTCTTTTAGTGAGCCATCTTTCACTCAGCCTTTTTCCCATGGTGATTACCACCATTACTGCTTCGGTGGATAGTACGTTGCACAAACCCGCTAGATATCGAAAGGTGAAGTCAAAGGGTTGGTGACGATTTTCCCACTGTTCCCACACCAACAACTCTGTATTCCAGTTCATGAGTAAACAGACTCTTTCTAGTGGGATGGGTGGTTGTGGAACTGCAAGTGGTTGTACTTGAGCTCTTTTGCATGCTTGATCTAAAATTCTGGCCCTCTTCTTTTTTGCTTCTGCCTTCCTTTCCACTATGGCATCTTGTTCTTGAGGGGGCTCTGGTTGTGGTGAGGGAGGTGGTGGGATCCACTCCTCATCTTGTTGCTTTCCTTCACGGCTTGACCCTACCCCTACCTCCTGGGGTTGTCGTTCTTGAAGTTCCAGGGCGTCAATCTCCTCTGGTATCAAGCCTGCTCCTAACCGTTTCTCTTACTGATCTTGATTGATCGGGTCGAGGCTTGCATCTTGGACTTGGGAGCACATCCCTTTTTCTATCACCTTTTGGGCTATTTCTAGTTTCCTTTTAAGCACATCAACTACCTCCTCCTCCTCCTCAGAGAGTGTGACATCTAAGATTGTGCTGAGGAAGGCATGTTGTTGGATTTCGAGGCTAGCTTGAGTGGCCCCTGCCCTACCTTCTCCTAATATTCAGCCTCCCTCTGCAAGGGCCAAGCGGCTCGCTAGATCCTTCACTTACTTCTCACTCTTGGCTTCCCATTCCCTTGCCTTCTTTTTCATTTCTTCCAGGCCCTCACTTTTCCTTCGTGACAGCACCACTATCACCGGCTCCTGCCTTTTCTATTTTTGTACAAGGCCCTCTTTTTCTTCTGTTAGGCGCCCGATCTTCTCCTCTAGTGTTGCTCGTTCCTCCCTTTGTCATTGTGTTCCACGTTCTACTTCTTCTCTCTCTTTTTTCCATTCTTCCTGCTCTTGTGCTCTCTTTGCTTCCAGCGCGGCAAGCTCTTCCATGCCCTCTTGAAGTTTGCTCACCTATGCTTCGAGCTCCGTTTGCTGTAGAACCAAGAGCTTGTATTCCCTTTGCATTGCGGCCACCTCCTAGTTCTCTTCCTCCAGTCTTTTTTGCCACAGTTCTTTGTTGTCTTCCTTGGCCCTTAACTCTACTTTCAGTGCATGGATTTCTTTGTGTTGTAAGGCCACTTGGCAGGTCTTTTCGAGTTGGGAGGCATTTGCTATTTCCCTTTCCGTTTCTAGCATCACCACTGCCGCTCTCTTCTCCTCCTTTGCCCTTTCCAATTGAGCGTAGAGCTCCCTGACATGCTTGTCCTGGTTTGCGCCCTGTGGCTCCATGGTGATAGCATTTGCCTTTGGTCACTTAGGTCCCTATTGAGATTCAGCATCTGTAGTAGTCGATCTTTTCACTCCTGCAGTTGGGGTTCCCGCATTGGAGGTGGGCATTGGGGTATGTGCCTTATTGACTAAGAACTGCACCCATGCCATGAGGTTGCTAGCGTCCATTGTGGGTGGGGTGCCTGGCATTGTTGTGTTGATTGGGGTAGTGGGCAAGAGGGTAGGCGAGGTTGAGTGGAGTGTGGCTTTGCCCTTTCCTTTAGAGACAGGTGGAGGCAAGTCTTCTACCGGTGGGCACTTGTTCCAGGTCTGTCCTGCCTAGGTGGGCTCATTGCTGCTAGTTCCTCCTCCCTACACTGTTGTTCAATGGACATGTGCACAACTTGTGCCAGGTCCTCCTCTTCTTTCCTTCTCAACTCCTTTTCTTGTTCCGTAGCTCTTTTTGACTCAGCCTTGGCTTTAAGTAGGTCCGCTTCCTCTTTTTTCTTCCTCTCTTCCTCTTACTTCTTCTTCATTGCCTTAGTTTTTAGGCATCTTCACCTTTCGTTTGCTAGATTGAGCTTCTTGCTCTCCCTCTTCTTCACTAATCGTCCTCTCACTTGATGGTTCTTTGTCATTAACGAGGATGTGACTTCTCAGGTGCTTCATCTGATCCCTCTTCTCTATCTTGTGCCTCTTTTATAGCCTCTCGGATAAGGGCAGTCAAGACTCCTCCATACCCTATGAATGCGGCCTTGGCCGAGGGCTTATTCATGTCAATTCCCTTTTATGTTGGGGATTCTCCACCTACCGGTCTACTTCCAAGGGCTAGCGTCCTAGCTGATTGATCTATGGTCTTCCTGACATAGCCGTTCCAATCCACTTCATGCAGTGAATGTGCCACCATGCTCTCCAGCACGAGCACGCTAATTCTATGCATGAGTGAATTGCACCTTTGACTGCTGGAGAAGAGGGTGTGGATCACCTTTGCTTGCAATCTGATCTCCGCGTCGAGGATGTCCTGGATGCTTATGCCATCATTTGTTAAGACACTTTCCTTCTTTATCCCCAGCATGGCATAGACGTCTCTTTTGTGCCTCTTCTCCACCTTTGGTTCCAATCCCAATGCCTTTTCCACTAAGGTCTTGTTAAGTGGGACATGCACCTACTTGGTTCCTTCCTTGCTTGCCAAGGACACTATCCCACTCTCCTTGTTAGGGTCATACATCCTCAAGAATTCCACACACCTAGTGTGGTCAGGCTCTTGTCCGAACTTTTTGATATACGTGGCAAGGTTGCACTAATCCACAATCATCCTAATAGCTTCTTCGCTGGTCACCACCCCTGCGATGTTGTGGATGCTCCTAAACCTGAGTTAGTTGTACACCCAATTTTCAAGGGATAGGCCGTACTTTGCTCTTTCCTCTTTCGTGAAAGGTAGGCGATGGACTCGGTCTTGCTGTGACATCCTCAACTCCTGTCATAAGCCATGGTTTGCCATTAGTGCTTTTTCCACCTAGCTTTACTAAAAGAAAAGACTTATGCTTGACAGATAAACCTATTTTTAGTACATGATTAGACTTTTTCCTTCAACAATCTAAGTCCATTACTTTTAAGTTTTATTGCCAATTCCATAGTCACAAGTTGCTTCCTCCTACCATTGAGGTCCCTCATAGGAAGCCAAGGCTTTTCCATAAACATCGATGCACGATCAAGCCACAATGGGTCCCCAAGACCTTATTGCAAGTGCAAGGCTACTATGCAAGCAACACCTGGATTTGGCTATCTAAGCCAAAACAACCAAAGGCCCTACTCAAATGCCACCCTCAAACTTGACCACACGAAACACCATGCCCGAGATACTCACAGCACAAGAGAATCAGGCTGCTAAGTCCGTAGAACCTCCAAATTCTAGCTTAACAAGGGGCTTGAATTAATCTATCGCCCAAAATCACAGCCCACTACTAGCAACATGCCTAGCTCTAGTGCTAATGATACCTCTCACATCTCGAATGCATCTAGTGGTATGACAATCGCAACTCCCACTAAACCCATCGAATGTAAGGCCAAGCTCCAACCTAAAGAACAACCCAAACTGCGACTATTGTTGAACTCTCCATTCCTATTAAGCCTCAACCCCCCATCGGTCTTTGACCCTCTTATGAGCAACAATCAATGTTTTCGGTGCGGATGATTAACCTTGCGAGGCCGTGGGTTTCTATTCCTAGGTGGCCCTCCCTGTTTAGGTACCCATTTGAACTAGGGTTCATGGGCTTTAATGTGGGTTTTAGTGGGTTGCTGACCTCAAGGATGGGTGGGTTGTGATGAGTCATGACCCCCCTCCTTAGCCTTGGCAGTGGGTTTCTCTACCAGTGGCTTTGTGGACTTGGAAAGAGTCACATCGCCCTTGTTGAAAGCTGTAACTATGTGGATGTTACCCATGGTGAGGTGGATGTGCTGCGACTTGTAGTCAACATTGCAATGAGCTTGCTTCTTGAAAGTTTGTTCTAATAACAATTCTATGCTTGCATTTTTAGTGTTAAGCAACACATAGGCATGCTCTCAGACTTGATAGAAACTGCAACCTTGCACCTTCCAAGAACTTTGTAGGGTTGGCCTCCATAAGGGGTGAAACTAGCATTAGTGGGCTGCAACTGCGGTTTGCCAAATTGGGTCCAATGGTCATGAGTCAAGATATTAAAATCAGCTCCCTTATCGATCAATATGCTGATGGTGCATGTGTGTTTGGCAATGACCATCATGCATAGGTAAGCTGGTGGTACTACTTCCTCATCCTCACTGTCTATCTCAGTGATAGTGGCTACTTGTATGTCAATAGGTAGTGTTGGCATTGGGGGCTCATGCAATGGGTGTGTGGGGGGAAAGTACTTCTTTATGTGGCTACCATTGAAAGGTCCTAGCCCTCGGAATTTCAATTTTTGCTTATGTCCTTTGACTGAGTACATCAGTACTAAGTCACCCTGTTTGAAGTTGCACTGCTTGACATGCTTGTCAAACTAGCTTTTGCATCTTGCCTTCTCGCATATGAGTGCATGGATGGCTAGAAGTTGGGTTTTCGTTAAGCATTCGAGTTCAATCAAGCATTATGTCCATGCCCCCTTCCCATCCCATCTTTCTTGAAGGGTGATCCTGAGGCTTAGTATGAAGAATTCCAAGGAAAGGATTGCCTCTGTACCATATGTCAATCTAAAGGGGGTCTGTCCTACCACCGTCTTGTAAGTCATGCGGTAGGCCCACAAGATCGCCATCAATTTGTTATCCCAATCACTGTGTGACGTGGAAACGACCTTGGTTAGGACATTCGCTAGGATTTTATTTGTTGATTTAGCTTGATTGTTTGCCTGTGGGTAATATGGTGAAGATTTTCGATGGATGATTAGGAAGGAGGACATGAGGTGAGCTATCACTTCATTGATGAAGTGGGTGCCTTGGTCACTAACTAGCTCGATGGGGTAGCCAAATCGTGAGATCACTTGCTCCCATAGGAACTTAGCGGTGGTCCGAGCGTCATTCTTTCTTGTAGCTTGTGCTTTTGCCCATTTGGTTAGATAGTCAGTGTGGCCACAATGATGTATTTAGCCCGTGAATATTGTGTCATGGGACTAATGGGGCTGGTGAAGTCAATCCCCCATTTCTTGAAAGGTTGTTGTGTGATAATTGGGGTTAGCTCCATGTGATATTTACAGATAGGTACTTTAGTTCGTTGGCACTAATCACAATGCTTCACAGATCACATCGCATCTCGAAAGAGGGTAGGCCACCACAACTGGGACTGCAACGCTTTGCGAGTTGTCGTATCTCTGTTGAAATGTCCTCCTACAAATCCGCCATGTGCCTCCGTCAGTATGTCATGCATCTCATGCTCACACACACATCTGCACAGTAACCCATCTTGTCCCAACCTGTGAAGTTGACCAACTATCACTAATAGGGTTGGATTTTCAGGATAAGCTGCCTAAGTCAGGCCTTTTCTATTGGTCATTCCGATAGTCCATGTTCAAGCACTTGAACTATGTCATCTGCCCAATAAGGTGTCATGTCAACTCTAAACAAATCTTTTTCACTGGACAAGCGGAATAGATGCACATCTGGCAATTGGTCCACAATGCCTTGTCCAGCCGGTTCTCCCATGGGCATGTAAGATAGATGGTTAGTCATGTAATATTGTTTCCCCTTACGCATTGCCACTGAGAAATCAAACTCCAAAAGCAATAGAAGCCATCTAGCAATGCATCCTGTGGCGCACGGTTTGTTAACCAAGTACAACAAGGTTTGATAAAGAAAGTAAAAGGTGTAGCTAGAAGGTAATGCCGAAATTTCTTTATGGCAAACACCATGGCCAAGCCCTCTCGCTCCATTGTCGAGTAATGCATTTCGGTCTCAATGAGTTGCCTACTAGCAAAGCTCACCGGGTAATCCAGGTTGTGTTCACTAGGTTGGCACAATACTGCTCCTACGGCAAATTTCGAAGTGTCGATGTGCACATGAAACGTGAGTGTCCAATCTGGGCCTCGTAGAATTAGTGCTGTGGTCAAAGCCTTTTTCAGTTCCTCATACGAGCATTGGCATTCCTTGGTCCATTTGAATATGATCAACAGCTTGTATAGAGGTCTAGCAATTAATGCATAGTTCAATACGAACTATCGATAATACCCTGTATGTCCTAAGAAGCACTGAACACCCTTGAAATCAGCTGGGGGTGGAAGATCGACAATGGCCTTGATCTTTGAAAAATCTATGGCAATGCTATTCTTTGACACCATGTGTCTTAGGATACTGCTCGGAGTCTATCCAATTGTTCTTGCCAAGTGGAGTGAACACACAAGTTGTCCACGAAAACTTCTAACTCCTTCCTTAGCATGTCTTTGAATATTGTGCACATCAATCGTTGGAAAGTGGCTGGCGCGTTAGTCAATCCAAAAGGCATGACTATGTAGGCAAAGACTCTCCATTCAATGGTGAATGCAGTCTTATGCCTATCGTTAGGATGCACTTGCACCTAATTGTATCCAAAGAACCCATCCAGAAACCTGTAGGTCTCCTTGCTAGCTACTCTCTCGAGCATGTGCTTGGTGTACGACAATGGGTAGTTATCTCTCTTGGTAGCTGTGTTTATCTTCTTGTAGTTCATACACACTCTAATCTTCCCATTCTTCTTTAGTATGATGACTATGGGCGAGACCCAGTCTGTGTGTTCAATTTTGTAGATGAATCCTGCTCTAATCAGTTTGTCAAATTCCTCCTTAACAGCATGAGCATGCTTTGGATTCATGGGATATGGTCGTTGCTTTTGGTAGGCGTTGCGTCAGGCATCATGGATATGTTGTGAGTCACCATGCTTGGATCTATTCATGTGATCTATATATGCTCATGTTACCGTGTTTTCCATAGCACAGAGAAGCGTAAAATGGAAAAAAGGAAACAGCAAAAAAGGCGCAGGATAAAAGCAGAAAAAGGTGCCTTGACTGGTAACCAGACCCTGAAAAATTTAAATGTTCGGGCACGACCCTCAGAAAGTCTTAGTGTCGCCCCGAGACAACAAAAGAGTAAAAGGCGCACCATTAAATATGGAAGCGCTTCCGAATCCTTGTAAAAGAGCGCCAGGCTCTCTCCTGTGCAAATCGTACGCATTAGTTGGAAATAGGATAAAATTAGAGTGGTGGAAAATGGGAAAAAGGGCCTAGGCTACGGTTGGCCATGTAAAAGAGGGAAAAAGGGATGACCGCCCAAAAGGGATTTAGGGTTTTGTATATAAAGTTGAAAAGTGAATGAGAAGCTCATTCTTTTGGTGTATGGCAAAAAGAGTCTTCTTCTTCCTCTCTTCTTCTCTCCTTCTTGCTTGTGTATGCTTTTGAGAGAGGGAGTGTGAGAGTGTGAGGGAGTGAGTGTGTGGGAATGAGGGATCAGGAGGGTGAAGCTCTTCACCATGTCCTCTTCTCTTCTTCTCTTCTCTTCTCTTCTCTTCTCTTGCGCGCATGGCTATGCAGGATGGAGCTTGGAGATGGAGGAGGATGAGGATGCTCGAGCTAGCATCAAGAATCGTGGAGCTCTCGGAGCGCAAGAGGGATGAGGGTACTCGATCAAGCATCAAGGTAAGCTCACTACACTTGTAGGATCGATGGCGCGTCGGCTAGGTGAGAGATAGCCATTAGAGCTTGCTTGGAACGCTTGAAGCAATAAGCGGTCCATGGGTCTTGGTGGTTGAGCGAAAGCTCCCACATTTTGGTTCCAATGCCTTTTGGGAAGGCATGGAAATGCATACAGTCTTACCGGTCTTAGCACTAGGGGATGTCACTAGAAAGGGGATCTTGGACATAGGGGCAGGAGTGAGTGTGCTAAGCCATGCGGTACTCCAAACTTGGGGCAACCCACCGGTCGAGACTGCTAGATTTAACGTCACACTGGCAAATGGAATGAAGGTGAAGCTATTCGTAGTGTTAAAAAATTGGCTAGTAAAGATCGTAGGGATCCAATTCTCTATTGACTTCATAGTCATGAAGGGAGTGGACTACGATATCCTACAAGGCCGAACCTGGATGCGCAACACGAGAGTCATAGAAGACTGGGGCAACAATCTTATCTTCTTAGGCAATAGAACTGAAGTTGTGAGAGTGGAGATGGATACTTGGAAGACCACACCAGTTGACCTAGACGCCATCTCCACCATGCAGAAGGACGATGGACAGACTAGGGGATCCTATGGAGCCCTTACCAAGTATATCACGTGCCTTGAGGATGAGCGAGACGAGATGCATGTTCTTGCTACCATCAACCTACCATTCTCAAACAATAAGGAGTAAGAACAAGCCATCAAGGCAACTCATAAACTCAAGGACACACCTTCGGTGCTGGTCTACATGATGACTAGAAGCTTACGTGTGGAAAATTCGAACTTGTTGCATTCCAAATCCCAAACAATAGACAAGAGCTCCTAGAGATTCTAGGGTACTTGACCAACAAGTTGACAGGCAACCTAGCAAACGAATCTTAAGCCACTCCAAGATCTCTTAGATGAGCCTGAATGGCGATGGTCCAAGGTGCACAATTTGAACTTAAAGTACAATTGGGCCTTACTTCCCAACCAACAAGAAGGGAATAGTCAGAACCAAGAGAATCAGGAATAACTGGACAAAGACAGCTCCGATTACGAATATGAGGACTACTGTTCCTTCAATGATGAGACTGAGAATGAAGTCAATACCCTAGAGTACGACATTGGGGGGCATATGATCGAACAAATACAAGTCGACCCTACTTAGAGTAAGGGAAGGAGTCTGACACAAGGACTACGATCGAACTTGGTTGGATCATAGGGCGCAATTGACTATGAGCAAGCAGGCCTAACCCAACCAAGTGGCGCACCACTGCTACAAATGGACTCACCTTTTGAGCTACAAACACCAAGAGAGTGTCAAGATTGTGGGAGAGAAGGAAGGAGTCTCGCTTGAAGCTTTCTTGCTTGCACAATGGGGGAAGACACACAAGGGTGGAGGCTGAAAACAGTTTTTCTCTTCTTAGTTGTGTAAGCCAAAAGAACTCTCTTACAAAGAAATAGAAGAACCCTAAATATGGGTCTCAAACCAAACTCAACTAACTAAGGTGGCATACTAACTGAGCCACGAACTAGAGTAGATAAGGATAGCTATCATGTAGCTATTATTCATGGGCGGTGTACCAACCGCGTCTGCAACTGACAAGTCGGTGACATAAATACACAACGGTCACCCTGGCGTATCACGAGTGGAGCTCGGTATCTCAACACTCCCCCTCGAGCTCAATCCCAATTCCTGCACACCAAGCAGGTCTCTGAACTTGCGCAGCTTCTCTACACCCAATGCCTTTGTGAATATGTCAGCTACCTGATCCTCTGTGCTGACATAAACTAGATCAATAAGACCTAGTAAAACCCTCTCTCGCACATAGTGATAATGCACCTCAATGTGCTTTGTTCTAGCATGATAGACTGGGTTATTTGCCAAGTGTATACTACTCATGTTGTCACAATAAATGACAACTGGCCCATCTGTAGACTGATGCATATCATAAAGTAGCTTATGCAACCAAGCTACCTCACATGCAGCCATTGCTGCACCCCTGTACTCAGCCTCTGTGCTCGACAAGGCAACTGTAGGCTGTTTCTTGCTGCTCCAAGTGACTGCAGCACTCCCAAAAGAGAACACATATCCACTGGTAGATCGTCTATCAGAAATACTACCAGCCCAATCAGCATCAGTGTATCCATGCAACTGTATCTGAACCCCAGTCTCATAAAATAGTCCATACTGCAATGTGGACTTCACATACCTGAGTATGCGTCTAGCCGCATCCAAATGTGGTTTCCTTGGAGCCTGCATAAACTGACTTACCAATCCAACAGCATAGCTCAAATCTGGCCTGGTAATAGTCATATAAATCAAGCTTCCTACTATGCGTCTATACATAGTAGGGTATTCCAGAATCTCACCTGCATCTGTGCTCAGCTTCACATTCTGCTCCAAAGGAACTGAAATAGGCTTACAGCCTGTCATCCCATATTTGGACAGCATGTCCAATCCATACTGCCTTTGCAAGAGCTGTATCCCACTTGGTGATCTAATCACCTCAATGCCCAAGAAATAACGCAGCTCTCCCAAATCCTTCATCTCAAACTTCTGCTTCAATAGCATTTTCACATGAAGGATATCTTCATCACTGTCACCTGTCATAATCAAATCATCAACATAAATGACAAGTAGCATAATACCTTTCTCTGTTTTTCTCACATAAAGTGAGAAATCTGCCTTGGAAATCTGAAAGCCAATAGTGACAAGATACTGTCCTATCTTGTCAGACCATGCTCTAGGTGCTTGCTTCAAGCCATACAAAGCTTTCTTCAACCTGCAAACAAACTCAGGATGAACAGCATGCACATAACCTGGTGGCTGCTCCATATATACCTCTTCTTGCAAATCACCATGCAAGAAGGCATTCTTTACATCCATCTGATGTAAAGACCATCCCTTTGATGTAGCCATAACAATGACCGCTCTTACGGTTGCCATCCTTGCAACCGGACTGAATGTTTCTTCATAGTCAATACCATATGTCTATGCATACCCCTTGACTACTAATCTTGCCTTGTATCTGTTCACAGAACCATCTGCATTGTGCTTCACCTTATAAACCCACTTACAGCCAATTGCATTTTTACCTTTAGGCAAAGGTACCAATTCCCATGTAGCATTAGCTTCCAAGGCATCCATTTCTTCATCCATGGCTTTCTCCCATTTTTCTTTTCCCATGGCTTCCTCAAAAGAAGTGGGTTCTGGTTCCTGTATTACTTTAACCATATATGCATAGTGAATGGTTGTAAATCCATCATATTTCAGCCTATCCACAGGATACCTAGCTCTCGTAGACCTGCGCAAAGTAGGTTCACTCCCAGGTGCTCTCAAAACATCCCTGGTCTTCCTTACTCCAGGTGTAACAATAGAAGGAATACCCAACTCATCATCAATGCTCTGTTCTGAGCCACTGGATTCACCATCCACATAAGAGTGACCTGCATTCACATCAAACATGGGCTGATCAACCTTCTCTTTTCCTTTTCGTGATACCTGCATACCACTATCTGCATTGCTTTGAGAAGATTCTCCTGATCTCAATCTGCCTGTCCATGGCGAAGAATGTGAACCACTGCTAGAGGACACTCCAGGTCCACTAATATTTTGTGACTGCTGCTGTGAATTCTGTGTAGCATTACCATTTTGTGCATCTTCATCATCAATCACATTTACTGGTTTATACCAGCTACTCATCTCATCAAAAACAACATCTCTGCTCATTGTAAACTTACGAGTAGAAGGGTTATAGCATCTATACCCTTTTTGCTGCAGAGAGTAACCAATAAAGATGCACTTCTCAGCTTTTGGATCCAACTTGGATCTCAACTCATCTGGCACATGTACATAGGCAATGCAACCAAAAATTTTCAAATGAGAAATATCTGGTTTCCTACCAGTATACCTCTCCTCTGGAGTCATTCCATGTATTGCTGCAGTGGGAGTCCTGTTCATTATGTAGACTGCTGTAGCAACTGCTTCAGCCCAATAAAAATCTGGCAAGTCTTTTTCATTTAGCATGGCACGAGATACCTCTCCAATATGCCTGTTTTTTCTTTCTGCAATTCCATTTTGTTGTGGGGTATGACTGCATGAATATTGCTGCTTTATGCCATGCTCCTGCAGGAACCTTGCAAACTCATTTGAGAGGTACTCTCCCCCTCCATCTGACCTTAGGCATTTTATCTGCAGGCCTGTTTCTTTTTCAACCATCGCTTTAAGAGTTTTGAAATGCCCAAAAACTTCACTTTTCTTTTTCATAAAATACACCCAAACTTTTCTGCTATAGTCATCAATAAAAGTGACAAAATAATGACAGCCTCCAAGAGATGCAGCTTTAGTAGTCCACACATCAGAGTGGATTAATTCCAATGGCTTCTCACTCTCTTGAACATGTCTAGGAAATGGTTTCCTTGCCTGTTTTCCAAACTGACAGGCTTCACATAACTTATGCATTTCTGCAACCTTGAATTTCGGCAAACCTGCAACAATATTTTGGGCCTGCATTGATTTAAGTCGCTGTACATTAACATGACCAATGCGTTTATGCCAGATATCAATATCTGCAACTACACCGGTCCCATGTGCAAACATTGCTGCACTCAATTCAGACATGTCTGCATCCAATGTAAACATTCTGCCCTTCTTCTTTCCTTTTGCTATCAAGCGACCTTTATTTTTCATATCCTCAACAAAGCATCCATGAGGATTAAATCTGACCTGCAAGCCCTGCTCAACCATTTGACCAACTGAAACCAGATTCTTGGTGATATTCGGGACATGAAATACATCGGATAGGTATTTCTTTTTCCCATCCTGCATAGACAAGGGAATTTTTCCAATCTGCACAATAGGATGTGCAGTATCATCACCAGTCTCCACAAATCCTGGTTTTTCCATTTTCCTTGCATCCTCCATCCATTCTGCATGACCTGTCATGTGGTTTGATGCACCTGAGTCAACATACCATACATCATTGCTTTCTTCTGCACTTGTCACAGAATTGTTCATGTGCTGCACCATGAACAAATGTTCATTTCTGTCATCACCCTGTCTGTTAGAAGATGCATAATTCCCTTGTTGCAGTTTTCCATTCATGAGGTCATTCTGCTTTTTATAGCAGTCTTTAGCCATATGACCCATTTTACCACAGTAGTAGCATTCAACATTACTGTTTGCATTTTGACCTCTTTGCCATCCACCACGACCTCTTTGGCTCCCCCTGCCTCTAGAGTTACCACGTCCTCCTCCATAGGACTGGTTTTCTTGAGTTTGCTGCATATTCTGATTTCTGCCATGGCCTCCAAATCGGCCTCCTCTACCTCTGCCTCTACCTCTTCCAGCATTTGAGTAGAAGACAGCTTCTTTTGAAGTTCCTCCTGAAGAAGATG
Organism: Lygodium microphyllum; assembly: GCF_053477565.2. NCBI lineage: Eukaryota > Viridiplantae > Streptophyta > Polypodiopsida > Schizaeales > Lygodiaceae > Lygodium > Lygodium microphyllum. The sequence continues at coordinate 170,485,132 of NC_141137.1, forward strand.
CACCACCATTTCTCTGCTCCTCAGAAATTAGAAGAGCAATCAACTCCTCAAAATCAGGAAATCTTTCACGAACTGAAATGGATGTCCGAAACTGTGCATAATCCTTTCCTAGACCATTCAAGGTCACGGAAACTAAATCATCATCTTCCACTGGCGACCCAATGGAAGCAAGTGCACCTGCAATCTTCTTCACCTTCATGTGGTAGTCATTGATGCTCATATTTTCTCTTTGCACATTATGCAACTCTTGCTTGAGCTGCATTTTCCTGACTTGCGTATTTGTGCTATACATTTTTGACAAAGTATCCCATGCCTCCTTTGGCGTACTTGCATCCTGAATATGCACAATCATAGAGTCTGAAATGCTGATAGACAGCCAGTACATAACTTTCCTGGCTCTCTCATGCCATGTTTTAAATGCCTGCATTTGTTGTTGATTGGGAACATCAGGAAGAACTGGTTCTTCTTCATTTCCTGCAATAAATTCCCAATATCCTTTTCCCATAAGGAAATTCGTCATTCTAAACTTCCATGCCTGGAAGTTGTTCTTGTCAAGCTTTTCAGTGACAATCTGTGAAAGAGAATCAGACGCCATTACAGAATACTGCAAGAAATTCTGTCACTGCAAAAAACACAGCTTCACCCTCACAAGGGCAAATCTGCAAAACTGGCGAAAGTGGTATTTGACCACACAGTCACTTCCTAGTGACGATTTTGCATAAACAGGAACCACAGATGATTCTGAAACTCCCAATGTCTCTGCGCACAAGCATACAATGCAATTTCTACAGTAACTTTTCACCGACCTGTAGAACAGTGGCTGCACAGCATAAAACTGAGCCTTTTCCTGAGTGCGTGCAGAAAACTTCCGTCTGCAAAACAGGCCCCGAAATGGCCTCAAATAAAAAAAACAAGGTCGCCAAGGGCTAAAGCCCTTGCGCGCAGCATATACTGCCCTCTTGCTTCACCGCGAAGGGCGTCTCAACCTGAGACAATGCACTCCTGCAATTTCCGGCTGTGCTACCTGCAGAGATCTGCTCCCAAAACAGAAAATGAAAGCAACACTGCTCCTCTTACCAGACCACCGCGAGCTTGGCTTGCTTTCTTGAGCTCCTTACCATGAACAAGGCTCTGATACCATGTCAAGATTGTGGGAGAGAAGGAAGGAGTCTCGCTTGAAGCTTTCTTGCTTGCACAATGGGGGAAGACATACAAGGGTGGAGGCTGAAAACAGTTTTCCTCTTCTTAGTTGTGTAAGCCAAAAGAACTCTCTTACAAAGAAATAGAAGAACCCTAAATATGGGTCTCAAACCAAACTCAACTAACTAAGGTGGCATACTAACTGAGCCACGAACTAGAGTAGATAAGGATAGCTATCATGTAGCTATTATTCATGGGTGGTGTACCAACCGCGTCTGCAACTGACAAGTCGGTGACATAAATACACAACGGTCACCCTGGCGTATCACGAGTGGAGCTCGGTATCTCAACAGAGAGAGCCCCTCTTCTAGCAAAGATGAAGAGTTTGATTCCGAATCTAAGGTCAGCTCAGATAATGACCCCGAAATACCTCGGCCTCCCAAGACTAGATGCACTAAGAGGGACCTGCTCGTCCACCTACAATGCCGATGATTAAAGGAGGAATGATAGGTGCAAAACTAGGAAACACAGGCAAACGAACAACGAAAACCACAAGACCTGCCAAAACAATTCACAAAGTTCAAAAAATGAGATAGGGTGGTGATCTTGCTGGGAGCCAAACGACAAGGGCACCTGACCAAACCAATCGAGGACCCATCAAGGTCAAGGAGGTCAATTTAGCCAGGGAAGTGGAGATCCCACGACTTGTTTTTATAGCAGATGACTTGGCTGAGCAAGATGAAGCAAGTCTTGTTACTCTCCTGCGAGCTGTGGGAGCTTTCGCTCAACCGCCAAGACCCACGGACCGCTTATTGCTTCAAGCATTCCAAGTGAGCTCTAATGGCTATCTCTCACCTAACCGATATGCCATCGATCCTACGAGTGTAGTGAGCTTACCTTGATGCTTGATCGAGTACGCTTCTTCCTCTTGCACTCCGGGAGCTCCACGATTCTTGATACTAGCTCAAGCATCCTCAATCCTCCTCCATCTCCAAGCTCCATCCTCCATAGCCATGCATGCAAGAGAAGAGAAGAGAAGAGAAGAGAAGAGAAGAGAAGAGAAGAAGAGAAGAGGAGATTGTGAAGAGCTTCACCCTCCTAATCCCTCACTCCCACACACTCACTCCCTCACACTCTCACACTCCCTCTCTCAAAAGCACACACAAGCAAGAAGGAGAGAAGAAGAGAGAAAGAAGAAGACTCTTTTTGCCACACACTAAAAGAATGAGCTTCTCATTCACTTTTCAACTTTATGTACAAAACCCTAAATCCCTTTTGGGCGGTCATCCCCTTTTTCCCTTTTTTACATGGTTGGCCTAGGCCCTTTTTCCCATTTCCCACCACTCTAATTTTATCCTATTCCCAACTAATGCGTACAATTTGCACAGGAGCGAGCCTGGTGCTCTTTTACAAGGATTCAGAAGCGCTTCCATATTTAATGGTACGCCTTTTACTCATTTGTTGTCTCGGGGTGACACTGAGACTTTCTAAGGGTCGTGCCCGAACATTTAAATTTTTCAGGGTCTGGTTACCGGTCAAGGCGCTTTTTTTTGCTTTTATCATGAGCCTTTTTTGCTATTTTCTTTTTTCCATTTTCTACTCCTCTGTGCTATGGGAAACACGGTAACATTACCCCCCTCCTAGCCAAGTGCCAGTCCCATGGCACTGCGGTGGGAAGTAGTGGCTAGTTAGGTCTGCTGCTAGGCAGAACTGGTAGGTGGATGACACTGCTTCCAAGGTGGTTGTGTGAATGAGAGGTGATGGATTTTAATGACGATGACCAAGAGAGATTCTGGCGTGCTTTAGGCTTCATGAAGATGCTCGACATCTTTCACCCCGTTGTGGTGTCCATTTTGTGACAACTGATTGGGGTTCCAATTGGCTGGTGGAAATTATGTAGCCAGTTGTCCCTTGAGCATTAGAAACACTTGAAGCAATAAGCAATCCCGTAGGAGGATGGTATTGGAGGGATTTATCCTGGAGAAGCCCCCCCCAACTCTGCCTTGACAATGATATGGTTTGTCTTCACATTGAAAATCTGTGTCTTTGATTTGAAGCTCTTTATCTTTGAGTTGAAGGTCTTCAATGCTGCGTTGAAGATCTTCAACCTTGCATTGAAATTCTTTAAGATTGTGGAATCAATAAGCGATCCGTAGATCTTAAGGTATGGGCATGCATCTTTGGAATATGAGGTTCCAAGATCTATGCCGATGGCAAATCTATTACTGAGTACTCCTTTTACTTGATTTGGTTCAATCATGGTAGCCATCAGCAGGCAGATGGTTGGCGGCATGAAGCACGTTGGTCCATCCACTCCAATGCAGAAAAGCTCCTGAAACAGCATCAATGGTGTCATGTCCGGTATATGGAAAAGATTTTGGTCATTAAAGGATGTCGTGGGTGATCTTCTTCAGCTGAATAGCCAGTTCTTGAAACTCGAACATAACCTGCAAGAAAAGTTGTGCATTAACTAAGGGGTGTGTCTGCCTCGCCATGTAGTGCGTAGAGCCCGTGGCAGTGGAACTAGGAGATGGGTCTAACCCTTGGCAATGTCCACACTTGAGGACCCAGTTCGTGTGTCGTTGGAGGTGCGATGCAAGTCTTAGGGTGACCGGTCTGAAAGTCTTGCCCTTGATGTGCCCTAAGTGTGAAGTGGGGGAGCAAAAGGGATAGGGGGTTAGGAGCGGAGCCGGCCGACCGTAGCCACTGGGCACGCCTAACTTGAGGACCCCTAGGTGCAGTGGTAGTGCTCTATGTGGTGTTCAAGTGCTGCTACGAGCAAGTGCTTGTGTGCTTTTTCTTTTTCTCTCTTTTTTTAATTTTTTTTCTCTATCTTTTTTTGAAATAATAGCCAGGCCTAATTGTCTTCATCGGAATGAGGAGGGGAAGGGGGTCGGATAGATTTTCTCAAAAACTGGCAACTTTGTATGTAATCTTTCAAATTCATGCGGACATGAAGAGAAGTGGTGGAGAAGAAAGGGTGATTGCACCTAGTGAATTGGCTGTCATTCATATCTTCTAGGAGGGCTAGGCCAAAAGAGGGAAGGAGACTAGCCCTCATCATAAGACGAGCCATGGCGTAGTTGTCTATAGCGTTAGGGTCAAAGAATAGGGGAGGTAGGCCGCGCCCTTGTAGAGTCGGGTCCTGCTTAAGGAGTAGCCTAAGTAACCTAAGATAATTATACGTTGTTACAAAAGGGGGGTCAGGACATGAGGAGAAATCCGCAAGAAAGCGTGTCATAGAATCATCTAGGCTTTCGGTAAAGAGAAGGGCATGCTCGAAGGATACTACATTAGAGTTATAAATAATAGGAAAGTTGTACCGCCCGTGGAGGGTGGCATCAAAATCCACCCCTACCCTTTCGAGGGTATGCCATGTAGGTAGGGTTCTTCCACTCAAATGGCAGGGTGTTACAAAACGCCATCCAGGCGAGCATGCTGATGTCACATACTCGCGTCCTCCACAAGGGTTGGCTTTTGTAGCCCTGTACAGTATATGGGACTTCAAAAACTTTGTTCTGCCCCACCAGTAATCAGTCGCTTCTGTGCCCCAAGAGGTCGGGGTCTTTTCTCGCTCTTCTAGCCATCTTTGCCCCAATCGGCCCACCAACTGCGATTACCTCGTCCATCACCTTGAGCGGCAAGACCCTTCGCAGACTGTTGGGTAGGAGGAAACTAAAGGTGAATGGATCCTTTCCTTGTTCCTGTATCTCCCACAACACCAGTTCTGCGTGGAATCTCGCGGGGAGATCATCAGGGCACGGTGGGAAAGGCGCAGACGGTAGCATGGCTGGTTTGGCTCTCAATTATGTCCTGGCTTCCTCTACTAGCTTTCTGTGTCTTTCCCTAGAGGCGGCTTTTCTTTCCGCAAATGGGTCCTCTTGTGGTGGCTCTTGAGACTGCGGCAAGGGGGGTTGTGGAACTACATCCTCCCTGAATCGGTTCATGTCGATTTCAAGTTCTGCTTCCTCCCCCTGCCATTCTCCCTGTGCTGCTTCTTCTTCGAATCCGAGGGCATTGATTTCTTGGGGGGTTAGGCCGGCCGGCAATAGGTATTTTTGATGCTCATCCAAGCTCAGCCTAACCTCCGCAGGTAAGGGTGGCTTCTGAATCCAGCGTGTAAGGCTCTCCGTGCCATAGTCATCAATGAAACATGTAGAGGCCCCAGGGTCGACCAGGGCTTTGAGGGAAAGGGTCTTTCTTGGTAGGATCATCTTGAATGTGACAAGGAAAGTTTCCACATTATTTGTCTAAATTTAGATGCATAAGCAAGGGCAGGGTGGTTACCTTGCCGTAGCTTTTGAAGTTTTGTTTCTACTACTCAACCAATGTCTGCATCTCCAAATGTGAAAGTGAGCTTGCAAAGAAATGCTTCATAGCTATGAAGTACTGGAATATTCTTTTCCAAGATTGGGGTAAACCATGATAAAGCTTGATCACAAAGCAAAGTCCAAATGAATCCCACCTTGGAAGTGTCATCTGGATACCTATTTGGTTGCATGCGGATATAGAGCTTTATTTGTTGTAGAAATCCCCTGAACTTTGAATGGTCACTATTGAACTTGTCTAGCATGCTAATCTTGGGTTCTCTTGTTGGGGGTTGATAAACACGCATAATCATCTGATCACTCCCTCTGTTATTTTGCAAGTCTCAGATCTACTCTTGCATCTCTTGAAGTGTAGGGCCTAGATGCATAGGGTGTTCTATTTGAAGTTGCGCTTGTCATTCATTCGAGACTTGAATTTATTGTTGGTGGTTTTGAACGGAGCCTATGATTCTTTCAAGGGTCACCTCCACAGTGTCACGATTGTGGGAGAGAAGGAAGGAGTCTCACTTGTAGCTTTCTTGCTTGCACAATGGGGGAATACACACAAGGGTGGAGGCTGAAAACAATTTTCCTCTTCTTAGTTGTGGAAGCCAAAAGAACTCACATACATAGAAATAGAAGAACCCTATATATGGGTCTCAAACCAAACTCAACTAACTAAGGTGGCATACTAACTGAGCCACGAACTAGAGTAGATAAGGATAGCTGTCATCTAGCTATTATTCATGGGCGGTGTACCAACCGCATCTACAACAACTGACAAGTCGGTGACATAAATACACAACGGTCACCTTGGCGTATCACGAGTGGAGCTCGATATCTCAACACTTTCCCTCGAGCTCAATCCCAATTCTTGCACACCAAGTAGGTCTCTGAACTTGCGCAGCTTCTTTGCGCCCAATGCCTTCGTGAATATGTCAGCTACCTGATCCTCTGTGCTGACATAAACTAGATCAATAAGACCTAGTAAAACCCTCTCCCGCACATAGTGATAATGCACCTCAATGTGCTTTGTTCTAGCATGATAGACTAGGTTATTTGCCAAGTGTATACTACTCATGTTGTCACAATAAATGACAACTGGCCCATCTCTAGGCTGATGCATATCATAAAGTAGCTTATGCAACCAAGCTACCTCACATGCAGCCATTGCTGCACCCCTGTACTCAGCCTCTGTACTGGACAAGGCAACTGTAGGCTGTTTCTTGCTGCTCCAAGTGACTGCAGCACTCCCAAAAGAGAACACATATCCACTGGTAGATCGTCTATCAGAAATGCTACCAGCCCAATCAGGATCAGTGTATCCATGTAACTGTATCTGAATCCCAGTCTCATAAAATAGTCCATACTGCAATGTGGACTTCACATACCTAAGTATGCGTCTAGCCGCATCCAAATGCGGTTTCCTTGGAGCCTGCATAAACTGACTTACCAATCCAACAACATAGCTCAAATCTGGCATGGTAATAGTCATATAAATCAAGCTTTCTACTATGCGTCTGTACATAGTAGGGTCTTCCAGAAGCTCACCTGCATCTGAGCTCAGCTTCACATTCTGCTCCAAAGGAATTGAAATAGGCCTGCAGCTTGTCATCCCATATTTGGACAGCATGTCCAATCCATACTGCCTCTGCAAGAGCTGTATCCCACTTGGTGATTTAATCACCTCAATGCCCAAGAAATAACATAGCTCTCCCAAATCCTTCATCTCAAACTTCTGCTTCAATAGCATTTTCACATGAAGGATATCTTCATCATTGTCACCTGTCATAATCAAATCATCAACATAAATGACAAGTAGCATAATACCTTTCTCTGTTTTTCTCACATAAAGTGAGAAATCTGCCTTGGAAATCTGAAAGCCAATAGTGACAAGATACTGTCCTATCTTGTCAGACCATGCTCTAGGTGCTTGCTTCAAGCCATACAAAGCTTTCTTCAACCTGCAAACAAACCCAGGATGAACAGCATGCACATAACCTGGTGGCTGCTCCATATATACCTCTTCTTGCAAATCACCATGCAAGAAGGCATTCTTTACATCCATCTGATGTAAAGACCATCCCTTTGATGTAGCCATAACAATGACCGCTCTTACGGTTGCCATCCTTGCAACCGGACTGAATGTTTCTTCATAGTCAATACCATATGTCTATGCATACCCCTTGACTACTAATCTTGCCTTGTATCTGTTCACAGAACCATCTGCATTGTGCTTCACCTTATAAACCCACTTACAGCCAATTGCATTTTTACCTTTAGGCAAAGGTACCAATTCCCATGTAGCATTAGCTTCCAAGGCATCCATTTCTTCATCCATGGCTTTCTCCCATTTTTCTTTTCCCATGGCTTCCTCAAAAGAAGTGGGTTCTGGTTCCTATATTACTTTAACCATATATGCATAGTGAATGGTTGTAAATCCATCATATTTCAGCCTATCCACAGGATACCTAGCTCTCGTAGACCTGCGCAAAGTAGGTTCACTCCCAGGTGCTCTCAAAACATCCCTGGTCTTCCTTACTCCAGGTGTAACAATAGAAGGAATACCCAACTCATCATCAATGCTCTGTTCTGAGCCACTGGATTCACCATCCACATAAGAGTGACCTGCATTCACATCAAACATGGGCTGATCAACCTTCTCTTTTCCTTTTCGTGATACCTGCATACCACTATCTGCATTGCTTTGAGAAGATTCTCCTGATCTCAATCTGCCACTCCATGGTGAAGAATGTGAACCACTGCTAGAGGATGCTCCAGGTCCACTAATATTTTGTGACTGCTGCTGTGAATTCTGTGCAGCATTACCATTTTGTGCATCTACATCATCAATCACATTTACTGGTTTATACCAGCTACTCATCTCATAAAAAACAACATCTCTGCTCACTGTAAACTTACGAGTAGAAGGGTTATAGCATCTATACCCTTTTTGCTGTAGAGAGTAACCAATAAAGATGCACTTCTCAGCTTTTGGATCCAACTTGGATCTCAACTCATCTGGCACATGTACATAGGCAATGCAACAAAAAATTTTCAAATGAGAAATATCTGGTTTCCTACCAGTATATCTCTCCTCTGGAGTCATCCCATGTATTGCTGCAGTGGAAGTCCTGTTCATTATATAGACTGCTGTAGCAACTGCTTCAGCCCAATAAAAATCTGGCAAGTCTTTTTCATTGAGCATGGCACGAGATACCTCTCCAATATGCCTGTTTTTCCTTTCTGCAATTCCATTTTGTTGTGGGGTATGACTACATGAATATTGTTGCTTTATGCCATGCTCCTGCAGGAACCTTGCAAACTCATTTGAGAGGTACTCTCCCCCTCCATCTGACCTTAGGCATTTTATTTGCAGACCTGTTTCTTTTTCAGCCATAGCTTTAAGAGTTTTAAAATGCCCAAAAACTTCACTTTTCTTTTTCATGAAATACACCCAAACTTTTCTGCTATAGTCATTAATAAAAGTGACAAAATAATGACAGCCTCCAAGAGATGCAGCTTTAGTAGTCCACACATTAGAGTGGATTAATTCCAATGGCTTCTTACTCTCTTGAACATGTCTAGGAAATGGTTTCCTTGCCTGTTTTCCAAAGTGACAGGCTTCACATACCTTATGCATTTCTGCAACCATGAATTTAGGCAATCTGGCAACAATGTTTTGGGCCTGCATTGATTTAAGTCGTTGTACATTAACGTGATCAATGCGTTTATGCCAGACATCAATATCTGCAACTACACCGGTCCCATGTGCAAACATTGCTGCACTCAATTCAGACATGTCTGCATCCAACGTAAACATTTTGCCCTTCTTCTTTCCTTTTGCTATCAAGCGACCTTTATTTTTTATATCCTCAACAAAGCATCCATGAGGATTAAATCTGACCTGCAAGCCCTGCTCAACCATTTGACCAACAGAAACCAGATTCTTGGTGATATTCGGGACATGAAATACATCAAACAGGTATTTCTTTTTCCCATCCTGCATAGACAAAGGAATTTTTCCAATCTGCACAATAGGATGTGCAATATCATCACCAGTCTTCACAAATCCTGGTTTTTCCATTTTCCTTTCATCCTCCATCCATTCTGCATGACCTGCCATGTGGTTTGATGCACCTGAGTCAACATACCATACATCATTGCTTTCTTCTGCACTTGTCGCAGAATTGTTCATGTGCTGCACCATAAACAAATGCTCATTTCTGTCATCACCCTGTCTACTAGAAGATGCATAATTCCCTTGTTGCAGTTTTCCATTCATGATGTCATTCTGCTTTTTATAGCAGTCTTTAGCCATATGACCCATTTTACCACAGTAGTAGCATTCAACATTACTGTTTGCATTTTGGTCTCTTTGCCATCACCACGACCTCTTTGGCTCCCCCTGCCTCTAGAGTTACCACGTCCTCCTCCATAGGACTGGTTTTCTTGAGTTTGCTGCATATTCTGATTTCTACCACGGCCTCCAAATCGGCCTCCTCTACCTCTGCCTCTACCTCTTCCAGCATTTGAGTAGAAGACAACTTCTTTTGAAGTTCCTCCTGAAGAGGATGCACCACCATTTCTCTGCTCCTTAGAAATTAGAAGAGCAATCAACTCCTCAAAATCAGGAAATCTTTCACGGATGGAAATGGATGTTCGGAACTGTGCATAATCCTTTCCTAGACCATTCAACGTCACGGAAACTAAATCATCATCTTCCACTGGCGACCCAATGGAAGCAAGTGCATTTGCAATCTTCTTCACCTTCATGTGGTAGTCATTGATGCTCATACTTTCTCTTTGCACATTATGCAACTCTTGCTTGAGCTGCATTTTCTTGGCTTGCGTATTTGTGCTATACATTTTTGACAAAATATCCCATGCCTCCTTTGGCGTACTTGCATCCTGAATATGCACAATCATAGAGTCTGAAATACTGATAGACAGCCAATACATAAATTTCCTGGCTCTCTCATGCTATGCTTTGAATGCCTGCATTTGCTGTTGATTGGGAACATCAGGAAGAACTGGTTCTTCTTCATTTCCTGCAACAAATTCCCAATATCATTTTCCCATAAGGAAATTCGTCATTCTAAACTTCCATGCTTGGAGGTTGTTCTTGTCAAGCTTTTCAGTGACAATCTGTGAGAGAGAATCAGACGCCATTATAGAACACTGCAAAAAATTCTATCACTGCAAAGAACACAGCTTCAGCCTCACAAAGGCAAATCTGCAAAACTGACGAAAGTGGTATTTGACCACACAGTCACTTCCTAGTGACGATTTTGCATCAACAGGCAACAGGGATGATTCTGTAACTCCCAATGTCTCTGCACACAAGCATACGATGCAATTTCTACAGTAACTTTTCACCGACCTGTAGAACAGTGGTTGCACAGTATAAAACTAGGCCTTTTCCTGAGTGTGTGCAGAAAACTTCCGCCTCCAAAACAGGCCCCGAAATAGCCTCAAATAAAAAAAACAGGGTCTCAACCTGAGATAATGCACTCTTGCAATTTTCGGCTCTGCATCCTGCAAAGATCTGCTCCCAAAATAGAAAATGAAAGCAACACTACTCCTCTTACCAGAACACCGCGAGCTTGGCTTGCTTTCTTGAGCTCCTTACTACGAACAAGGCTCTGATACCATGTCACGATTGTGGGAGAGAAGGAAGGAGTCTCACTTGTAGCTTTCTTGCTTGCACAATGGGGGAATACACACAAGGGTGGAGGTTGAAAACAGTTTTTCTCTTCTTAGTTGTGGAAGCCAAAAGAACTCACATACATAGAAATAGAAGAACCCTATATATGGGTCTCAAACCAAACTCAACTAACTAAGGTGGCATACTAACTGAGCCACGAACTAGAGTAGATAAGGATAGCGTCATCTAGCTATTATTCGTGGGCAGTGTACCAACCACATCTGCAACAACTGACAAGCCGGTGACATAAATACACAACGGTCACCCTGGCGTATCACAAGTGGAGCTCGATATCTCAACACATAGTGCTCAAGGGCTAGAAAGTAGTATTGCCAAACTGTTATGGGAGCACTAGATTGTGCTCAAGAGACTAGACTAGATGCAAGATTTGTTACAAGAATTTTGATTACAAGATAATCCCACATAGGGGCCCAAGGTACAATGATAACTTAACAGGATATAGAAAATCCCACAACTTGAGACCATAGGTATACACAATGAGACTCAATAGGATATAAAGGATTCCATAACCTGGGACCATAAGTATGGATACAAGATATCAAAATTACAAGATCTCCCTCAACAAGGATGAACAAGATTCAAGAGAGTACTAAATAAGATCTTATACTATGAGATTACAAGGTAATAAGACAACAATAGTATAATGAAAGGCAAGACAAGACTAGATACCATGACTAGACAATAAGTAGAAATGGAACTTGAAGTTACTTATTTGGAGGTCTCAATTCCTTAAGCTCCCAAGATTGGCATTGGCAAGATTGAGGAGCTCTATGTGAGCCCCTCCTTTTATAAGTGTTGGAGGGCAGCTAAAGAACTTCTAGAATGTTCCATGATGACATCATTTATTATGCAAGCAATGATATGGTCTATCTTCTAGAAAGTTCTATACATCATCGATGATGAAGTCGATGACATGGCCTATCTTCTAGAAGGTTCTATGATGACATGGCAAGGGTGGGTTCGCATGGTTGGCTCGAGGATGTCTTGTTAAGGGTGTGTTTACATGAGGTGTGGACTCATATGGCATGAACAAGAATTAATCCATACACTTGATCATGGTATGTCTATTATACATAGTAGGTGGAGAAAAAGGGAAAGAATCAAGTTGCCTTACCATAGCTAGAACAAGCAAAGGACCAATATGTAAGTGTGATAAGTAAGGTGGTAAAATTCTTTTAATTGAAAGGTGAAAGGGAAGTAGAAGCACAAGCGAAAGCAATGAGAGATCAAGAGTTATAGAGGTTCAAGCAAGAAGAGAGAGACCACTATGTGGGAACTCTACTAATCACAATGTGTGACCTACCTTCCCTTATTCTATTGCCACTAATAGAATAAAGAATAAAGTGATAGTGATGGGTGCCCACCACCAATAGTGTACAGATGTATGGGTACTATATACAAATAAATGTAGGCGACTAGGCACATGCAGCCTTGAATCCCCAACAACCTCACACTTAAAGGCGAATGTGCCTTAGTGAGGAGTAAAAGAAATAAGAGAAAAGTACAATATACACATGTGTACAATAGGATAAGAAAAGATTCTATCTCATCCTACGCCTATCAACTTCCTAAATAAGGTATATCATTCCATAGGAAAACTTTTATTGAGTAGATCTACAAGATTCATATTCATAGGGATCTTGAAAGCTCAATGGACTTATCCTTGACCACCTCTCTAATGAAGTAATAATGCATCTCAATGTGCTTTATCTTTGCATGAAAGACTAAATTACGGGCCAACTGAATGGCACTTATCAAATTCGAATGCAGTCTAGGAGTCATAGTCATACCAAGATTTGCAATGAGGCAACTATAGGGCCTTGTTGCAAGCCTTTATGGCTACAATGTACTCAACTTTAGTCGTAGATAAGACAGTGGATTTTTGCATCCTAGACATCCAAGAGATAGTATCTCTAGCATAGATAAAGACATACCTAGAGGTGGACTTTCTACTATTTGCATATCATATATAATCTTAGTCAATGTAACCCACAAATCTTGTATCGTGTATCCCAATGTTGCTTGGAAGGTGTTGCCATATAACATGTTATAGCTCCCATTGCAAATGTTATGTTAGGACAAGTGGCTAACATGACATACATCAATTTGCCCATTGCAAATGCATATGGAACCTTGGCCATCTCGACTCTCTCATCATCCAACTGATGACAATCAGCTTGACTAACCTTCACATGAGAAAGTAAAGGACAACAAATAGGTTTACCATCTTGCATATGAAATCGCTCAAGTACTCTATGTATGTACTCCTTTTGGGACAAGTAGAGAAGTCCCTTAGAGCAATTGCACATAATATGCATACCATGTATATTTGAAGCCTACCCCATGTCTTTCATCTCAAAGCTCTTCTTGAGCTAAGTGTTTAAAGCATCTAACTTAGCACAAACACTCCCAATAAAATAAGCATCTCATCAACATAAAGCACTACGATAATAAGGCTACCATCATGGGCCTTCTTTGTGTATAGATACAGATCCATATTACAGCAGGAATACCCTTGTGAATGCATGAAGGCATCAAATTTATGGTACCACTCCTTAGGTACCTACTCAAGTCAATAAAGACTCTTCTTCAATTTGCACACTAGGTGTTGCTTGCATCTTTCCACAAAGCCCTTCGTTTGCTACATATACATGTCCTCATGTAGGTCCCCATATAGAAAAGTCATGACCAAGGCCATGACCAAGTGGAGAGTAGTCATCTTGACCATAGGAGAGAAGATCTCATCAAAATCAAGTCCCTTTTCCTACTTAATAACCAATATGGCCTTATATGCTAGCTTTTAGTAACCAAAGGTACTTGAGAGCTATGCAAGGTGATCTTTCAAGAGGAGCCTCTTGTTATAGTACAGCCAGTCCTAGTGAGATAGCCTACTGGCAATTATTGATAATGTAGTGGCTCACGATCTATTCGTTGTGTAGGATCATGATGTTGGATAGAAAGGACATGCTATATAGGCTCCATAGCTAGTTTTGAGACCCTTTGTTAGAGCTTTATGTCCTCTTGGTTGCTATGAGTCCTCTATGGATTATGTCATGGTGACAAGACTCTGCTGAGCCACTTACCTCTGAGGAGGCTATGCACAGAGGTAATTCTCAACCTTAGGCTATGGATAACCTTCTAACCTTGTGGATCCCAAAGACGATAGCCATGTCACCTAGATCACCATGACCAATAAATATATATTTGATAGACTTTAGATTCAACTTATTACGCTTATCTTTGGGAATATGGGAGAAAGGCTCACATCTAAAGACTTGCAAGTGTGCGTATGATGATGTTTACTAGATCATACCTCCTCTATAACTCTATCACACTAAGAGTAGTGCAAGGGGATATATTATTGAGATGCATGGAAGTAATATTCAACCCAAAAGTGATGTGATAAGCTTACCTGACTAGGAATACTATGGACTCTTGCCTGAATAGTCATGTTCATATGCTTTGCAACACCATTTTGGAGTGGGGTATATGGGGCGGTCAATTGACACTTAATACCCCTCTCATCACATAGCTGCTCAAAAGCCTTAGAAAGATATCTACCCCCATTGTCAAACCATAGACATTTCGGCATGTATCCAAACTAGTTCTTAACCATGGCAAGAAAGCACTGAAATGCAAGCAAACTATCCCACTGTTGCTTAATAGGATAGGCCCAAACCTTATGAAAATAATCATCTATGAATGTAATAAAAATTTGTGTTACCCAAGTATTGACAAGGCATGAGGCCAAAATATTAGAATGCATAAGATCAAAAGGCTTACCCACATGTATAAAACTAGAGTTTGTATGCAAATTACAAGTCTTTTTGCCATAAAACAATGAATACATGAATCAAAAAAAGATTAATCCAAGATGGAAAGATACTACAAATAGGTCAATACTTTCCTTCATTTCAAAGACATGTGCCCAAGGCGATGATACCATAAAGATACATGTGAAAGATCAATCACATCCAAACCATGGTCAACAGACTCGAAAATAAGAAAATGGTAGAGGCTACCAACCTTGACAAGTCTAGCAAAAACAAGATTGTCACAGGTGATCTTCCATGAAGAATCACTAAAGATACATGGTGCCTATCATCATCCAATTGTTTAGCTGAAATAAGGCTTTTTCTTAAAGTTGGGATATGACATACATCATCAAGCACAGGAGCACTAGTGCCAATTGAACATCACCTATACTAATGATATCCAATGCAGTGTTATCTCCTAGTTTGACAGAGCTCGTAACACTATGGTACCTATGAAACCAATGGCAATGCAAGGTAATATGGAACGAAGCCCCCGAATAAAAAAACCAATGCTAAGAGCAAGTAGATAGTGCATTGATCAACTAAATAGAATTAAGAGATGAAGCTGCAAGAATGCAGTCTTAGAATTTTAGTCTAAGGCATTTATCTCCTCTATCTTCACACTAGATTTAGATACAATCTTTGTGGACTTTGCATTTTTCTATACGTTTCCCTTGCATTTCTTATTGTGTATTTTATGGCACTATAGCCTAATTGACCTTGTTTCCCACAATAATGACATATCAAAGAGCACTTAGAACCACGGGACTTACTACGAGATTGCCCTTGAGACTGCTGGGCTGTGAGTCTCTACCATGGTTATTATGACAATTTTTACCTCTAACAACCAATGCATGAGAAGTGTGGGCTATATCAATATTCTTTGTGTTCACTTCTTTTGTTAGTAGAGCACTCTCTACATCACCACATTTAAAACCACCCTTAGAGGAATTAGCACTCATAGAAGTACAAAATGTATCCCATGATCCATACAGTGTGAGAAACAAGAACAAAAACTTTATGTTCTCCTCAAACTTGATATCTTGTGAGATAAGCTGATTGAAAAAAGAGCGGAACTCATTCAAATTAGTAGACATGGGGGTGTCCTCCTTCATGAAAAGGTCTACAAGCTTATTTAACCAATACAACTGAGATATAGGACTCTACTTGCCATAAAGATCAAGGATCTCCTTTCATAACTCATATGCACCAGCCTTAGTAGAGATAATATTGAAATACACCTACTTAGATAAAGACATTATGATAGTGGACTTGCATATCTTGTTAAGCTTATCCTAATCATCTCTATCCCAACCTTCTTGCTTTATGCACTTGGTCTTCAATGGCCTAAGCTACTCCTTCTACATCAATACTTACCATATTTGTATCTTCCAATATTGGAAGTTTTTACATCAAGCTTTTCAATTGTTGAAAATAACACTATTGGTTGGTGCATGAGAAGCACTTGCCATTATGACTGCAACTAGCTACAAAGTACAAGGGTATGGCCTATTGTAATTAGAGTAATATAGCCCCAAAACTAAGCCAAAAGGCTAGGCAAGAGAGTAGAAACAAAAGAGGATATAGCTATCCTTAAATAATAGGTAGTGAAGTGTTCAACTAAGGCATTTTCACTCAAAGAAATTGTTCATAAACAATATTCAACATTGCTATCCATAAAATTGTAGTAAATAACCATAAATCAATAGACAAATGACCAACAAAGTAAGCTCCCACTACTTGGAATATCTGGGGTAGCAATTTGGGATATGTAGTGTAGTGGTGTAGCAGCCAAGTACCAACAACTATCAAAGCATACAAAGTGTCAGATACAAAGATGCATACAACCAGTGTCAAGCATCCACCACTAACGACCATAGATAATGACACATATCGGGTATCCAAATGCTCAAGAGCAAATTAGCCCACACGAGTCAATATCTGCAAGAATAGTGTATGCATATATTAGCTGAGCATATACATGAGTAGGAGACTTGCACTATCTCCAAAGAACCAATCTCTACAAAGTAAATACAAGTGTCTCCCACTCGAAGCAAATCCAAAATGTAAAGTGAGCAAGCAAAGTTCAAGACATACGTGTCATAGCATCTAAGAAGCCCAAGTACAGCATAAATACATTTAGGAGCATATACATCCAATATGCCTTCAACCCACAAGTGAAGAATCATTAAAGTAACTATATGAAGCCCAAGTAGATTCAAGGAGCTCAAATGTGAAGCTCAAAGTGTAGCATAAGCATATTTAGGCACATGCATTAATGCCAAGCATCCATATAAGTATATAGAGTACCTAAGGCACTTGTAGGCATTTAAAACATAAAGCTCACTATTGTATACTTGCTGTCCAAACTATTATTAAAACAATAAATGCTTCAATATAATTGATCCAAATGAGCTTTATCCAAGCCAATGAATATCTCAAAGCATCCCCATACTAGCTAGGTGGCAAAATAGCATCATCAAAGCATTGAATTTGCATCATGAAACTCATTGCTTGATGTCTATAGGGTATATAGTAGACATGTCCTGAAACACAGTTATGGCTAAAGGTATTCAACTCCAATGTACACCCAAATGTAAGTTCTCAATGCTAGGGAGGTTTCCCAAGCAACCAATCACTATAGGAGTAAGTTGAGAGTTAAATGGGGGGTAGCCAAGGCAGAGCACAAATCACACTAGCTAACTTGGGGCTTTTGCTAATACTAATGATCAACTAACGCACAATGGACCTCTTACCAAAGCTCAAACACTCCCCTGAGTGGCTCAAATAAGTTCAGGATAAGCTAGAGTGAGTGAAAGATCAATGGGACTAATGAATACCTTAGGGTCTACCTACCATAAAAACTTAAAGTGAAGCTCTTCTTCATGGATTGAAGCAAGTGATGACGAAGCTCCTCAAATGCCCACTCTAATACTAATTGAAAGTGGAGTAGAAGTGGAAGCAAGAAGAGAGCAAGAACTATGGAGGTTCAAGCAAGAAGAGAGAGATTGTGAAAACTCCAATAGTGACAATGTGTGACCTATCTTTCCTTTGTGACCCACATTTCCTTATTCTATTGCCACTAAAAGAATAAATAATAAAGTGATAGTGATGGGCACTTGCCTCCTACAGTGTAGAGGTGTGCGTATACTGTATACAAATAAATGTAGGTCGCTAGGCACATGTAGCCTTTAACCACCAAGAAATGTCTCCACAAACTAGAAAGAGGACATGATACATATAATTAATATTGGTGGGGAATAATTACAACATGCTTAAGGAGAAATTATGGTGTGGATTGGAAATGTTGCCATTAAATAAGGGGGTGGTTGGAGGCGACTTAACTTGATCAATGATAAATGGGATGCCTCTACTAGAGCCTTACTTCTACAAGGAGCTAAACAAGAGGCTTGAGCATGCACATGTGATCAATAGGGTATGATAGACACGAAGGATTGCAAACAAGAAAAATCCTAGCTAACCTTTAACTCCTTAAACCTTCTAGGCTATTGGGTAAGTATAGACATGTGCCATAGTACAAGGGAATGGGATTGGCTCCTAATAATAATCAAGATGGAAATTGATTTTAACTGTCTAATGTTAGACCATGCATTAGTGGCCTTGGAGATGAAATTTGTGTAGTTCTACAATATAGAGAGCATATAGAAATGGTCAGTGGTGGTGGTGAATGCTTGGCATCTCAAGATAGCATTTAATCATATGATCAAAGGTGCAATTAACAAGCTAAAAAGAAAATAGATCAAGGGTGCAATTAACAAGCTAAAAAGAAAATATATCAAGGGAAAGATGGATCCATAGGTAGCTTTGTGCAAGCAATGCAACATTGCATCATCTAATAGGGAGTTTGTCTTTGTGATACAAGGAGACATGCACTAAAGTGGGCCTATGAGATCTTTGAAGAGAAGGTAATAAGGGCCTAGTATGAGCTTGGAGGAAAAGCCTTTGTTGAAGCAATTTCAAATCATAAGAAGGGTTGCCTTGATTAGAGCTAGAGAAAACAAGTCTCAAATGAAAGGTGAGAAGGATCGAAGCTTGTTTGGAAGAGCTATGGCGGGAGAGCAAGAGCAAGAAAGAGAGAGAGACCAAATGGGAACTCCAACAGTCACAATGGGTGACCCAACCTTCCTTTATTCAAATTATCACTTGAAAGAATAAAGAATAAAGTGACAGTGTGACGGGCGCCTGCTACCTATAGTGTGCGGTGGTGGGTATTGTCAGTGTAATAATACACGGGCGGCTAGGCAAAGGCACCTTTACCCCCAACAACCTCCCATTTAAAGGTGAATCTGCCCTAGTGAGGAGTGAAAAGAAAAAGAAAAGATAGTACAATGTACACATATACAATAGGATGAGGAAAAACGTCATCTCATCCAACGCCCATCAATCTCCTGAGGAAGGCAAAGGGCTCAGTAGTGAGGCTTTTTATGAGCAGATTTGTAGGATTTTTGTAAGTGGAGATCTTGACAAGGACAA
This sequence comes from Lygodium microphyllum, assembly GCF_053477565.2. Classification (NCBI taxonomy): domain Eukaryota; kingdom Viridiplantae; phylum Streptophyta; class Polypodiopsida; order Schizaeales; family Lygodiaceae; genus Lygodium; species Lygodium microphyllum. Next base: position 170,504,616 of record NC_141137.1, read on the forward strand.
CAAACCTATTCTCCATGACCCCACGTATGAAGTGATACCTCACCTCAATGTGTTTCATCTTTGCATGGAAGATCAGATTCTTGGCTAGCTGAATAGTACTCATAGAATCCGCATGCAGTGTAGGTATAGCATCAATCCCAAGATCATGAACCAAACGACCCAAACATATGGCCTCCTTACAAGCCTCAGTGGCTACAACATACTTGGCCTCAGTGGTAGAGAGAGTTGTACACTTCTAAACCTTGGACATCCAAGAGAGAGCACCTCCAATATAGGTGAATACATAGCTGGAAGTGGACTTTCTAGTATCTGCATGTCTTGCATAATCAGAGTCTGTGTACCCCACAACTCCTATATCCTGGCTATTGTAGCAAATACACATATCTGCTGTGCCCTTCAGGTATCTCATGATACCCTTCACGGCATCCCAATGTTTCTTGCCAGGTGTAGCCATATAGTATGCCACAACACCAATTGCAAAGGCAATATTTGGACAAGTGGCTATCGGCATACATCAAACTGCCCACGGCTGATGCATAAGGGATCTTGGCCATCTCGGTCCTCTTCTCATCTATTTGTAGACAATTGGCCTGTGAGACCTTCACATGAGAAGGTAATGGACAACCAATAGACTTCACGTCCTACATGTGGAAACACTCAAGGACTTTATGAATGTACTCCCTCTGTGAGAGGTAGACTAGTCCTTGATGCCTGTTGCGCTTAATGCACATACCAAGAATGTGAGAGGCTTGTCCCAAATCCTTCATCTCAAAGTTCTTCTTTAGCTAAGATTTAAGAGCATCCAGGTCATCATGAGCTTTCCCTACTATTAGCATATCATCTACATAAAGTACCAAAATAAGCAATGAGCCATCACGGGCTTTCTTCATGTAAAGACATGGATCCATAGCACTCTTGCTATAGCCTTGTGACTACATAAAGGAATTAAACTTATGATACCACTCCTTAGGTGCCTGCTTCAAGCCATAAATACATTTCTTCAACTTGCACACTAGGTGCTCCTTGCTAGGTTTTACAAAGCCCTTAAGTTGCTCCATGTATATCTCATAATGCGAATCCCATGCAAGAATGCAATCTTAATATCCATTTGATACATATCCAAGTGAAGATGTGTGACTAAGGCCAAAACCAAGCGAAGGGTGGTCATCTTGACCACATGAGAAAAGACTTCATCAAAGTCAACTCCATGCTCCTGTTTAAAACCCTTAGCAACAAGTCTTGCCTTATAAGCCAGCTTGGGATGCTAGGGGTACTTTTCAACTTGTACACCCATTTGCATGGCAAAGCCTTCTTTCCCTGAGGTAATGCAACCAAATTCTAAGTCATATTCTTATGCAAGGAGTCCATCTCAGACTGCATAGCCCTCTCCCAAGAGTGACTATCACCCCTGTGCATAGTCTCATCATAGATGAGAGGCTCTCTTGCATCTGTAACCAAGACATAATGCATCGAGGGCTCAAATCAATCGGGTGGACATCTATCTCTAGTAGATCGTCTCATTACAGGCTCTGTTGCATGTGTAGTATCATGTCCAACACCCTAGCCATGTGTACCGACTGCTGCTACAAGCTGTCCAACTAGCCGTGCAGGAGCTCGTGGCTCCTCCTGGAATATAAACCTGCATATCTCTACCACCTTCTCAGGCTGCCTATACATCTTGTCTTCATGGAAGACTACATTATGGCTGCGGATGACTTTCTGCATTTGCAGATCCTAGAGGCGCCTACATCTCCATAGCCAAAGAAAATGCATTTGACACTCTTTAGGGTCCAACTTAGTTCGCTTGTCCTTGGGCACATGGCAGAATACCTCACATCCAAAGACATGTAGATGTGCATAATACTTCCTTTGCAACCTGGAAATCCAAACCACTAGAATGTGATCTATTGATGACATGCACAACTGTACTGACTGCCTCATCCCAAAAGCTTTGTGGTAGGCTTGCATGGCTAAGCATACTGCGTACACACTCCTGGATGGTTCTATTCATCTACTCAGCCAAACCATTCTGGGGTGGGGTATAGGGGGTAGTCAACTGATGCTTAATATCCCTCTCATCACATAGCTGCTCAAAGGTACGTGACACATATTCTCCCCCATTGTCAGTCCTAAGGCATTTCAGTCCATGCCCAATTTGGTTCTCAACCAATCCAAGCCAGCTGTGAAACACAACCAAGACATCTGACTTAAGATTAATGGGATAAGCCTAGACTTTGTGCGAAAAATTATCAATAAACATCATAAAATACTTTGCACCACCCATAGACTGACAGGGCATGGGCCCACAAACATTCGAATGTACCAATGCCAACCGCTCACTCATGCGTGTCCTACCAAACTTCTTATGCATATTCCTAGTCTACCTGCCATAAAGATAATGCTCACATGAATCAAAACATGCATATCCAAGGGGCATATGGCCCAAACGGGAATGCCAAAGAGATACATGTGGGATGGAATTGAATGACAAAACATGGTCAACAGAGGACCCATCAACTATAAGAGGATAGAAGCTGCCAGCCTTGGCACCTCTAACAAGCACAAGTCTGCCATGAGTGATCTTCCAGGTAGAATACCCAAATGAAACATGAAATCTAGCATCATCAAGCTACCTTGTAGACATAAGACTGCATGTAAGCACAGGTACATGACATACATTCTATAATAGAAAAGTACTACCAGTAGAGAACTGTAGCTGTATATCCCCAATGCCAAGTGACCTGTCATCACTCAAGCGAATTGAACCAGAGACAGTACAGTAGGAGTGAAACCACTCACGGCATGGTGTAACATAAAACAAAGCACTAGAAGTGTAAGTCATAATGTCATTTTTCTTGCCTAAAATCTAGATTTTTCAAAAAGTCATAATTATTTAACATGTACGTGTGTGTGTGACAATGCTAGTTATCTAGGATATCTATGAAAATTATGCCAAGTTGTTGGGCAATACATGCTTAATGTCTTGGGACCAATGGACACACTCCTATTATTTTAGGAGTTTCAATGCATGAAATCCATTGACTAGCTCTCACCTAGCCTCTCACACATTGCAAGAAATCTGAAATCATTATAGTGAGCTCCCTTGGTCCTCCTTCAAGAATGAAGATAGCTCTTGGAAGGCTCCATGACTCACACATGCACCCACTCTCCCTTCTCACCCTCTATAGCCTTCACATGAAAAGAGGGAGCATGAGGATAGGCATGAGAGAGCACTCAAGGGAAGAGATGGGAGCTTCACCCTTAGTCCCTCACTCTTACACTCTCCCTCTCTCAAGCTCACACACACACACACACACACACACACACACACACTCTCTCTCTCTCTCTCTCTCTCTCTCTCTCTCTCTCTCTCTCTCTCTCTCTCTCTCTCTCTCTCTCTCTCTCTCTCTCTCTCTCTCAATGAAAAACAAGAAAGTGAGAATAAGAAATAAGCACACACATAAATAACATTTTCCATTCTCTTTCATTCTTTTTATACAATTGCTAGTGCTGAAGATATGTTGACTGATCGAAGAGGGCCTTCAAAGTTGTTGGCTAGCTACATAGCTACAAAATGTATCTGTAAAGGAAGAATAGGTGCATTACCTAGGGGGAATGCTTGCCTTACCATGTAGTACATTGTGTAAGTGGTGGTAGAATTGGGTGATGGATCGGAACCACAAGCAAGCCTGAGGTGTTCTTCCATACTTGAGGACCTTGTTTGTGGAAGGGGGAGTGTTGTGCACGACTTAGGGAGACATGTCTATTCCAATGTCTTGCTCTTGATGTGCCCTAAGTGCGTGAAGTGGGGAGGGGCTAGGGATTTAAAGATCCCTAGATGCAATGTTTGTAGCACTTGAGGAAATTTTGTTTTTTCTTTTCTTTTTCTCTCTCTTTCTTTTTGTCTTTTGTCTTTTTTTTGAATAAAATCCAAGGGATGATACTAAGTTACATCTCGTTCTCCTATGCAGGGATAGAGTTGGGTGGTAGTTGAAGTAACCTACTTAGGAAGGACCAACTTAGCATATAGCCTTTTAAGTTAACCCTCACATTCAGAGGTGTAGTGGACAAAAGTGGGTGGTTACACCTCGTGAACCGACTATCACTCATGTACTCTAGGAAGTTCATACAAAAATCTGGCAATAAGGTAGCTCTCATAATTAGCCTAGTCATAACACAACTATCTATGCCCATATTTACATTAAAAAAGAGGGGCGGTAGTCACTTTTCCTCTATCATGGGCTTTTTCTTAAGAAGTATTTTTAGGAGACATAGATAGTTACAAGTGGTGATAACCACTAGATTTGGATATGAAAAAAAACTCCTTGAGGAAGTGCATAATAGATGGGCAAAAATCTTTTTTAGTGAAGGTCATGCACTCCTTAGGAGTCGCATCACTAACATTGTAAATTCAAGGGAGATCATACCTCCATGCACCTTGTGATAAAAATCTACTTCGTATCTCCTCGAGTAGGGCACGTAGATCGGATTATCCCTTTCATATGGTGATGTGTTGCAAAAGGCCATCCACGTATCCATATTGCCATCCCATATGTTTCTTCTCCACTTTGACTGGGATTCACAACCCTTGACTGCTCTAGGCTCATCCATCACTTTATCCTCCCAATATCTGGCGGGTTCCCTCTGCCATAGCTTTGGCTACCTTGCCCTCTCCTTTAGCCATCTTTTGCACTATCTTTTCTTGACGTCTTTTTCTTTGTCTCAATCTGGGGTTAACATTACCCCTCCTAGACAAGTGCCAATCCCATGGCACTTGCGGGTCTGTGTTGATGAGGGTTTGGTGATTTAAAGGGTGGTAGGAGAGTGGATGATGATGGGGCCTGTTGGGGATTGGTTGTTGGAGAGAAGCTGATCAAAATGTTGAGGTGGTGGAGATTGAGAATAGTTGGAGTAGATGACGGGGCCTCCAAAGTGGGTGGTTTGCAGCCTTTGTATGTACCTGAAAAGAAAAGAAGTGTGCTATCTAGGGGGAGTGTCTACCTTACTGTGTGGTGCATTGTGCTCGTGCTTGTGGAATTGGGAGTTGGGTCTGCTTGGGCATTGTCCCACACTTGAGGACCTAGTTCGTGTGTAAGGGAGGTGCGGTGGGAGGTGAGTGTGACCTCCCTAGGTATGTCTTGCCCTTGATGTGCCCTAAGCATGATGTGGGGAATCAAAATGGGTTAGGGGGTTAGGGACAAAGCTGGCCAACCGAAGCCACCGGAGCACCTAACTTGAGGACCCTTAGGTGTAGTGATTGTGACCTACTTGTAGTGAGATGATTTGATTGCTTTTCTGGTGATTTCCTTCTCTTTTCCTCTTATTCTCTTGTTTCTTTTCTTTTTCCTTTGCTTTTCTTTTTCTTCTCTCTCTCTCTCTCTCTCTCTCTCTCAGGATATGGACAGAGATCGCATTGCATACAGAGCATATATGGCATCTCAGGAGATGGCTTGAGCGGGGGATACCACATCATGGTATGCACAGGCTAGAGCTTGGTTTGACAGACATGGGCTGGACATTGATAGGCTCCCACCTCTTCTATATGATACTCAGGCTCCCACTTACACCCTCTCTCTCTCTGAGAGGAACAGAGTCATCAGACAGGAGATATGGCATATTTATATACAGAGGACATGGGTCAGCCTTGCACAGCCACTGCCACCGAAGATGGCACATTATTATACACAGTTCTTAAGCATATCAGAGCAGGGATTCATAGAGATTCCAAGATATATGCAGATCTATATGCCACATCGATTGAGAGTTCTTATTGGACAGCTCAGGGTATCATCACATCAGCTTATGATTGAGAGTGGTAGAGCCAGTGGCATCCCACGGGAGGAGAGGATATGCCCCCTTTGCAGATCAGAGGTGGAGGGTGAGGAGCATTTTGTTCTCAGATGCCCAGCATACTCAGAGTTGAGATCTAGATATGCATTGAGCAGCTCACTTCAGGGATGTATGACTGATATGGACCAGAGATCATTTGGCTATTTTTTGGGAGAGGCATGGCACATCAGAGAGTAGAGCACACAGCGGGACCCAGTCAGAGAGGGGCCCACCCAGACGACTATTACACAGTTCTTTCAGACAGATAGAGTGAGAGCTACTATACTAGCCTCCAGCCAGACCTCCAGGCTCACACTACAGCAGGCTGAGGACCAGTGTACCTGACGCCGCACGAGGATCCGTGGGTTTTGGACCCCACAACCACACCGATAGGAGATCTGGAGGATTTTTGATCTACATCGATAGCAGACTGAGATTCGACGACACTCGACACATTGGATCTCAGATCTCCAGTTTGCTCTTTCTCCATCGCCGATGTACCACATCCTACATCTAGGAGGGATCACCTGCTATTAGCGACTTCGATGACTGCTACTACATCCCAGGATAGTATATCTCCCTACATCTGTTACATATACACATCACACCACTTTATCACAGCCGACAGTTGTTCCCCTATCACAGCTGACATTTGTTCCCCTTTTGTAGCCATTATCTGGAGTACCAGAGCTACATACGCACATACACATACACGACACTTATCACACTCACAGCACTGTATTTTCAGTTTCCAGTTTTAGCTTTTCATTCAGCACTTTTATTTTGGATAGCTGGACCTCATTAGTTGTATCACAGTTTGTCTCATAGGCCAGTTTTGGTCTTTAGAAGACGTTAATATAACTTTCTTTCTTTCTTTCTCTTTTGTTGAATTACATAACTATGATGAGAAGCTAGTCTTCATCATCAGAGTCATGAGAGGGTAAAGTTGGGGGCTTAAGGGATTTTTCAAGGAATTTCCAGCTTTGCATATACCCCTTGAGGTTCATTCGCACCTAGAGAGTGGTGGTGGAAAGAAATGGATGATTGCAATGAGTGAAGCAACTATCATTCATATATTCTAGGAGGGCTAAGTAAAAAGAAGGAAGTAGAGCGGCTTGCATCATTAATCTAACCATAGTGCATCTGTTTATGCCATTGGGATCAAAGAAGAGTGTTGGGAGGCAGTGCTCTTATGGTGTTGGATCTTGCCTTAGTAGTATCCTAAGCAATCTAAGATAGTTACAAGTGGATGAAGGTGAGATCGAGGCTCGAAGAGAACTCATTAATGAAGCAGGCTATAGAGTCATATAGGTCCTATAGCATGAAGATGAGGGCTTCTTTGGGTTTAGTAGCATTTGCATTGTAGATCCATGGAAAGTCATATTTGTCGTGGATGCTCGGATTAAAATCCTTTGTCCTTTCAAGGGGTAGGGTGTTGCAAAATGCCATCCAGGTGTCCATGTTTCCCTAAAAAATACACCCTCATAGCCCTTCACTGACCTAAGCACTCATAGCATTCATAGCCCTCCACTTTGGTTGGCATTTATAGCCCTTCACTGACCTTCTTCCATTGTCAAGGTCAGAGTACCTCTTCTAGCCTTCTTCCATTGTCAATTACCTCTTCTACCACCTTGACTGATAGTACTCTGTTCCAATTGGCAAGGAATAAAAAATTAAAGTCGAACGGCTTGCAAGCATTCTCTTGCCGCTCCCAGATTATGAGTTCAGCATGGAAGTTTGCTAGGAGGTCTTCTTCACCTGGCGGGATAGGTGCTACTGGCACTGCTACTAGTTGAGCATTTAGTCTCCTACATGCTTGCTCTACCATTTTTTCTATCTTCCTTTTAAGTGCAACTTTCCTTTCTACAAAGGTGTTCACTTGCTGTTGCTCTTCTAGTTGAGGGGGAGGGCGCAGTGTGATGAGTTCTTCCTCTTGAGGTCCCATCTCAAAACTTGTTCCTACCTCGCCCTCTTGCCTGTCTTATTGCTGTGCTTTCATCCACTTCTTATGGGGTCAATCCTACCCTTAGTAGATAACTCCTCTGTTCTTGGAGGCTAAGGCTGACACCCACTACCTCTGTTGACATATGCAATCCTGCTCTCAGGGCCTTGCGGGCAATAGCTAGCTTCCTCTTCAATGGTTCAACAGCCTCCCCTTCTTCTGTTTGAGTGATATCTAGGATTGTGTTAAGGAAGGCACATTGTTGGGTATCTATGCTCACTTGAGTGGCCTCTGCCCTCCCCTGTGCTAGCAACTTTTCTGCTTCTACCCAGGCTAGATGGCGTGCCAAGTCCCTGACTCTTCTTTCATTATGGTTAGCCCAATCTTCTACTCTCTTTTTCATTTCTTCAAGGCTCTCCCCTTGCCTTTGCACCAAGATTATGAGCCATTGCTCTTGCTCTTCAATCTCTCTCTCCAATCTCTTTTACTCCTCATGCCCCAACGTTGTCTCCTTTTTAAAATTTCTATCTCCTCTTAATTTCCTCTTGTGTTGCTTCTAGCATTTTTGTGGTATCTTGGACATTCTTCATTTCTTCTTGCAGCTCTTCATACAACCCTGCCAGCTCCTGAGTGCATTGTTGCATCCTCACTAGGCCCTGTTTCTCCTCAGCTAGCCTTGCCTCCCACTTTTCTTATTCGCTTTTCTTAGCTTCGAGCTTTACCTTCAACTCATGTATTTCTTTTTGGCACATAGCTACTTGGCGGGTCTTCTCTAATTGGAACGCCATCATGAACTCCTTTTCAACTTCTAACTTAGCCACCACTGCCACCTTCTTATCCTCCTTTGCTTTCTCTAACTAAGAGAGAAGCTCTTTGATGTACTCATCAGAGTTTGCAGGCGCCGTCATCATTGTGGGAATGGAGGCCATGGAGGTTTCCACCCTTTGCCTCTTAGGGTCCTATCTCAACTCGGCGTTGTTAGAAATCGAGCTCCACTCGTATCTCTTTATGTGTGTGACTAACCGATGCTAGCTAGATACATCTGTACATGTGTGTGACATTAATAAGTCGGGACCTAACCATAGTTAGATGATGGTTACTGAAACCTAGTGTAAAACTCTCTCTTTCAGTTAGTAGTTGGATGATGGAATAGTGAAGACGAAGAAGATGAGCTAATGCTCATGGGTTATGCTCCACTTTTTGTCTCTCCCTCTCTTCCAATATGGTATCATAGCCATGCTAGGTGGGATGTCTAGAGTAGGAGGCAATGAAGAAGACCTGAAGAACTTGAAGGCCAGGGTATTTGACAAGAGAAGCACATGCCATTGTTTCTTGAAGGGTATGCATTGAGACATTGAGTTTGCCATTGCTCAAGCATTGTCTGTGGCTTTTGTTTGAGAGTGCACCAAGGCTCCATTGAGCATGTATAAGTTATCAATGAGTACCATGTGTTGCTAGTTTGCTACAAAGATAGCCTATCAGGGTGTGTGAACTGCACCTACTACAGGTTGAACTTCCTTGATTGCCAAGACATTACATAAGTTGCTACTGAGTGGCTTAAAATGCTGGCCCATACCCCTTGAAAGGTGCTTGAAGACTTTTGTATATAGATGCTTTGGAGAGGGCTCAATTGTGAGATGAGAATGGATGTATAGATCTGAAATTAAGTCTGAACTACTAATACTTGAATGGGCAGCATGTACTTTGTCATGATTGACACATAGGTACTCTCTGACATGCTCAGAAAGAATCATTGAAGTATAGATATATGCAAAGACATATGCACTTGTTCTTGTGCCTTGGAGCTGAAAATTGGAGGTCAAAACAATCAGATCTAGAATCATTTAATTGGTTGGAAAACTATTATGAATATGTAGACAGCAAGCATAGTTTACACTTGAAGCACTACATGACATTGATGTAAAATATTACACGGCGCAGCGAACAGAATCTGAGAAAGAGATAGAGAGTACACAACAGATAAGAGGAGAATCAATAAATTCTTTAACTCCAAACAACTGATACAAAGATAGCTCTGTCCACTTGTGCGCTTCCACTGTGTGAAGTTTAGATGGCGATCTAGACAGAAGATAGGTGAAGAGCTTAAGGCTAGCTAGAACAACAACTCTAACTGGGTGAAAGATGAGTGAGAGATGGCTGTGAAGGGGTTTAGCTTTTATAGCCCGCGAAGGTCGTTAGGTCGACCTACCATATAAGCCTCCACTAGTCGGCCAAGGAATATTCAAGGGAATATTCCCTTTAGGGGCCCCTTTTAACTCCCTTACATCGCAACTCGATGCAATGCACCTCGAGTTGCTACCAACTTAACCACTCCGTCTAACCCAAAGATTAGACCCACAACTTTCACCTTTTTGCCATCCGGTCACATAGACCTCATCTGATATACAAGTCAGGACTCAACCAATGTCCGGGCTCACATTTGGCTTCTCCTCATAATGGGGGCCTTACAACTTTGAGCACCATGGATCATTGGTAGCACCTAATGAGGGTGGGGCATTGATCATATCTAACACCCCCCCCTCAATGTCCATACCCATAGGTGAACTATCTCCTCGGCCCAATGCCGAGTCTCTGAAGATGAACTTGAAGCAGATCCTTCGTAAGTGCTTTGGTGAAGATATCTGCTCCATTCTCCTCTGTTGGGACAGTAGACCAGTTCCACTATCCCATCCTCCATCAAATCACGCACATAGTGATACTGGATCTCTATGTGTTTGGTGTGTGTATGAAACACTGGATTTTTGGCAATGGCGATGCAACTCTGATTGTCACATCTTAGCACAGTCAGTTCTTCATCCTGTACTCCCATATGCCATAGAATCCTTCTCAACCATATGGCTTCACATGCAGCAAAACAAGCTGCCTTGTACTCTGCTTCGGTAGAAGACAATGCCACTGTTGGTTGCTTCTTACTAATCCAAGAGAAAATTCTTGAACCCAAAGAGAAACAATAACTAGAAATTGACTTCCTGGAATCAATGTCACTTGCCCAATCTGAGTCACAGTTCCCCACAAGAGAAGTTCCGAAATTGTATGTGATACCATAGTCAAGAGTTTTCTTCAAGTATCTGAGCACCTGCATCCTAGCCTTCCAATGACTCTCATGAGGTTTATTTGAGAACTTGCTCAAAACACTAACAGCAAAACTGATATCTGGTCTGGTGTTACACAATGACCAACCTCCTATACCTCCCAATGTTTGCTAGTGTTGATGTATCCTCAACGGATAACTTTGCATTCACCTCCATAGGTGTAGCTATCTCCTTGCACTCGGTCATGCCAAATGCCTTCAAGATCTCCCATGCATACTTCTTCTGAGAGATGAAGATCTTTCCTAGCTCTTGCCAGACTTCAATCCCCAAACAATAGTGCAACAAGCCTAAGTCTGTCATTTCAAACTCAGAACTCAAAGCCTTTCAAGTTTGGTTGATCATATCTTCATAGTCACCTATAATAAGAAGGTCGTCCACATATAGGACAATCACTAAAGACTTTTTACCATCCCTGTAAACATACAAGTTAGCATCTGAGGAATATCTTTTGAAGTTTAGGTTTAAAAAGAACCTATCTATCCGCTGGTACCATGCTCTGGGGGCTTGTTTCAGCCCATATAATGCCTTCTTCAGCTTACACACTTTGTTCTCAGAATGGAGGGCCTCAAACCTTGGTGTCTGAGCCACGTACACCTCCTCCTTGAGGTCACCATTTAAGAACGCTGACTTAACATCCATTTTGGTACACTGGCCACTTCTTGTGGGCAGCCACTGCAAGTACCGTGCGAATAGTGGTCGTTCTGGCAGTTGGGGCAAATGACTCTTGAAAATCAAACCCTTCAACTTGTGAGAATCCTTGGGCAACAAGTATAGCTTTGTACTTTTCTAAGGTACCATCGGTCTTGTACTTTACCTTCCAGATCCACTTGGCGCCATAAACCTTTCGCTTTGCTGGTCGATCCACTAGCTCCCAAGTGTCATTCTTCATTATGCTGTCATACTCTGCCTGCATAGCAGCCTTTCATGATGGATCTGCAAGTGCTTCTTCTAAGTCAGTTGGCTCCTTTACTTCTCTCATAATCTCAACCATCAAGGCCATATTGACTATGTGAGCAGAAGCCCTCCTTTGCTCCTCTATTCTCTGAGACCTCCTTGGTCCGTCTGCATTCTCCTCAACAGATGCAGGCATAGGATTATTGTGGTCATAGAGCTGCTTCACCCAGCGCAGCAATGGCCTTTCCGGTGGGGTGATGTCAGGTTGGTGAACTTTTTCCTCATCATCTAAAGATGATGCTTCCTCCTCCTTAAGGATAGGGATAGCTCTCGGGACAGGTTCATAGTGGACTACTTCTTCGCTTGATGATAAAGTGGAAGAACTTGCCTTCTCCTTCTCCACTGTATGCAGCTTCTCCTTGAACACCACATCACGACTCACGATGATCTTCTTTGCCTCTTGGCCATATAACTTGTAAGCCTTTTGCTTATCACTATAACCCAAGAAGATACATTTTCTGCTTTTTGGTTGTAACTTGTTTCTCTTCTCATCTGGAACATGTGCATAACATTCATATCCAAAAATTCTGAAATGTGAGACATATGGTTTCTTACCAGTGTAAGCCTCATGAGGTGTTTTTCCCTTGAGAGCCTTTGTATAGCTCCGATTTAGAAAGTAGATTGCAGTATTAACAGCTTCAGCCCAAAAATGGTTAGGCAATCCCTTGCCCTTTAGCATGCATCTTGCCATCTCCACAATGGTGCGATTCCTGCGTTCCACAACACCGTTCTGCTGAGGTGTGTGAGGCATCATCAATTGACGCTTGATCCCTTTGCTCTTGCAAAAGCCTTCAAACTCCTTTGAGTTGAACTCACCACCGCCATTTGTTCTAAATTTCTTCACACTTTTCCCTGTTTCATTCTCAACAAGTATTAGCCATTCTTTAAACTTACCAAAATCTTGAGCCTTATCACGAAGGAAGTACACCCACATCTTCCTGTAGTTGTCGACAATCAACATAAAATAAGAAGATCCCCCCAAGGCTTGTGTAGGCATCTTACCACACAAGTCAGCATGCACCAACTCTAGAGGAGCATGTGCTCTATTCTTACTTTCTTGTGGAAATGTCTTTCTATGTTGCTTGCCCATCATACAAGCTTCACATGGTTCCTTCAATTCAGTTATTGTAGGTAGGTGAGCAACCATACCTTGCTTTTGCATCTCCTTCAATACTGCAAATTCGATGTGTCCAAACCTTTCATGCCAAAGCTTACTTGTGCCCACTCCAGCGGTGGCTATAAGAGCACTTAGCTCATACCGGTTGTTCCTTCTTTCTCCTTTGCCAACAATTGTGCCAGCACTATCAATAATTTCTGCACCTGTCTTCTTGAACCTCACTTCATGACCAAGATCATTTATGGCAGCAACTAATAATAGATTTCTCCTGATTTCAGGAACATACAACACATTTGAAAGCTTTTTGACTTCACCATTTGCAGCAACAAAAGAAATAGTACCTGTGCCCGCTGCAGCAGGGCATTTAGCATCATTTCCAACAGTCACAGTGATGGATTCTTACAGAGGCTGCATAGAACTGTATAGACCTTTCTTGTTGGTCATGTGACGGGAGGTCCCACTATCCAACACCCATGAGTTAGTGGTAGATTCTTCTTGCGCTGAGGAGCACACTTCCTCAATGGTCGCCATGAATAATTCCAGCTCTGCTTCAGTCGTATTGGCTGTCTCTTTTCCTTTACTTTTAAGGGTACCATTCTTTTCATCTGCCTTCTTGACACGACAATCTGCAATTGCATGTCCTTTTTTCTTGCAGTAGAAGCACTCTCCTTGAAACTTCTTCTTGCCGCCCTTCTTCTTTTTGTCACCATCATTTTTGGTGGAGGAAACACCTTTGCCTTTTGCATTGGCAGAGAATACATCATCTCCATTGTTGCTTCCTTCTCGGGCTTTTAGCCTCAACTCCTCCTCCATTAATAATGCACAAAACTCCTCAAAAGTCAAAGCTTGAGGTCTCACCTGAGTATTAAGGGTAGTTACTAGTCCATCAAACTTTTGTGGACAAATCCGAAGACACCTCCGACCTAGCTCTTCGCTAGTGTTTTGTATCCCAACGCCAGCCATCTGGTCGCGAAGATTCTTAATCCAAGTGATGAATGCTTCCACCGTCTCTCCTTTAGCAAACTTCTCCGCTGCTAGTTGATTCTCTAAGTTTTGAATCCTTGTTTGGTTTCGTGTTTCATACTGACTCCTTAGTACATTCCAAGCCTCTGAAACTTTGGTTGTATGTTGAATCAAAGTCAAAACATTGTCAGAACAGCTTGTAACTAAGGCACACAATGCACCTACATTCCTTCATTTCCAAGCTCGTAGAAGACCTGCATTCGGAGGAATCATCACACTAGGATTTGATGGGTCGGGGATAGGCCAAGTTCAAGTATCATGACTTTAGACATGTATGTGATGCATGTCAGTTTGGAAAGCAACCATGGTTTCCATTTATGAGACATGTACGGAATAGCTCACGACCCTTGCAGTTGGTACATTCAGATGTATGGGGTTTGTCTCATAATGCTTCGGTTGGTGGTTCTTGTTACTATGTATCCTTCATTGATGATTTTAGTAGGTATACTTGGCTTTACATACTGAAACATAAGGATGATGTGTTTGATGCGTTCAAGGACTTCAAGAAGCATGCTGAAAATGAGTTGAGCTGTAAAATTTCATGTCTTAGATTAGATGGAGGTGGAGAATATGTCTCTAATTACTTTGATAGGTACATTGCTAAACATGGGATCAGAAGACAGTTAGCTTGTAGCTATACACAGTAGCAAAATGGTGTAGAAAAAAGGAAAAATAGGGTACTGATGGAATCGGAAAGAGCTATGCTTAATGAGAAGAGTTTGCCAAATGGTTATTGGGTTGAAGCAGTAGTGACTACTGTCTATGTGCTGAATAGAATCCCTACAGCAATGATTCATGATGTAACTCCATATGAGAGGTTGTATGGTCATAAGCCTGATATTTCACACTTGAAGGTATTTGGTAGCATTGCATAAGTGCATGTTCTTGATGAAAAGAGGAAAAAATTGGATCCTAAAGTTGTCAAGAGTGTGCTCCTTGGTTATGCACAAGACCGGAAAGCTTACAAGTGTTATGTACCGTCTACACATGAGACATGGATTAGTAGAGATGCTGTTTTTGATGAGCTGGCATCATGGTATGGTAATCCTGTTGTAGTGGCTATTGACGAATCAGCCAACACTAGTAATGTTGAAAATACACCTACAATGAGTACATCTATGAGTGGTCCTACAGGTGATGGGTCACCTACAGTAAGTCCTTGGTCAGGATGCTTGCAGAGTTGTACTCCTATGTTCACTGACATGGATATGTTAGTGAGGGGGAGATTGGATAAGGGAAAATAAAAGATGCTTGAGGATGTGACAGGCCCATTTACAGCAGGTTATGAGTCATCCACAAGAAGTGATAGCTTGGATAGTGAGTTGAGCATTCCGTCTATTATGATGCATGGAGTAAGGCAGAGTCGTTATGTACCGCCTCATGAGAGACAAGCTCAAAGTGAGCCACAATTACAGAGATATGAGAGAGTCAGAAAACCAATTGATAGGTTTACATACATTGGTTATTCAGCCCACCATTATGCATATATGGCTAGTGTGACATGTTACAAAGAACCTACAAAGTTTGATTATGCAGGTACATATGATAACTAGTGTGCTGCCATGGATGAGGAGTATGAAGCCTTGGCTGAAAATGAGACATGGGAATTGGTTGAGTTGCCTAAAGGCAAAGTCCCCATTGGCTGCAAATGGGTATACAAAGTCAAGTGCAAGTCAGATGGTTCGTTAGAACGCTATAAGGCCATGTTGGTTGCAAAAGGGTATGCGCAACAATATGGCCTTGACAATGAGGAGACTTTCAGTCCGGTGGCTAAAATGGCAACAGTCAGAACTGTCATTGCTTTGGCAGCATGCAAAGGCTAGAAATTATGGCAAATGGACGTCATGAATGCTTTCTTGAATGATGATTTGGTTGAGGAAGTATATATGGAGTAGCCTAAAGGCTATGTTCACACGGACTTTCCTTCACATGTATGTAAGCTGAAAAAAAGGCTTTATATGGATTGAAACATGCACCTAGAGCATGGAATGCTCGGATTAGCAGTTATTTACAGCAACATGGATTTAGATTGGGTGATGCAAATCACAGTCTATTCATGAAGAAGATAGATCATGGATATGTGTTTCTAATGGTTTATATAGATGATCTTATCATCACTGGAGATGATGAAGAGGGCATTGCTAAAATTAAATCATGTTTATAGGCTAAATTCAAAGTCAAAGACCTTGGCGAGTTGAAGTATTTTCTTGGGATTGAGGTAGTCTCTACGCCTCAAGGTATATGGTTGCTACAGAAGCAGTATGCTCATGACATGTTATAGAAGTATGGTATGGCTAAATGTAAGCCTATGGAGACACCTCTTGATCAGAATGTCAAGCTGTAGTGAAATGATACTTTGCGATATCCAAGAAAATACAAGAAATGCTTCCAAGAAATGCTAGAAACAAACCATAGCTTGCCATTCATATTCAATGAGAAGAAGAAATACAAATGTTGAAGCCATGGCTGCTTGTTGAGAATACTATGATGATGACTGCTGCAAGGTACACACCCTTTGCAATGGTGGGGAAGGAAGAAACCTTCTAGCTTCAAGAAGTGGAGTTTCAAGAAATGAATTGAAAAAGATGTGTTACATTGGCACTCTCTTGCCTCTTATACTCTAGCCTAAAATAGACTAAATGGTTCCCACATTTGGCCATACTCCACTATTTATAGCTAACCCTAATTAATGTATCTAGCTCCTAAGCCTAGGTTAAATTTGCTTTATTACAAGCCATCCCAGCCTAAATAAGCTTTGTCCTCACAGCTTGAGAAAATGGAAAATAATACAATGGATGAAATAGTAGATCAAAGCATATGTGGCTGAAAAGATCCCATGATCGATGAAGCTCCACAAGAAATCTATAGTAAAATAGGCATAACTTTCAATAGACACATCCAAATTGGACAAATGATATGTCATATCGAAGTATATGATGTAGGCTACCCTCTCCAAGCAAAAATCCATGATTTTGAAAAAGACAAATCATTTAATTCCATGACAGGAATTTAATACAGCAAGTTGTATTCTGTAGGAAAATCCATCTTCTTCAACCTTTCTCCCATATAAACCATGAAGAAACCATGAGAACAAAGTATCATTAAGTTTTGTATGCAAGATGCCTTGCTGCAAACGACTTTCTCTTAGTATAAGACCACCCGGGTCATATGGAATACCGAGATAATAACCATCAAGAGAAGTAGGATTGTCATGAACCATAAATGTCAAACCACCCGGGTCAAAAGGAAAGAGAGAATCATCTCCATCATGACTACCTGGATCATAGGGAAAAGATACCTCATCATCATCATAAGGCATGTCTTCATTGATACTCTCATCAAAAGTATATGCATCCCAAAAATTCTTCTCATATACATCTCCATATGCATTTCCATCAACATCTTCTTCTATTGGCTGTAGCATACCAAAGTTGTCAATGTGCTGATAGAACCCGTCATGTGTTTCCTCAATATCTTCATGTGATGCCTCAATATCTTCATGACATATATGATCAACATAATCCTCTTCAACATCATCATGAAATATATGTAAACCTTGAGTTTGCTTTTTTTGTTGTACACTAATGTACTCTTGATCAACTTTGTCATGTGTATCCTCTTGCTCTTTATCTTCATCTTCATCTTCAGCTTTGTCTTCAGCTTCATCTTCATCTTCATGCAGTGAATGACCTTGCTGTCCATGTTCTCTTGAGATAGGCAATTTAGGACTACCTCTACTCCATGAATTAGCACTTGGCTAAGCGGTTTCATTGACTCTAGAAGGAACACCATGTTCATAAGTCGATGGTATATTTTGATGAGTTGCAGTAGATCTCACATTCCCATGAATAAGTGGCACTTCTTCAGCATGGGTTGGCGGTTTACTTTGGAATCTATCTCCCAAATTGCTGAATATAGTAATCAACTGATCAAACTTGGTATCCAATCTATTACTTTGTTGCTCCATATGAGAAATCATCTTATTAAATTTTTCATCCATGGAGTGGGTAAGCTGAAGTAAACCATCATTCATATTGCCAAGTTTCTTAGACATTTGCTGGAAGTTGTTAGAATCACGTGAGATGTTTACTTCATTCCCCTAATCTATGACATGAGGGTTCTTTGGCCATTGCACTTTGTCATTGGTGGTACTAACTCCCATCAATTCGAGCCTCTGATTTGTGGCTCTATTATTGTCATTTGTCTCAGCATGATACTCCTCCAAACCTTCCTCAATGTGGTCTAACATTTGCTCTTTCTTCTTGTTCCTTGCCATGTTGTAATTTTAGCACTGTCAGTCAAAGATTGGTCTATATCTTGAGCTATGCTTTCCCGATCCAAGTGCTTTATAGCTGAAAATGGAGCTTAAATATGTATATATACCAGATTTACTGAGATAAGCACTTTGGAGAAGGTATATAATGGTTTTAGACCAAAACAATGTCTCACTGCTTGCTTGTCAAAGTGCATTCTATAGTGACTACCTGTCATCATAGAATGGGCTATAGCTTGAGCTCCGCAACTCCAAATGAAGAGTGCTATAGCTAGGATCGAAGAGGACTTTGAGATCTACGTTTTGAGCATAAGAACCCTTATTGCAGAATTAAAATTGCATTTTCTATAATAGGTTCTTTATGATTGTCTAGACTGGGATTGCACCCTGTAAATCCCTGTAGGAGCACTGTTTAAGCACTGTATCATTCCATATGCATATAGATCATGGTAAAACTCATGTGGCCACTGAACGGAAACCTGTAGGCTATAATCACCACCTGGAATCAAATCTGTAGCACCTATAGACCTATCAAGCTGTTTAAAACTGTGACCAAACTGCCCTGTTTTCCCCTGTTTGTACCCAGTGTCTTCAAATCTTTTCCACTCTCATCCTGAGTGGTCTTTCGTGGTCCACCACCTGTGGTGAGGGATAAAATGGTAGAATAGGCACCTAAATGGGCTCTGAAACTCCATCAAGTGTGCAAAGTTCCTTTTGGGCCAGGTTGTGCACCATTACAGAGTCATCAATAGCAAGGTAGGGTCAGCTCACTATTGTCTTGCTATCTCGTCCGACTTCGACCTTTTTCCTTGGTTGATATTGAACATGGTAGAGCTAGTATTCTAGCAAACAAGGTATGATATGCAAGATCGAATCAAGACATTGATCCTTTCATGATATGCATGAATTGGAAAAGTATCATGAATGAAAATGGGCTGAGATAGGCTTACCAATAGTATCAGTGACTCATTGCATACTATGCTCACCTTTACAAATTTATTTTGGGAAATTCTCAAAGATTGGATCAACACAAACTCATGGGTTAGGTTTAGGTAAATCTCAATCAAAATATGAAGGACTATATGATGAATTTTGAAGTCTTCAATCAATCAAATGCAATAGATCAATGGGATGATCAAAACTCAATCAATGAGTGGCTGAATGACTGAATAGACACTCAATCAATGCTGGACAATCCAAATTGAAGGCTCATTGTATGAAATTTGATGATTCATTATCAATCAATGGTGAAGGTAAAGTCTATGAAGCAAGTCATTGCTTGATTACTCTCTTAATCTCTCCTTCAACAATATGAGATGCAGTCATCAAGTGGATTAATGATTGGAGAGATTAAAGGGAGTATTAGAAATATCTCTTTCAATGCTTGAAGAAGAATATGTTGCTTGTCTCAAACCTCAGCCATAAAGAGAGAGAGCCCATCTTCATAAGACCATCAATTGATCAAGAGAGAGTAATACTCCATAATTCAAAACAATAACTCCTAGTATAATCCAAGGATGATGCCTTGAATGAGTCTTCAACTCCAAGAAGCCAAATGAATGGAAGATCCTTTGTAATTGGAGCCTCCTTGACTGAGATTTCCAAGAAATTCTTCAATCATTGTCATGCTTGAAGTCCAAGAGAAGATTGGTTGTCAATCTTAAATCCATTGCTTAAAGCCTTCAAAATCTTGAGTGTTTGGAGTAGTAAGAAGGTCCCTGATGTCATTTAAGACCAAAGCCCCATGAAATAAAAGAGAATAGACCAAAATTTTGAAGCCTGTAGCTTGCTGCCCTGTTTTGACTCCATAGCCATGTCAAAATGAAGCTCCAAGCTTTAAGAATGTTCAATGTCGGTCAAGAGAGTTGTGTAGTAGCTTCAGGGAATAGACTTAAGCAAAAACCCCATGAAATTGATCAAGAATTCTGAAAATTTCTCTCTATTGTAACAACAGTCCACTTCTAGGGTTTGTATGATGAAGAAAAGCTCAAGAATGGCCAATGTTTCATGCCAAGGTTGAAGGAGACTAAATGGAAGACTTGCAAGCATTGTGACAAAGCCTCATGGAGCTTAGTGACTCCATTTTTTTTCGTGAGCATGGGAAGATGTATTCAGCGCAGATAGGTGCAAAAAATGCAACCTCTTGTACCTCAAAATCACGTGAGCAAGGTAGGGCTTAAGCCTACTCTATGAGATGCTTAGAACATGGAGGATTAGCCTGAAGAAACTGTGAATGTATATGAAGTCTTGGTTGAGAGATAAGAGTAGGAATTTGGCTATGGAAGCTTGAGAGGAAGAGGGAAGAAAAGAAGAAACCCTTGATTAGAAAAAAGTAAACCTATATACTCCTCCCTAATCCTTGTTTAACTCCATTTAGTCCAATCTCCCTCCAAAATGACCTATGAATTGACCACGAGCTGTTATTTTCACCATGGAACCTCCAAGAACCTCAAAATAGTGACGACTTGATGCAGATAGCCATGGCTAGTCACAGTTTGAACTGTAACTAAACCTAAGACCAAAATCTTGTCCTCCCAGTTACTCTGTAACAAGTCTGTGACTAAAATTCACCATGAAAATGACCCTTCCCATGGATCAAAATCCATGCTCTGATACCAATGAAATGATACTTTGCCATATCCAAGAAAATACAAGAAAACTAACAAGAAATGATTCCAAGAAATGCTAGAAACAAACCATAGCTTGCCATTCATATTCAATGAGAAGAAGAAATACAAATGTTGAAGCCATGGCTGCTTGTTGAGAATACTATGATGATGATTGCTACAAGGTACACACCCTTTGCAATGCTGGGGAAGGAAGAAACATTCTAGCTCCAAGAAGTCGAGTTTCAAGAAATGAATTGAAAAAGATGTGTTACATTGGCACTCTCTTGCCTTATATACTCTAGCCTAAAATAGACTAAATGGTTCCCACATTTGGCCATACTCCACTATTTATAGCTAATCCTAATTAATGTATCTAGCTCCTAAGACTAGGTTAAATTTGCTTTATTACATGTAGATTGATGTTGGAAATGACATGGAGAATGTGACCATGTATCGACAGATGGTGGGCACCTTGATATGCTTGGTCCTGACTTATGTTATGCAGTGGGGTTGATTAGTCAGTTCATGCAGAAGCCTTGCAAACCACATTTAGATGCAATCAGGAGGATAATGAGATATGTAAAGGGTGCTACAGATTATGGGCTATTTTATGCATATGGAAAATCTCTTGACTTGACATGGTTTATTGATGCTGATTGGGATGGTTGTGCCTATGACAGGAGGTCAACCAGTGGTTATGCATTTGGATTGGGTAGGAGTATGATCAGTTTTGGTAGAGTAAGAAACAACCTACTGTTGCATTGTCTAGTAGAGAAGTTGAGTACAAAGAGCTGCCTTAGCGGCTTGCAAAGCAGTTTGGTTAATGAAATTGTTGAAAGACTTGGGAATATAGCTGGAAAGCAAAGTGAGATTGCATTGTGATAGCCTCAGCATTGTTATGTTGGCTAGTAATCCTATCTACCATGCTAGGTTCAAACATATTGAGGTTCACTACCATTTCATCAAAGAAATGGTTCTTACAAGGCAAATTGACTTGATTCATGTGAAGACTGAAGACCAGGTAGCAGATATGTTTACCAAGTCTCTTGGTAAAGAAAAGTTCATATATTTCAGACAGCTACTTGGAGTTTATCAAATGGTTTGAGTTTGAGGGGGAGTGTTAGAATATCAAGCTCTCGTTACTCTTCAGTCAGTCTATCTTTATGTGTATGACTGACATTAGCTGGATATAGCTATACACGTGTGTGACATTCAATAAGTCGGTGTAGTCAGTGACTTAACCACAGTTAGTCTTGGTTAGTCATACCTATGTGTGTAAGTCTCTTTCAATTAGTATGATGGAAGAATAATGAAAGAAGAACAATAATGAGCTGAGGCTCATCTTCCGCTCCACTTTGTCTCTCTCCCTCTCTTCCAACAGGAGAGTGTTAGAAATCAAGCTCCACCCTTATCTCCTTATGTGTGCAACTGACCCAGCTGGATACAACTATACATATGTGTGACATTAATAAGTCGGGACCTAACCATAATTAGATGATGGTTAGTGAAACCTAGTGTAAAACTCTCTCTTTTAGTTAGTAGTCGGATGATGGAATAGTGAAGAGGAAGAAGATGAGTTGATGCTCATGGGTTATGCTCCACACTCTATCTCTCCCTCTCTTCCAATAAGCGTCTGCCCCACTGCTGCCAGTTGCTTGGTTCTTGGTAACTATAGGGGTACCTTCACCTGTCCCTTGGGCTATTTCTTTATTAACCAAGAATTGCACCCAGGCCAACATATTGCTAGCACCAACTTTAGGCGTGGAGCCTTGGGTGGTTGTGGTTGTTGGGGTAGTGGGCACTAGGAGAGTAGGGATGGGTTCAATTAGGTCCTTGCCCTTGCCTTCTTTCACTAGAGGGGGCGTGATATCTGAAACTTGGGCACTTGAGCATGGGCCTTCATCTTGTGGTGGGCTCATAGCACGCTCGTCCTATCTGCACTATTGTTCTATTGACATGCGCGTTGCTAGCACAATGTCCTCTTCTTCCTTCCTCTTCAATTCTTCCTCTTTTTTAGCTGTTTTCCTCCTTCCCTCCTTTTCATCTCTTCTTGATTCTTCATTTAATCTCTCAAACTCTTATTTTTCTTTTTTCTTCCTTTCTTCCTCTTCTTTTTTAGACTCTCTTCGAGCCTTTTTTAGATCTGCTTTATCGTTTTTCTCCTTTCTTCTTCTTGCTTCTCCTGTGTACTATTTTTCTTTGCTTTCTTAAACCCTCCGCAGCTAGATTGTGTTTCCCTTTCCTCCTCTTTGTCACTTACTGTTCTCTCACTAGATCGTTTTTATTCCTGGTAGGGAGGTGACCTCTCAAGAGTTTCATTAACTCCTTCTCCTTCTCCCTATCCTTCCCCCAAGGCTTTCTTGATGATAGCAGTTAAGACCCCACCAAACCCAATGTTCAAGCCCTCTGAGGATGATGCCTTTCCTGTTGCCTTAGAAGCAGGGGACTCTCCTCCTACGGGTCTTCCTCCTATTGCCAATGCCTTTCTTGAAGACTCAATGGTCTTTTGCATGAAACCATTCAGGTTTACTTCATCTAGAGATCAACATAGGCACATTGATCCGGCTCATCATTGAGTTGTACCTTTGGCTAGAGAATAGTGCATGCACCATTTTGGCATGCAACTGGATTTCTAGATTAGTTATATCAGCCAAGCTGATACCATTGTTAGTGTGGACCATCACTTTGTCCATTCCTAGCATGGCATACACATCTCTCTTTAGCTATCTTTTCACCTTGTTGACTAGGCCCAATGCCTTCTCCACCAACTCGGGTGTCAACTCAATCTATAGGTGGGTTTCCTCTCCTTTTTGTATAGTCACAGTGCCGCGTTTCTTGTTGAAGGTCCGAAGGAACTCTAAGCATTGGTTATAGTCCACCATCTGGCCAACTATCTCCACATACTTTTGCAGATTGCATTGCTCCACAATCTATTTTATGTCTTGCTCCTCCATGGCTATATCATCCAAGTTCAAGAACTGAACTTGAACTGATTAAAGGCCCTCGTTTCAATTAAGAGGTCATACTTTGGCTACTATTCCTCTGAGAATGGCAAATTTTTGGTCTTTTTCTGTCTTGCCATAGTGGGTACTTGTCATTAAACCATGCTCATGATTAGTTGTCTTAAAACAATTTCTTGTGGAAAGAAAAAGATTATGTGCTTATGGATGATTGAAATGTTTAAGTATAGAAAGAGACTTTTCCTTCAAGCTGCTCTATCCATTTCCAAAATTTTATGACACTTTTCCTCAATCACAAGTTGATTTTTAATCATTCTTTTCTTTTGGACATTGATTGAGGATTTGTTTTTTCCTTGCATATTTCATTTATCTTACATGTTTGATTCATCTTATCCCCTCCCCCTTGGAACTGGAAAGAATCCTTCCTAGGATTAAGGGTTAAGAGGTCAAGGGCATTCAGCTCGTGCTCGTAGTGCTTTACTTTTGCATGAGCCAAGCATAGAAGTTCGGATCCTACTCCAAATCAACATAGTAGTCCATGTTGAAAGGGCGGATGCCTACTTGAGTGATGTAGGTGAGAACAGCATGCCTTTGATCTTATGGGGGTGTAGTGAGCTTACCTTGATGCCCAAAAAAGTAACCTTTTCCCTCAAGCAACTCGGTAGCTCCATGATTCTAGATAAGAGCTCAAGCAACCTCAAACCTCCACCTTCAAGCTCCAATCTCCATAGCCGCACACGAGACAAGAGAAGAGAAGAGAAGAGAAGAGAAGAGAAGAGAAGAGAAGAGAAGAGAAGAGAAGAAGAGAGGAGACGATGGAGATCTTATTCTCCTTGATTCCTCACCCTCACACACTCACTCCCTCACACTCTCACACTCCCTCTCTCAAGCACACACAAACAAGGAGGAGAGAAGAAGAGAAGAAGAAGAGATCATGTTTGCCACACACCAAAGAATGAGCTTCTCATTCACTTTTTAAGTTTATATACAAAACCCTAATCCCTTTTGCGTGGTCATCCCCTTTTTTACATGGCTGACTGTGGCCTAGGCCCTCTTCCCTATTTTCTTTCTATCTTCTTAGCTTCCTTTCTACCACCCGTGTACCCTTACAATTTGCACGGGAGGGAGCCTGGTGCTCTTTTACAAAAGCTCTAGGGATGCCTTGCATTTTAAAAATGCACTTTTTTCTTTGACTTAGCTTTTGAGGTTGCCCTTGCACTTTTCGTAATTTCCCTTCTGCTTCCTCTTTTGTGTTTGATTTCCTTCTAGGCTGCCTCTTTTAGCTCTTGACTTACACTTTTTCCTTTTTTCATTTTTTCTTATGTTGAGGTTAATATTATCCCCTCCTAGTAGCCAAGTGCCAGTCCTATGGCATTGATGGTGGGTAGTAGTTGGAAGGTGGGATGGGTGTAGCCAGATGGCTTTCTGAGTTTGTATACAAGCACATACTCAGGATGGTGTTGGATGGATCTACCCTTGAAGTTGAAGATGAAGTTGGGGAAGTTCCCTCCTTGACGCTGATGGTGGGTGGATTTTTCCTTTGAAATTGCAGATGGTGTTGGATGGATCCCTGTTGGAGAATGGTGGGTGGGCAGATCTGTCCTTGAAATTGAATATGGCGTTGGATGGATCCCTCCTCTCATGTTCTGAGCTCACATTCAACTGCCAAGACCCACGGACTGCTTATTCTTTTGAGCATTTCAAGCGAGCACAAATGGGTATCTCTCACCTAGTTGACACACCTTCGGTCCTATAGGAGGGGTGTAATGAGCTTACCTTGATGTTTGAACAAGTAGCCTCCTCCCTCAAGCAACCCGGTGGCTCCATATTCTAGATGCGAGCCCAAGCAACCTCAAGCCTCCACCTTCAAGCTCCATCCTCAATAGTAGTTGCATGTGAGATAAGAGAAGAGAAGAGAAGGGAAGAAGAGAGGAGACTATGGAGAGCTTCTTCTCCTCAATCCCTCACCCTCACACACTCACTCTCTCTCTCAAGCACACACAAGCAAGCAAGAAAGAGAGAAGGAGAGATCATGTTTGCCACACACCAAAGGATGAGCTTCTCATTCACTTTTTGAGTTTATATACAAAACCCTAATCCCTTTTGTGTGGTCATCCCCTTTTTTACATGGCCTCTAGGCCCTCTTCCCTATTGTCCTCCTATCTTCTTAGCTTCCTTTCTATCGCCAGAGCATTGATTTGGATTCGGTCCTCCTCTAATTCATGTCAGCTGCATGGTGACATGTCGCGTAACATTACCCCCTCCTAGATGAGTGCCAGTTCCATGGTGCTTGTGGTTTTGAGCTGATGAAGATTAGGTGATTTAAAAGGTAGTCATGTGAGTTGATGATGATGGGGTCTCATGGAGATTGGTCTTGGGAAGAAACTGAGCAACCATTTGAGGTGGTGGAGGCTGAGAGTGAATTGAGTGGATGATTGGGCCTCCAAAGTTGGTGGATTGCAGCATTTGTATTTTCTTGAAAGGAAAAGAAGGTGCACTATCTGGAGGTGTGTCTACTTACCGTGTGGTGCATTGTGCTCGTGCTAGTGGAACTGGGAATTGCGTTGAAGCCTTGGTGTTGTCCCACACTTGAGGACCCAATTTGTGTATAAGGGTAGTGCGACGAGTGTGGCTTAGGGAGACACGTCTAATCGTAGGCATGGGTGACCTCCCTAGGTATGTCTTGCTCTTGATGTGCCCTAAGCATGATGTGGGGAATCAAAATGGGCTAGGGGGTTAGGGACGGGAGCCACCAGACGTTTCTAAATTGAGGACATCTAAGTGCTGTGACTGTGACCTATATGTGGTGCATTTTTCCTATGATTGTTTTTTGGGTCACATCATTGATCTAGCCATTGCATAGATATCTCTTGTTGACGATGAGGTAAAAAAAGAGTGGTGGGAGGTGCAATTCTTGCGAAGTAGGGTCTTGCCTTAAAAACCTTCTACTAAAGAGCCGCGTCTTGCTGCCTGCTTTCAAAACTTGGCCCTGTGTCTTTAGTCAGCCTTTGCCTTTCTTCTCCCCTATGCTCTGGTGGCTCTACTTCTTTGGGCCCTGCAATTTGCAGTTGGATGTGCAGCCCAGATCTTAGAGCCTTGCAAGGTGATCTCAAACTTTCTCGTTAATGACTCAATGGCCTCCTCTTCCTCAGATTGTGTGGTGTCCAAGAGAGTGTGGAGGAAGGCATGTTGTTGGGCTTCCAAAGTCACTTGTGCAGTCTCTGCCTGCTCTTTGCTAACACCCTATCGCCTTCCACAAGGGCTAGCTAGTGCACTAAGTCTCTCACTCTTTCTTCGCTCCTATCTATTGGGATAAAGGTCCACCGTTTAACCTTCATGTATAGTACACACATTATTTAGCTATACATGTGAATGTACCCTTATGTGCCCTAAGTATAAATACATTTTATTCTTTGTGTAGCAACACATTGTTGTTGGTACACTCATATCGGATCCTACTTTCACTACTTTCTCTCTCTCTCTCTCTCTCTCTCTCATCAGCCATCACACTCTCATGTTCACTCCTCCTCATCCATAGCTAAGCTCCAACAACTAGTATCATAGCTTAAGGTTCTGTGCATGCTTCCTAATGCTTTCCTAGTCAACAAATCTCAATAGGTGACAGTCAATCCCAACACTTTCCAATCAATAGATGTCAGCATAAGCGACATCCAAGTCGTAGGTGATGTTGCAGCAGGTGTAGACGACCTGCTTGTGTGGTAACGGATAGTCCAGGCACTGAACATGTCAACAATGGACCAGTTTGACAGGTGGTGTTTTGGTGGGAAACTGACGCGACAGAGTAGATAGGCGGACCATGGATTCATGTGTGAAAGCATACTTGTCAATTTTGTAAAAATTCGAGCCCAAAAATTTGGGGCTTTTTCTAGATTTGACCTCGTCTATGCCTGCCGTGATATTTAGGTAAAAAATGGCAGACATTGCATGTGGCGACCTCAATTAAATTGGGGATTTTGCCAATTTTGTCAGAATTTCGCTATGGGCAGGGTGCACTTAGTTTGCAGGGTTATTGTGATGCAGACATGGCAAGTGACTTGTACACTCGTAGGTCCATCAGTAGGTATGTCTTCACAGTTGGTTGGTGGGGCTATTTCTTAGTGTTCTAGGTTGCATAACATCTTTGCATTGAGTACCACTAAAGTTGAATACATATCAGCTATATTGAAGCTTCTTAGGAAGCTATATGGTTGAGCAGACTTGCAGAGGATCTTGGCATGTCTATGGGTATTGCAATTTTGGGATGCGATAGCTAGAGTGCTATGTATCTAGCTAAAAATGTCATTTGGGATGCGATAGCTAGAGTGCTATGTCTATGGGTATTGCAGTTTTGGGATGCGATAGCTAGTGTGCTATGTATCTGGCTAAAAATGTCATTTATCATTCATGCACAAAGCATATAGATGTGTGATATCACTTCATCAGATAGATTTTGGAAGATGGTCTAATCACATTGACCAAGATCAAAACACAAGACAACCTTGTAGATGTTCTCACTAAAAATCTAAGCAAAACTCAGCATGAGCATTGCATACGACTAGTGGGAGTTGGTTAGAGGTTCACTTCGGACCTTTAAGTGGGACGTTGTTGGGATAAAGGCCCATTGTTTAACCTTCGTGTATAGTACACTCATTATTTAGCTATACTTGTGAATGCACCCTTACATGACCTAAGTATAAATACAATTTATTCTTTGTGTACCAACACATTGTTGGTACACTCATATTAGATCGTACTTTTACTACTCTCTCTCTCTCTCTCTCTCTCACTACCCGTCACACTCTCACGCTCACTCCTCCTTGAACTTCTGCACATCCACAGCTGAGCTCCAACACTATCCACCCATTCATCTTCTTTTGTATGCATTTCTTCTAGGCTTTCGTTGTGCCTGTAGGCTAATGCCCTTAGCCTTCTCTTCTATTTCTTGATTTCTCTTTCCAAGCATTGTTGCTCTCCAAGCTTTGAGGTCATCATTTTTTTCCAGATTTTCTTTATGCTTTTGGTGCCGCCGGCTTCTCTCTTCTTTTACCGCTACTAGCTACTCCACAGCATTTTGGATCTTTTAATTTTCCTTTTGCAAGTCTTTATATAGCACTACCAGCTCATCGTAATGGCATTGTAGGCTTATGAGGCTGTGCATTTCTACCACAAGCTTTGCTTGCCACCTCTATTCTTCTCCTCTCTTGTCTTCTTTCACCTACTCTATCTGTGATAGGAGTTCTTGCACATAGTTGTTGTAGTTTGTAGGCAATGATAGTGTGGTGGGACCCCTGGTTGTAGATGCTTCTATCTTTTGCTTCTTGGGGTCTCCTCTGTATTCCGCATATGCCAGCTATTGTCTTTTTGCTCCCATCACGATGGTTCCTCCACTTGCGCCTTGAGTTGTCTATTTATTGACCAGAAATTGCACCCAGGTCACAAGATTGCTGGCATCCACCGTGGTAGAAGAGCCTTGGGTGGGTGCAGTGAGACTGGGGTTGTGGGTAGTAGGATGGGTGGGATGGGGTTGATTAAGCCCTTACCCTTACTCTTGATTACTGTGGGTAGTTGGTTTTTGGGTGCTTGGGAGTTGGTGCTTGGGCCTTCACATCTGGGTGGACTCATGGCAGCAGCCAACTCTTTTCCCTTCAAGGGTGCTCCACTGAGAGGTGGATGGTGAGGGCTATGTCTTCTTCTTCCTTCCTCCTTAGCTCCTCGGCCTCTTGCTCTACTTTCCTCCTCCTTTCCTCGTCAGTCTTCCTGGATTCCTCTTTTACTCTTTTCGCCTCCTTTGTCTCTCTCTTTTTTCTTTTTTCTTTTTTCTTCAGTACTTTTTGGGCTCCCTTTGGGCTTTTTCAGATCTACTTTTTCTTTCTTTCTACTCTCTTCTTCGACCTTCTTTTGTGGAGCCTTTTTCTTTGATTTCTTGGCCCCTCCTTGACTAGATTGTGCTTGCTACTATCCATCTTCCTCAAACACTATTCTTTCACTAGAGTGCTCCTGTTCTTGGCATAGGGGTGACCTATTTGGCATTTTGCCGACTTCCTCATCTTCTCATGCTTCCCCCAAGGCTTCTCTGATGAGGGCTATCAAGACCCCTCCGAACCCAATGGTGGAGGCCTTTGATGAGGATGACTTTTGAGCTTTGGAGGCCATGGATTCTGCACCCGTGGGTCGCAGGTCAATGCTTTCGCCAATGTTTCTATCATCTTCCTCATGAAACCATTTAGGTTCACCTCATCGAAAGACTTGGTAGCGATGCTCTCCAGCATTGGCACATTGATTTTGATCATTAATGCATTGTACCTTTGGTGGCTGGAGAACATATGTCAGCTATGCCAATGTCGTCATTGGTGTGGACTATCACCTTGTCCATTCCCAACATGCCATACACCTCTCTTTTTTGCTATCTTTCAACTTTGTTGGCCAAGCCCAACGCCCTTTCTAGCAACTTTGGGGTTAGCTCAATTTCCACCTGACGAGCTTCATTCTCTTGATGCACCGTGATGGCACCTGCGGTTCTTGTTGAAAGTTCGAAGGAATTCTGTGCACTTCTCATAGTCGATGGCTTGGCTCACCTTCTCCACCTACTTCTGTAACTTGCACTGCTTCACCAATTGCTTGATAGTTGGCTCCTCCATGACTATGTTTTCAAAATTTAGGATATGCTTGAATTTGAATTGATTATAAGCCCTTATTTCCAGACAGAGACCGTACTTTGCTTACTCTTCCTCTGAGAACGGAAGTTTGTTGCTTTTCTCTTGACCTGCCATTGTAGGTGCCTATCATGAAGCCAAGCCATAGTTTACCATCAATGTCCTTAAGATGATTACCTGCTGAAAGGTAAGTAAGAATTTATTATGCTTTTATGGAAAGAAAAAATTGCTTAAGCACAAGAAGAGAAAATTTTCCTTCAAGCAATCCAGTCATTCCAAAAAATTTATGACTTTTTTCCTCAATCACGAGTTGATTTTCAGCCACTCTTTTCTGCTTTTGGACATTGTTTTAGGCTTTTTCCTTTCATGTTCCATTCACCTTACATGTTTACATGTTTGATTCACCTTATCCCCTCCCCTTTGGAATTGAGAAGAATCCTTCCTAGGATTAAGGTTTGGTCAAGGGCATTCAATGCACGCCATACTTTGAGGTTTTGATAGCATGGAGTTGCTCAACGTTAGTCATGATTTGGGAGCCCACTAGTTCCCATTGAAGTCAAAGAGTATACCATTTCCTCAAGAAAGAGGAATCGATGTCAGCAAGCTGCTTCAACTCTTCAATTTCTTGGTCGATGGCAAAGACTACAAGGTCCTTTTTCCATTTCCTTCTATGTGCCTTCTATTTGCCTTCTCTCTTACCTATGCCATCTGCCTTTTACAATTTGCACAGGAAGGAGCCTGACGCTCTTTTACAACAGTTTTAGGGGTGCCTTGCATTTAAAAATGTGCTTTTGCCTTTGACTTGATTTTTGAGGCTACCCTTGTGCTTTTAATCGTTCTCCATCCTGCCTCTTCCATTGTGTCTGATTTCCTCTAGTGCCACCTCTTTTAGGTCTCGACTTGCACTTTCCCACTTTTTTCACTTTTTCTTGTGCTGAGGTTAACAGAATATAGTCTACTTTGGGACTTTCGTTTATGTGGCTACCCCTTTTCTTTGTCATCAAGCCACCATTCCCCCTGCTGCTTGGCCCTTGGTCCCTAGTCTTTCTATGCAGCTTATGGAATATTTGATAGTTCCTCATTATTATCTCATAGTTGGGTTAAAGGCTTGGTTCACCCATCCCCAAGTATAGTTTTTTTGGAGTGGTCCGTTTGAGGCCTCTCCATTTCCAATGCCATTTGGTGGCCTTTTGTTTGATTGGATGTTTATATGGAGAGGGGGTCTTGTTTCTTCATTGGCTTCCTTCATCGATGGACTACATTGACATTGGTGCTTTTCTTGCCACCCTTGGATCCACATCTCCTTTGGCCTTCTGCCACATCCAAGATCTAAGAAGGAGTGTTAGCAGTCATGTGTCTTGTGTGGTCATCTCCTACCTTTGAGCCTCAGTCTAAGTCAAATGAGGACATTAGGAGCTCTGATATGAGGTGTTGTTTTCGTGTGTGTTCTCGGAATATCTTGGTGGCAATTAATTCCTCGGTTGCCTCAAGAGCTCTGATATGAGGCATTGTTTTCGTGCATGTTCTCGGGATATCTTGGTGGCAATTAATAGAACAACAAAAAGAGCTAGCCTAGTGGATAGTCACTTGGAAGTTAAGTGCACTTGGGTGACGACACAGTCGGGATGGGTGACCTCCCGGGAATATTTTCCTACAAGCTAGTGGGAGCTTCTCATGCGCAACCAATGGCATTAATGAAGCCTTCGTAGCCCGTTGCCAAGGCCAAGATGCCAAGGTCCATGCCTTGGTCACTACGTAAGCAAACGTCCTCTCTTTACCCCCTGGTCAAAGAGTCAGGGCGGAAAGGATCAAGATGCCTAGAGAGTTATAACCCTTGGACATTCCACAAATGAAATGGGAGTCAATAAGTATGGACTTTGTTGTTGGATTACCTACTTCTGCTAGTGGATATGATTCCATCATGGTAGTGGTTGATATATTGATAAAATTTGTACATTTGATCCCAATCACCCAGTCAAAACAACCTATAAGTCATTTGACATTGCTCAAGTCTTTATCAAAGAAGTATTTAGGTTACATGGATTGCCAAAGAGCATAATCAGTGATTGAGACTCCAGGTTCACCTCTAAGTTTTGGACTTTCCCATTCCAAGTAATTGGAACACAGCTATGCTTTAGTATTGCTTATCATCTTCAAACTGATGGCCAAACTAAGAGCATGAACCAGACCATTGAAGATATTCTAAGGTCTTATTGTGGCAAAGAACCGAAACGGTGGATTGAACATTTACCTTTGGTGGAGTTTTCTTATAACACTTCCTTTCAACAAACAATCAAGATGTAGCCATTTCAAGCCTTGTATCAGCAAGAATGTCGTACACCTCTAAACTTCTAAGATTCCACTCTCAAGGTAGAGGCTTCTAAGGCTATGCTTTAAGAGATGGACCAACAAATCCAATTGATCTGACATAACATCCAAGATGCTCAAGATTGGCAAAAGTCCTATGCAGATCTTGGAAGATTCATAAGAACATTTAAGGAAGGTGATATGGTGTTTCTAAGGGAAAGGCTTGACAAGAGTTCATTATCCTTGGGAAAATACAAAAAGCTTAGTCCAAGGTATTGTGGACCATATGAAGTAATCAAAGTAATGGGAAGGAAAGCTTACAAGCTTAAAGTGCCACCCCATCTCAAGATTCACAATGTGTCTCATGTAAGCCTACTGAAACCTTATGTATCAAACCCCAATCATGTGCTTAATGATGAATAAATAGTTATGCTTGCCCAAGGAATTCTAAAAATGCAACCCGATAATATTCTAGATACAAGGGAGAAACCTCTAAGAAGTTGAATCCTAAGAGAACATCTAGTACAATGGAAGGATTATCCTGAAGAGGATGCCACTTGGGTCAATGAGGTAACCTTTATAAAAGAATACCCCCAATTTCTCTCGAGATGAGGACATCTCAATTCCTCTAAGAAGGGAAGAATGTAGTGTTCACATTACTTATTTTATTTTAATGTGCGTATACATTCCAAAGAAAATTGATTTATGTTGCACATTTTTAAAAACTAACTCCAATTATGAAACATACTCTCATTATGAAGATAATTGTTATTATTAATGAGGTATTATATGCTAGTTCATGGAAGAAAATCTTGTGAGACCCTCCCAAGACTAGCTTATTAAGACTATGTTTGTAGTATAGAACAACAAAAAGCACTAGTCTAGTGCATAGTCCCTTGGTAGTTAAGTACAGTTGGATGACGATAGTGCCGGGATGGGTGACCTCCTAGGAAGATTTTCCTACAAGCTAGTTGGAGCTTCTCACATGTAGCCAAAAGCACCAATGAAGCCTTCATAGCCTATTGCCAAGGCCAAGATGCCAAGGTCTATGCCTTGGTTGCTACCTTAGTCACCGCCCGACGACGTGACGCGCGGTGTGTCCTCATCCATAAATTTGTCAATTTTTATCTACACACTGCAAAAACATAGCTCCCCTCCCTGTCATTAGTGATGTCATAAAAAAACCTAAAAGAAAGTGTTCTCTATTTATGATTGATGACATGATCAAAAAATGCTAAAAAGTGAGTGTCCTCTCGTTACCCCCTAGTTACTATATAAAGAAGGGTAGAGCGTCACGATAGACACACGAATACACACTCAGACACACAACGACCCATGTTGAATACTCTCTGCTATTTGACATGATGAAGCTCTGCTGCAATCAATTGAACCTCTCTCTCTCTCTCTCTCTCTCTCTCTCTCTCTCCACACCTATGCGAAAGCATTGCTCGAATCCATCAGCTTCTTCCATGGCTCGGAAGAGACGTCGAGATGTTGAGCGAGGTCACGCTCAAAGAGCTCCCCAATGCGAGGAAGTATTCACTGCTTCTGAAGCGCAAGCGAAAGTTAACTCTGAATCCATTCAACCCAAAGGACCCGTTATTCCACAACAAACTGAGGTTGCGACTATAAATTGTAATCACGATGGATGGCCAAACAGAGATAATCAAGTTAGTACATAAGAAAAGAATCACAATTAGTTAGAATTTACTTAGACTTTGTAAAAGCATGTTAGTAGTATCAAATGCCTTTAGGAAGGAATATGGAAATTGATGAAGGGGATAGATTCTATGCATCGCATTGACAACTGTGTTAAAAATGTTATATGGTTATGACTGCTTTTGGATTTGTGAATAATGAGTTATGGCTCTTATATTTTTGAGCTTGCACAGTCACATGAGTTGTGGATTGTGGTGGTTCGAGACATTGGGATCCCCAACCCGATGCTCCCTAACACTGTGCGGAGTGTGGAAACACTCACCTGCAGGTGGGGGTCTTATGCTCCTGAGGGCGGTAGGTGCTTTTGATTTTTGATCACTCGAGCACCTGAGAGGGCAAAGGGCCGACGAGTGGTAAGTGCCCCTGTTATGTAAGACGGCTTTGGAGGCTCATGGAAGCTTAGAGGGGTTTTGAGCTAGTAAATTCCTTGTTGACCATGGATTGTTGGGGGTAAAGGCACCTCTACCTAGCCGCTCAGGTATTACTACACTAGCAGTACCTACCACTACATGCCGCAGGTGGTGGGCGCCCGTCACTGTCACTTTATTCTTTATTATTTTAGTGACAGTTTGAATAAAGGAAGGCCCTATCACACATTGTGACTGTTGAAGTTTCCCATTTGGTCTCTCTCTCTCTTTCTTGGACTTGCTCTCCCGCCATAGCTCTTTCAAGCAAGATTTGATCCTTCTCATGTTTCAACTAGTATTAGAGCATGGTTGCTCAAGCATTTTGACTTGGTTTGTAACTCCTTCAACTTCCTATCGATTACCTACACTCATTGGCTCTCCTTTCTAGTAGCCATAGCCGACTCTTCCGAGCTTCCGTCACTCCCCAGCTTCTCGAGCACCTACTTGACCCATTTGGCACCCTCAGGGCATTCCTTTAGAGGTATTGGAGCTCTCTTTTGTTATTTTACTTCGGTCCACAAGTTTTGTGAAGCAGGGCAGCCATGTCCACTTGCTTCTTGTGATGCCTACTCTCTACCGATGACTTTGCCCTTCAAGAGGGAGCTCATGGGGGTCCTTGACTAGTTCCCCAACCTTGCCTTGACCTTGCCTAGCCCTTCCATAGGTCCCAAATTAGTTTGGGCCAGCTTGAAGACCTGCAAAAAATTCATTTTTACTTTAGCCCTCCCTTGGCACTTATTGGCCACTTCAAAACGCTTCATTTGGCACTTGCGAACACCCCCTTGATGCTCAACATTGGTGGTTATCATTGGCATTGATTTGTGGACTAATTTACCTCAGTCTAGGACTATTCTCCATAGTCCATAGGCAGTCATAAATAGTGTTACATCAACACTTTATGTTTATAATTTGTTGGCATTGACATTGGTTGCTTGGTTCGTCCCGAATGCACCCCGAATGCTAGGGGAATGTATGCCTATGATGTGAGATGCTTTTGGGGCTAAATTTACTCAGCCATTGACTGTTTTACATAGTCCATAGGTAGCCCAAAATAGGGCAGCCCCTTGTCATTATACTTTATGCTCATGCTACATAGTCATTTGATGCCTGATTATGTCCAATTGGTGCCTATACATATGGGAAAGTATGCCTATCGTTTGTCTATGTTTTGAGCTTGGATTGATCCACTTTTTTCTTAGTTTTGGATGTTTATTTGCTACTAGAATATTGAGGGATGAAGCTTATTTTCTTATGTTTGGATATGCCTATTGGATTCGGGCTATGTCTTGGATGTATACATTGATGTAGTGACTCTCGGGGATCGACATAGAGCTTGGATTTTCTCTCGAATCATTGGTTGAGATTGAGCTCACTTGACATTGCATTTGAGTCTTCATCTTTGATATACTTATGGCATGTACTTTGCTTATGTCTGATCGATCTTGACATGCTTGGCCTATGCCACTACTACATGTCCATTATATTGTTTGGAGTTGGATGCTATTGAGCCTTGATTTGGCTTGACATTTGATTGCCCAAAGCTTACTTTGGCTATTTCTCAGCTTGCCAGAGTTATAGTTTGGATGTACTTGATATCTATGGATGGTATGTACGGATGCTACACAATCGATATACTCATGAGGTCTTATTGATGCTTGAACTTGGATCTTCTGGTACTGGTGCTATTATATGCCCTTGTTGAGATTCTTTGCTTGATATTGACGGCTTTTGTGCCAGTAGGAGCATCTTGATATGCTTGACAAGACATTGAGCAGGCAATTTATACTACTTGAGCATTCAGATACTTGAGATAGACATCTTTACTTGGATGTTGCATGATTGATATGTCATGGTCCTCATAGATGTACTTGGGTTGATTTGGGCTTTGCACTCCCTGAGCATGCACCTATTTGTGTTAGGTCTTGCTAGTGTTGTGTACACCCTACCCTATTACACAGGGGGTGTGCTGGCTTACTGATGGATTCATTTGACATGCTAGGGTGTTTGCTCAATGTCCATATGATTGTCACATGTTCATTTATGCCCACTTGATGCTGGTTATGCTTTGACAGTCAGTGGTTGACTTGGTGCCTTCATTTTGCCTATAGTTTGCTCTCATTGTACATGGCTATAATTTATTACAGCAAGCATTTATGTATGGATTGGCATGGAATTTTCACGCTTGATGGAACTTGGTGGGCAGCATCATTAGCTATCAGTTCGTGGTCATTTTGCCTTGGTTTTGGTGGTATTTTGGTTGCTTATAACAGAAAATAGAAAGTAGTTTTGAACTGTCTACATCGTTTTGGATTGTAGTATGGCATCTTCTTCCACTGACAGTGCTATCTTCAACATCATTAAGCTTGATGGTACGAATTATGCCTATTGGAAGAGCCAATTTTGGCAAGTATTGGTGCAGAAATTGCAGATAAAGCCACTAAGGATGCATGGCGAGCAGCCTGAAACTATGACTAATGATGAATGGGATGAGCTTGATGAGTTATGCAAGTCCACCCTCATCTTGTCTCTCACTGAACAGGTGCATTACAATGTGGTTGAGGAAACACAGAGTGCTTGGAAGCTTTGGGATAAAATTAAGGACCTCTATAACAAGAAAAGTCAAGCAAGTCAAATGTATTGATTGAAGCAGCTTATGGACCTGCGCATGAAGGATAATATGACAATGCCTGCTCATTTGAGCCAGTTCCATGCTATTCTCAAGAACATGACTTCATAGGGCATTACCTTTAATGATGAGGTTACTCCATTGTTTTTTCTTGGGATTCTGAGTGAGTCATGGGATGTATTTCGCACTGCCTTATGTGCTCCTGCTACTATTTTAACTTGCCTGATGTAGAGAGTGCTCTTTTACAGGAAGAGATCAACCATAAGAACTTGGATGTCTCTTGTGTGTCGCATGCTTTGACTATTAGAGGCCAAGATGGTAATGGAAAGAATGGCTACATGTATGGACGTGGTAGAGACTTGCAGAAGTCTAGG
Organism: Lygodium microphyllum; assembly: GCF_053477565.2. Lineage (NCBI taxonomy): Eukaryota > Viridiplantae > Streptophyta > Polypodiopsida > Schizaeales > Lygodiaceae > Lygodium > Lygodium microphyllum. The sequence continues at coordinate 170,542,522 of NC_141137.1, forward strand.
TCTAAGTCACATGGTAAGTTGCACAGCAAGTCTCATGGGAGAAATACTAATGTGACATGTCATCATTGCGACAAGAAGGGCAAAGACAAAGTACATGAAAAGTCCTCTGATCGTAGCATTATGAGAAGCCCAAATAGAAGGGGAAAGACAAAGTATAGGAAAAGTCCTCTGATTGCAGTATTATGCCAGAAAAATCGAGTGTGAAAATCGAGGAGATAAATGTCATGCAGACTAATGACTCTGATGGGGAGTACATACTTGCATCTAGTTCTTGTGATGCTATGCCGTTGATCGAGGTTCACTCTATGTATGCGCAGTGCTGGCTTTTGGATTCTGATGCTTCATTTCATGTTACACTATGCCGTGAGTGGTTCCATTCCTACCGTAGTGTGTCTGGTTTAGTTTGCTTGGGTGATGACAGGTCACTTGCTATTGTTGGCATTGGGGATGTACGATTGCAATTTTCTACTAGCAGTATCTTTTTCTTACACGATGTATGTCATGTACTTGCGCTTACACGCAGTCTTATGTTTGCAAGGTAGCTTGATGATGCTGGACTTCATGTTTCATTTGGGGATTCTACCTGGGAGATCACTCATGGTAGATTTTTGCTTATTAGAGGTGCCAAAGCTGGCAGTCTCTATCCTCTTGTAGTTTATGGTCCTCTGTTGACCATGTTTGGTCAGTTAGTTCCATCCTAGATGTATCTCTTTGGCATGCCCGTTTGGGCCATATTTCCTTGAAGAGAATGAAAATGCTTTCTGGTTTTGCAGTACTTATTGCCCCTTGACTATGCATGTTTTGATTCATGTGAGCATTGCCATTATGGCAGATAGACTAGGAATATGCATATAAGAAGTCTGGTAGGACATGCGTGAGTGAGCCCCTAGCATTGGTATATTCAAATAACTGTGGACCCATGCCCTTTCATTCTATGGGTGGTGCAAAGTATTTTGTGACATTCATTGATGATTTTTCGTGTAAATTCTGAGCGTACCCCATTAGGCTTAAGTCAGATGTCTTGGTTGTGTTTCAGAGATGACTAGCATTGGTTGAGAACTAGATTGGGTATAGGCTGAAACGCCTTAGGACTGAAAATGGGAGATAATATGTGTCATGTGCCTTTGAGCAACTATGTGAGGAGAGGGGTATTAAGCGTCAGTTGACCGCCCCCTATACCCCACCCTAGAATGATTTGGTTGAGTGGATAAATAGAACCATCCAGGAGCGTGTACGCAATATGCTTAGCCATGTAGGCCTACCACAGAGCCTTTGGGCTGAGGCAGTTAGTAGAACTGTGCATGTCATATATAGATCACCAGAGGAGGTATGGACTGGGAAACCTTCATCTTATGCACATCTACGTGTCTTTGGATGTGAGGCATTCTGCTATGTGCCCAAGGGATAAGTGAACTAAGTTGGATCCTAAGAGTGTCAAATGCATTTTCCTTGGCTATGGAGATACAAGCAAGATGGGTTACCGCATTTGGGATGATCTGCAGGCGCAGAAAGTCATTCACACCCATGACATAGTCTTCCATGAAGACAAGATGCATAGGTAGCTTGTTCCAGGAGAAGCCACGTGCTCCTGCATAGCCAGTTGGACAGCCTTCAGTAGTAGTTGGTACACATGACTAGGGTGTTGGATAGGATACTAGATATGCAATAGATCCTGTAGTGAGACTGTCTACCAGAGCTAGACATCCGCCTAATCGATTTGAGCCCTTGATGCATTATGTCTTGGTTATAGATGCAAGAGAGCCTCTCACCTATGATGAGGCTATGCGCAGGGGTGATAGTCACTCCTGGGAGAGGGCTATGTAGTTTGAGATAGACTCCTTGCATAAGAATATGGCTTGGGATTTGGTTGCATTGCCACATGACAAGAAGGCTTTGCCATGCAAATGGGTGTACAAGCTGAAAAGTACCCCTAGGCACCCCAAGCTATCTTACAAGGCAATACTTTTGCTAAGTGTTTTAAATAGGAGCATGGAGTTGACTTTGATGAAGTTTTTTCTCCTGTGGTCAAGATGACTACCCTACACTTGGTTTTAGCCTTAGTCGTGTAGCTTGACTTAGACATGTATTAAATGGATGTCAAGTCTGCATTCTTGCATGGGGATTTGCATGATGAGATTTACATGGAGCATGCTAAGGGCTTTGCAGAACCTGGCAGGGAGCACCTAGTGTGCAAGTTGAAGAAAAGTCTTTATGGCTTGAGGCATGTACCTAGGGAGAGGTTTCATAAGTTTGATGCCTTTATGTAGTCACAGGGCTATAGCATGAGTGCTATGGATCTATGTCTTTATACGAAGATAGCCCGTGATGGCCCATTGCTTATTTTGGTACTTTATGTGGATGATAAGCTGTTAGCAGGCAAAGCTCATGATGAGATGGATGCTCTTAAATCTCAGCTAAAGAAGAGCTTTGAAATGAAGGATTTAGGGTAGGTCTCTCACATTCTTGGTATGCACATTAAGCATGATAGGCATTAGGGACTACTCTACCTCTCACAGAGGGAGTACATTCATAAAGTCCTTGAGCATCCCCACATGTAGGACGTGAACCTTATTGGCTATCCATTACCTTCATATGTGAAGGTTTCACAGGCCGATTGCCCGCAGGCTTTGTCCACAAACAGATGAGAAGAAGGTTGAGATGGCCAAGATCCCTTATGCATCAACTGTGGGTAGTTTGATGTATGCCATGATAGCCACTTGTCCAAATATTTTCTTTGCAGTTCCTGTTGTGGCACACTATATGGCTAAACATGGCAAGAAACATTCGGATGCCATGGAGAGTATCATGATATACCTGAAAGGCACAAGAAATATGTGTATTTGCTATGGCAGCTAGGATACTGGAGTTGTGGGGCACACATATTCCAATTATGCAATACATGCAGATAGTAAGAAGTCCACTTCTGGCTATGTATTCACCTATGCTGGAGGTGTTGTCTCTTGGATGTCCAGGGTTCAAAAGTGCACAACTCTCTCTACCACTGAGGCCGAGTATGTTGCAGCCACTAAGGCTTGCAAGGAGGCCATATGGTTGGGCCGTTTGGTTCATGACCTTGGGATTGATTCTATACCTGCACACTGCATTCGGATTCTATGAGTGTTATTCAGCTCGCCAAGAATACAATCTTCCATGTGAAGACGAAACACATTGAGATGAGGTATTGTTTCATACGTGGGGTCGTGGATGACAAGTCTGTTGACCTTGTCAAGATCTTCACTATAAAAAATGCTACAGAAATGCTCATGAAAAACCTCACTACTGAGCGCTTTGCCTTCCTCAAGAGATTGATAGGCATTAGATGAGATGGCATTTTCCCTCATCCTATTGTATATGTATACATTGTACTATCTTTTCTTTTTCTTTTTCACTCCTCATTGGGGTAGATTCGACTTTAAGTGGGAGGTTGTTGGGGATAAAGGTGCCTCTGCCTCGCCGTTCGTGTATTACTACATTGATAGTACCTGCCACTGCACACTGTAGGTGGTCGGCGCCCATCATCATTACTTTATTCTTTATTATTTTAGTGAAAGTTTGAATAAAGGAAGGCATGGTCACACATTGTGACTGTTGGAATTTCCGATTTGGTCTCTCTCTCTTTCTTGGTCTTGCTCTCCCGCCATAGCTCTTCCAAGTGAGCTTCGATCCTTCTCACCTTTCACGGATGGATTCACAGATGGAGTGCGATCACATACAGCCCAATCCTGAGGGATTGAAAGGTCATATCCTAGATTGGATGGTGTCTTTATGCCAAAAAGATGATTTTTTATCACTCTACGGAGTGATGATTCTCGATGTTATTATGAAATAAAGTATATGATTTCCGAATTGTTTGTTATGTGCTAAAGATTGAGTTTAACAAACCCAGTTTAACAGAGTATTAAAAGAAAGTTGATTTTATATGTCCAAACAGTGTGGTAGTATGCTTTGCTAATTAGAAAACTAAGCAAACCCATCAAGGCCATCGAGGAAAGTGGGAGGCTTCGATCCTAACGATTGGATGCCTACGGTTAGGTGGACTCGATAAGCTGGGTAACTTTCCAACACTAGATAGAGCTTATTAAATCGTGACCCTCCCAATACCAGTGGGATTAGTTACTAGGTTTAATACCGTTTTAGGGGGTTGAAGTTGAGATTTTACCTTATGGGTAGGGGGATTGAGTCACACTCTCCCCGGCTCTCACTCTCTTTGAACCAAGTGCAGTGCTAACCTCGCTCCTGCCTTTGATTGATTACAAAGTGGTCTTTCTTAGGTAGGCGTTAGATTGCTTTAGGGGTGACTTGTCCACGCTTCCCTTGTGAAGTAGAACTGAGATTCCCATGTTCACTAAGTCCAAGGTTTCCCACGGGGAGACAGGATGGTGATGTGCATGGATATGAATTTTAGTTGACTATTAAGAGGACTCCTCTTCATCTATTGGAGGAGGCACCTCACATGTGGTATTAGAGCCTAGGTTTCGAAAGAGCCTAGGTTTCAAAAGAGCTTTTAGTGTATGATGAATTAATAAAACAACCACACTTGTTTGAAGAAAACTATTGTTTATTATCTTGCACTAACACTAGCATGTACATTGTGCTCATTGGGAACTTAGCGATAAGAAAGCTACACATTTGCAGGATATTTTTCCCATCATGTATCAAGTAGCCTTAGGGTCGAATAAATTCTCATACCGCGAGGCTATATTTGAGATAATGGAGACTCCCAATCTCCCAAAATCTTATTGATTCCTAGAGATGAAGGCCAAACCATCTTGTTTTGTAACAAAGAAGTCACGAAAATAATTAGAATCGCCAAACTAGTGCAAATTGATGAAACATACAAGGAACTCCAAGAGAAGAAGTTTCTTCTCAAGCAGACACCAACACCTAGGTTTAGTAGTGATGGACCCAAGGTGGAGCAAGATGTAGAAGCGTGGATTGAGGCTTTGGACGACAATTTCCTAGCTACTGAAACTACTACTGCAAATCAATCCATGACTGCTCGTCTTCATCTTACTGGTGAAGCTAAGCTTTGGTGGAAATAGTTTTGCCGAGATAAAGGGGTAACATAAGCTTCCCAAATTTGGAAGGAGATCAAAGAAGCTGTGAAAGGATGTTATCTTCCCCCATCTTTTGAATCAATCAAGATGAATGAATTCTACAACTTATGACAATCAAGCCTAACCTTGGAAGGATACTATTTTAAGTTTGTGAGTGTGCGCAAATATGCACCCCCAATGACAACATCTCAACAAATTGCAAGGTTTTGCCAAGGACTAGATCCACCTTTGGACACTCGCCTTGAATCAATGAGACCAACAACTCTCAAAGATGCTCTTATGTGAGCAAAACCTATGGCCAAGGAAATAACTCAAAATGGCCAAATGAACTGTCCAATAAACAACTATGGAAGGGGCTACCCAAACCATGGTGTCGACATGGCCAATGCCAAAGGGAATGGTTTATAGAGCTAATGCAATCACCCAAGGACCAAATGGGATAGGAATTAGACACAGCTACCAATGTGGAAGAATTGGATACCTAAGGTAAAATTGTCCTAATCGTCCTCAAAATCCTAGCGCAAACGAGGTTGGTGGAAGAGGCTGAGGGAATAGCAACAATAACCCAAGCCGTGGATGTGGAAGAATAGCTTGTGCCTGGGTAAATACCATGATTAGACAACCCGAGGAATGCACGTTGGGTGAAGAAATTGAAAGAGGATCCATTCATGCTACCATGGAAAGGAAAGGAGCGGACCACCAATGTTCAATAATTCAATCTCAAGCTACTTCCAAGGGTACATCGTTTATAATCTTAATTTATTGCAGTAGCACACATTCCTTTCTTACACCCAAGATAGTTAAAAGATTGCATCTAGAATCCAGGGGGACAAGGAAAATGATAGTAGAATTGGCTAGTGGGAAGGAAATCGCCTCAACCGAAACTATATGGAAACTTCAATTTGAGTTAGACAGTCATATAATTGAAGCAGAATTTTGAATCCTGCCACTAGGATGCTATGATTGCATTCTGGGAGTGGATTGGCTCAAGAAGAACAAATTCTATGTGATGAAGAGGAAATAATCTTTCAAGACTTGGAAAGAGAAACCGTAAAGGCATATGGGAATGTTGGAAGAACTAGAGTCCACAACTAGCCAAGGCAAATCGACTTAGGAAGGGATTGAAGAAAGGTCAACCAATCTACATGATCCGGTTGAATAAGGTCAAAAAGACTAATGAAGGCACTCTAACATCCTGGATCAATGACTTCGAGGATGTCTTTCCAAAAGAGCTGACTCAACTGCCTCCAAATTGTGAGGTTGATCATGAAATAAAATTGATTCCTGGAGTCGAGCCAGTGTCAAAACGATCGTACAAAATGTCTATTCCTAAAGCTATTGAGCTTAAGGAACAACTAAGGCAACTGATAGAGCAAGGATTTATCCGCCCAAGTAACTCACCTTGGGGAGAGCCTGTCCTCTTCCAGAAAAAGAAGGATGGAACACTTAGACTTTGCATTGACTTCAGAGGACTAAATCATGTTACAGTAAAAAACAAGTGCCCCATACCCAAGATAGATGAACTTCTAGATCGCCTACACGAAGCCAAGGTTTTTTCCAAGATTCATCTAATGTTTGAATACTATCAAATTTGAATCAAGGAATGAGATATCCCAAGGACTGTATTCAACACTAGGTATGGTCATTATGAATTTTCAGTCATGCCATTCGGATTGACTAATTCCCTAGCTATATTCAATTGTCTAATGCAAGATATCTTTCGACCATATCTAGATGATTTTGTGCTAGTATTCCTTGACAATATACTAGTATACTCCAAATCAATAGAGGAACATGAAGGTCACTTAAAGATTGCCCTAGTAACACTTTGTGAAAATTAGCTCTGTGCCAAGATGAGTAAATGTGTATTTCTCACTGACAGGATTGAATATCTTGGATACATTGTTTCCGCTAATGGAATCTCTGTAGACCCTACCAAAGTGAAAGATATCCTAGAATGGCCAATACCTAAGACTGTAAAAGAAATCCAAGGATTTTTGGGACTGACAGGATGGTACCAAATCTTCATCAAGGATTATTCCCTCATTGTTGCACCCTGGACAAATCTTTTGAAGAAAAATACAATAATCATTTGGACCAGTAAACATCAAGAAAGTTTTGATAAGAATAAAGAAGTTGTTACCACTACACACGTATTAAAACTCCCTGACTTTAGTCAACCATTTGAGGTGATCGCTAATGCAAGTGGACTTGCGATTGGTGGGGTGCTAGTACAAGAAGGAAGACCAATGGCATATACTTCAAGAAAATTGAAACCCTATGAGTCCAACTATGCCACTCATGACCTTGAGTTACTCGCAATAATCCATGCCTTGAAATTGTGGAGACACTATCTATTGGGAAGGGAATTCACTTTAGTGACAAATCATAAAAGTCTTAAGTGGATCTTCACCCAAGTTGACCTAAACATGAGGCAAAGAAGATGGATAGAGATATTGTAAGAATTTGATTTTAAAACCAAATATTGTCCAGGGAAGGACAATGTTGTTGCAGATGCCTTAAGCCGAAAAGCCTTTCTTAATAGCGTTGTAGAAGTTCGAAGCTTAAGAACCATATCCATACCTGATAATGCTGTACTTGAGCTTGTATGTCAAACTATTTCTCAAGATAAGAAATATGAAGGACTCATGGCTAAGGTACTTCAAGGAGAAATCTCTGAAAAAGAAAGGTCTAAGATTAAGGATTATCGTGCTAGCAACGGTTGTCTATATTACCATGATCGCCTTTGTGTCCCAAAAGGACCAGAAGTGAAGACCAAGATACTATGGGAAGCACATGACAGCCCCATTGCAAGACATCTAGGGTATGCTAAGACACTCAACGCAGCTCGTAAGAGCTATCACTGGCCAAGATTAAAAAGGGATATATTAAAGTACGTACAATGTAGACCTCACTTGTTATACTTCTCATTTGCAATTCTTCAATCCTACTTTGTTACAAATTGAAAAGATTTGAGATAAATGTGCAATGGAAAGGAAACATGCACAAGATATGGGGACTCAATCCATCTTCTTCTGCTTCATTCTTCATTCTCTTCTTCTTCCATTCTCCATGTTTCCTACAATGAGTATGTAAAAATGTTGATAGATACTCATTTGATTGAAATTCATTTTACACAAAATCTCCCTTTATTTGATGCATATATAGACTATGACCATAAGCTAAGATACACAAGCGATATACTTACAACCCTTTAACATTCCACAAATGAAATGGGAGTCAATAAGTATGGACTTTGGTGTTGGATTACCTACTCCTGCTGGTGGATATGATTCCATCATGGTAGTGGTTGATAGATTGAAAAAAGTTGTACCTTTGATCCCAGTCACCTAGTCAAAACAACCTATAAGTCATTTGACATTGCTCGAATCTTTATCAAAGAAGTATTTAGGTTACATGGATTGCCAAAGAGCACGATTGAGACTCCAGGTTCACCTCTAAGTTTTGGACTTGCCTGCTCCAAGCAATTGGAATGCAGCTATGCTTCAATACTGCTTATCATCCTCAAACTGATGGCCAAAGTGAGAGGGTGAACTAGAACATTGAAGATATTCTAAGGTCTTATTGTGGCAAAGAACCGAAATGGTGGATTGAGCATTTTCCTTTAGTGGAGTTTTCTTATAACATTGCCTTTCAACAAACAATCAAGATGTGGCCATTTCAAGTCTTGTATGGGCAAGAATGTCATACACCTCTGAACTTCTTAGATCCCACTCTCAAGATAGAGGCTTCTAAGGCTATGCTTTAAGAGATGGACCAACAAATCCAATTGATCTGACATAACATCCAAGATGCTCAAGATCGGCAAAAGTCCTATACAGATCTTGGAAGAGTCATAAGAACATTTAAGGAAGGTGAAATGGTGTTTCTAAGGGTAAGGCTTGACAAGAGTTCATTATCCTTGGGGAAATACAAAAAGCTTAGTCCAAGGTATTGTGGACCATATGAAGTAATCAAAGTAATGGAAAGACAAGCTTACAAGCTTAAACTGCCACCCCATCTCAAGATTCACAATGTATCTCATGTTAGCCTACTAAAACCTTATGTATCAAACCCCAATCATGTGCTTAATGGCGAATAAATAGTTATGCTTACCCAAGGAATTCTAAAAATGCAAGCCGAGAAGATTCTAGATACAAGGGAGAAACCTCTAAGAAGCTGAATCCTAAGAGAACATCTAGTACAATGGAAGGATTATCCTTAAGAGGATGTCACTTAGGTCGATGGGGTAACCTTTATAAAACAATGCCCCCAGTTTCTCTCGAGATGAGGATATCTTGATTTCTCTAAGGAGGGAAGAATGTAATGTCCCCATTACTTAGTTTATTTTAATGTGTGTATACATTCCAAAGAAAGTTGATTTATGTTGCACATGTTATTATTAATGAGGTATTATATACTAGTTCATGGAAGGAAGTCTTGGGAGACCCTCCCAAGACTAGCTTATTAAGACTATGTTTGTAGTGTAGAACAACAAAAATAACTAGCCTAGTGGATAGTCACTTGGTAGTTAAGTGCACTTGGGTAACGATAGTGCCGGGATGGGTGACCTCTCGGGAAGATTTTCCTATAAGCTAGTTGGAGCTTCTCACGTGCAACCAACGATGCCAACGAAGCCTTCATAGCCTGTTGCCAAGGCCAAGATGCCAAGGTCTATGCCTTGGTGGCTGCCTTAGTCGCCGCCCGACGACGTGACGCGTGGTACGTCCTCGTCCATAAATTCGTCAATTTTTATCTTCACACTGCAAAAAAAGGAGCCCCCTCCCGGATGTCATAAGTGATGTCATTAAAAATGCTAAAATAAAGTGTTCTCTCTTTATCATTGATGACATCATCAAAAAATGCTAAAAAGCAAGAGTCCTCTCTTTACCCCCTATAAATAGGGGTAGAGCATCATGGTAGACACATGAATACACACTCAAACACACAATGGCCCATGCTGAAGTCTCTCTGCTGGTTGATATGAGGAAGCTCTGCTGCAATCAATCGAACCTCTCTCTCTCTCTCCACACCTATGCAGAAGTGTTGCTCGAATCCATCAGCTTCTTCCATGGCTCCCAAGAGACGTTGAGATGTTGAGCGAGGTCACACTCAGAGAGCTCCCCAATGCGAGGAAGTAGGCATTGCTACTAAAGTGCAAGCGAAAGTTAACCCTGATCTATCCAACCTAAAGGACCAGTTATTCCACAACAAACCGAGGTTGCAACCATAAACTATAATCATGATGGATGTTCGGAGATAATCAAGGTAGTACATAAGAAAAGGATCACGATTAGTTAGAATTTACTTTGACTTGTAAAAGCATGTTAGTATTATCAAATGCCTTTAGGAAAGAATATGGAAATTGATGAAGGAGATAGATTCTATGCATTGCATTGACAACTGTATTAAAAAAGTTATATGGTTATGACTGCTTTTGGATTTGTGAATGATTATTTATGGGTCTTATGATTCCAGGCTTGCACAGACGCATGAGTTGTGGATTGTGGTGGTTCAGGACATTAGGATCCCCAACCCAATGCTGCCTAACACTGTGCAGAGTGTGGAAAAACTCACTTGAGGATGGGGGTCCTACGTTCCCAAGGGAGGTAGGTACTTTTGATTTTTGATCACTCAAGCACCTAAGAGGGCAAAAGGGCCTAATGGTAAGTGCCCTTGTTATGTAGGATGGCTTTGGAGGCTCAGGGAAGCTTAGAGGGGCTTTGAGCTAGTAAATTCCCTGTTGACTGCAGATGGAGTGCAATCACTTACAGCCCAACCTCAAGGGATTGGAAGGTCCTATCCTAGGCTGGGCAATGTTTTTCTGTGGAAAGATGGTTTTGTATCACTCTGTGGAGTGATGATTCTTGATGTTATTATGAAATACAGTATCTGATTTCCAAATTGTTTGTTATGTGCTAAAGATTGCATTTAATGAACCCAATTTAACAGAGTAATAAAAGGAAGCTAATTTTATATGTCCAAATAGTGTGGTAGTATGCTTTGTTAATTAGAAAACTAAGCAAACCCATCGAGGAAAGTGGGAGGCTTTGATCCTAACAATTGGATGCCTATGGCTGGGTGGACCCGATAAATTGGGCCAGCACTAGATAGAGCTGACTAAATCGTGACCCTCCCAATATTGGTAGGATTAGTTACCATGTTTAACACCGTTTTAGGGGTCCAGAGCTGATATTTTACCTTATGGATAGGGGGATCGAGTCACACTCTCCCCCGTCTCTCACTCTCTTTGAACCAAGTGCGGTGTTAACCTCACTCCTACCTTTGATTGATTACAAAGTGGTCTTTCTTAGGTGGGCGTTAGATTGCTGTTAGGGGTGACTTGTCCAGGCTTCCCTTGTGAAGTAGAACTGAGATTCCCATGTTCACTAAGTCCAAGGTTTCCCATGGGGAGATGATATGGTGATGTGCATGGATATGAATTTTAGTCGACTACTAAGAGGACTTCTTTGCATTTGTTGAAGGAGGCACCTCACACTAGTCGATCATAGCTTTTTCACAAGTGTGTTAAATTTGGTGTCCAACCGTCGAAGGCAGGCAACCAAGTCATCCCCTGTATTTTCAACAAAGTCTATGGACAAAGTGAGAATTGATCTTTGTTTATAAGAGGGTCTAAGGCACGTAGGTGGTTGGGGTTTGATTGAGCTAGATAGTTTGACAGTTAATGGTCATGACTTTAGTTGCTCTCCTGAGAGTGCGGTTGGGCTTCTTGTGCAATGGGCTTGGATGGATTTGTGGGTGTCAAGCTATTAGATATTATTGAGTCACTAGGAGGACTAGGTCAAGGAAGTGTGTGAGTAGCAGGCTATAGCTTTGGTCGATAGGCTTGTTTAGTCTCTACTGACTTATGCATTTGAGGTTCTATGGGCTTCGCAGCAGCCTGAGTCATTTGTGGCATTGATAGCCTCCAATTTTGTCATAAAAAAGGCTAAAAGATTTGGGCTCTACATCGACAAGTTATTCACTTTATAAAAAATATTTGTGTTATTGTATCTAAGTTGTACTTCATTGATATATTTTTATGTATTGTAAATGCTTGGCTTGGAGCTATAAAAGCCATTGCATATGTTCTTTTATTTTAAAAACCTTAGGAATCTTTTCTAGAACGTGTGCAACACATAAGGGCTTCAACCTTTGCTTTTGTATGGTCAAAATATTTGATTTAATAAAGGTTCAAAAGGGTGCAATTAGGGTTCTTGGGAAAAAGTGGTTGAGGAGGTTGGAGCACGGCAGATTGTGGTGCCTCTTTAACTTCTCTCTTCCCTTTTTTCCAAACTCTCTCTTTGTTCATCCTTCTTCTTGCTCTACCCTTGTGCTGCAACTATAGATCTTGAGTGTGTAGAGGAAGAGGAGGAGCCTCCTAATCTTGTTTCTTGATTGGTGAGGGTGTGTCTTGAGTCTTTTGTGTGCGTGTATTCATGGCAAGAGAGACGTGTTTGCAGGTTTCATGGTGAGGAGCAAAGCTCCAAGCATATACTTTGCTACTCGGTACCCTGGTTTTGTGCTTGTTTGAGTGTTGGGTGAGAGCCGATCATTTTTGGTTCCGTTGCCGAGACTGGGCTAGTCCCATGGATTCTGCAAAGTAAAGAGCAGGTTTTCAAGATCTTTGAAGAGCACGGAGTTGTATGCAGATTTGTTCTCATATGTTATATTTTTCAAGATTAGAGGAAAGTAAGAAGAATAATAAAGATGGGATAACAGCAGATGGTCTGCCTTCTAGTCTATGTGCATGTCTAGGGCATGTGAACGATGGCGTTACCCTTGTCTTTTGCACCAGAAAAGGATCAGTTCTTGGAAAGAAAACTATATTGAAAAGCGACCATTTTCCCAGATGCCAAAACAGACGTCTCCAACCTCAAGTGGAAGGCGCGCCAAATTACTGTCAGTTGCCTAGTGATCGTCATCCGACAAATGATGCTTCTTATGGGATTGGCGGCCATGAATCCCTGATCTCAGACCAACAAAATGGCAATTCATCTGCGCAGGATCAGTTTGGGTAGTCCATTCTCAGGATGAATGGCATGGAGGTCCACGTCTGTGGAGATTTGGCTGGATTAAGTCTATCTGATGATAGCCTCATGAGCACTACTCTGAAGTTTCCAGATAGTGAGGAAGAAGAAGAAGAAGATGAAGCAAAAGGAGGAGAGGAAGCAAGAAAAAACTTCAATGTGGCGATATGTTCTACCTATTCATCTTGCCCTCCAAAACAAAGAAGAAGAAGATTAATCTGTTCGTGAAAACGAAGTTGCAAAAATGAAGGAAAAGGAGGAAGCAACAAAAATAGCAAACCCAATTCATGGCGACAAACTGTTCATTCTTTGCCACACCCTCATCCACAGGCGGTGCTACACGCAGCGATAACTAGAAAGAAGGATAAGATAATCTTTAGTTTGTATCAAAACCTTAAAATCCTAAGGCCTTATAATGCCAGTCCATATGCAGCACATAATAAACACAGCAAGAATTCCACCAATTGTTAATGAACAAGCCAAGTTTGAAGTCACATGGGTGGGAGTGCTTCAAAGATGAATCTTAAGAGTGGGAGTACTTATTGAAGATCTTTTGTGGGTTTTTCACATTTTTGGTGTCAAATTGGTGGATTTTCAATATTTCTTTTTCACGGAGATAGTATGTCTCCCAAAATCAAAGTGTTGTGGTATTCATCCTTATCAGTGTAATAGTCAGTGATGGGTGTTTGGAATTAGGAAAAAATATTGATGTGAAGAGATAGTGGTTGTTGAAGAAGTGGACAAATGATCCATGGAAGTGAGAAGAAAAGAGAATAAGGATACAAAGTTTTTCTTGAAGATTACAATGGAAGTTTACCATGGTTCTTTGGTTCACGGGAGCTCACCAATTTAAGTGTGGGAGGAATGATAGCCTCCAATTTTGTCATCAAAAAGGCTAAAAGATTTGGGCTCTACATCGACAATTTATTCACTTTATAAAAAATATTTGTGTTATTGTATCTAAGTTGTAGCTCATTGATATATTTTTATGTATTGTAAATGCTTGGCTTGGAGCTATAAAAGCCATTGCATATGTTCTTTTATTTTAAAAACCTTAGGAATCTTGCCTAGAATGCATGCAACACATAAGGGTTTCAACCTTTGCTTTTGTATGGTCAAAATATTTGATTTAATAAAGGTTCAAAAGGGCGCAATTGGGGTTCTTGGGAAAAAGTGGTTGAGGAGGTTGGAGCATGGCAGATTGTGGTGCCTCTTTAATTTCTATCTTCCCTTTTTTCCAAACTCTCTCTTTGTTCATCCTTCTTCTTGCTCTACCCTTGTGCTGCAACTATGGATCTTGAGTGTCTAGAGGAAGAGGAGGAGCCTCTTGATCTTGTTTCTTGATTGGTGAGGGTGTGTCTTGAGTCTTTTGTGTGTGTGTATTCATGGCAAGAGAGATGTGTTTGCAGCTTTCATGGTGAGGAGCAAAGCTCCAAGCATATACTTTGCTGCTCGGTACCTTGGTTTTGTGCTTGTTTGAGTGATGGGTGAGAGCCGGTCAGGCATTGGGGCATTTTCTGTCACATGGCTTGGCGTGGCCAAGTTTGAAGGTGGCATTTGAGTGGTGACCTTGGACATCTTAGCTTTAGGTACCCATATCTAGGCATGACCCTCGTAATAGCCTTGTGCTTGTAATAAGATCTTGGGGACCCATTGCTGCTTAACCATTCGTCAATGCCTATGAGTCCTTCTCTGTCTCCTAATGTTTCGAATAGGAGTTCCTAGCCTTGTGAGGTCATGATTGTGCGCTTTTAGGTGGTGGCCCTTGATTTTTTGGCATCCATTTGAACTATGGTGCATGGGCCTTAGCTTTGATTTCAATAGTTTGTCGACTTTGAGGTTTGGTGGGCGGTGACAAGTCACGGTCCCCCTTCTTAGGCTTGGTAGTGGGTTGCTCTATCGGTGGGTTTGCAGGCTTCGATGAAGTCGCCCTACCCTTGCTGAAAGCTGTGATTATTTGTACATTGCTGATGGCTAGATGAATGTGCTATGATTGGTGGTCAACATTGCATAGTATCTGCTTTTTAAATGTACGTCCCAACAGCAATTCCATACCCGTATCCTTCATATTCGGCAACACATAAAAGATCATCGGTACGCTTTCAGACTCGATAGAGACTGCAACCTTGCACTTTTCTAGAAGTGCATATGATTGGCCCCCATATGGGTTGAGTTTGGCATTAGTGGGCTGCAATTGTGGTCTGCCAATTTGGATCCAATGATCGTGAATCAAGACATTATAGTTAGCACCCTCATCGATCAATGCATCAAACGTATGTATTTACTTGGCAGTGGCAATCATGCGTAGGTAAGCTAGAGCTATGGCTTCCTCATCTTCATCTTCGATTTTTGTGATAGTGGGCGCTTGTACCTTTATAAGGTTGGGTTTTCTATGCAAGCTCCTTGCCATCATATAGTCTGGTACTGAGGGTGTGGCACTAGGCTCATCAATTGCCTTAGTGGCTTACTCATACTCCTCATTATCCAAGAATGGTAGATCGATCATGGCTAGCATGCTGATGGCTCATTTGCTACACTAGAAGGTGGCTTTCGCCTAGGGCATTCGAGAAACAAGTGAGTGATTCCACACTCTGGGCATCTAAGATCAACCGTTTCTTGATTAGTGAGGAGATGCATCTTGGGTGACCGCAAATTGAACAAGAAATTGGTTATTGGGTCTGTCCCCCTAAGCCTCTACCTCTACCTCTACCTAACCCCATCACTAACATTGATTGATAATCCATGAGGATTGGATTGCCCTCTTCGTCGTATGTGACATAAGGGTTCACATAGAGCTCATCATCATTTGGCTCCTCCACATAGTGGACTGGAGTACCACTCTGATGGATGGGTTACGAAAGGTCTAGGTGGTTGGGGTATGCCTGTGGGATTTATCTCCATCCTAGGATTGGCTAGTTTAGCATCATTAGGTGCCAGGAGATCCAATGTGGCTTCCCTCCCGAGGAAATTTGGTGGCCTATTCCCTAGGTAAGGCTGGTTGTAATAGCCTTGTGCTTGTAATAAGATCTTGGGGACCCATTGCTGCTTAACCATTCGTCAATGCCTATGAGTCCTTCTCTGTCTCCTAATGTTTCGAATAGGAGTTCCTAGCCTTGTGAGGTCATGATTGTGCACATTTAGGTGGTGGCCCTTGATTTTTTGGCATCCATTTGAACTATGGTGCATGGGCCTTAGCTTTGATTTCAATAGTTTGTCGACTTTGAGGTTTGGTGGGCGGTGACAAGTCACGGTCCCCCTTCTTAGGCTTGGTAGTGGGTTGCTCTATCGGTGGGTTTGCAGGCTTCGATGAAGTCGCCCTACCCTTGCTGAAAGCTGTGATTATTTGTACATTGCTGATGGCTAGATGAATGTGCTATGATTGGTGGTCAACATTGCATAGTATCTGCTTTTTAAATGTACGTCCCAACAGCAATTCCATACCCGTATCCTTCATATTCGGCAACACATAAAAGATCATCGGTACGCTTTCAGACTCGATAGAGACTGCAACCTTGCACTTTTCTAGAAGTGCATATGATTGGCCCCCATATGGGTTGAGTTTGGCATTAGTGGGCTGCAATTGTGGTCTGCCAATTTGGATCCAATGATCGTGAATCAAGACATTATAGTTAGCACCCTCATCGATCAATGCATCAAACGTATGTATTTACTTGGCAGTGGCAATCATGCGTAGGTAAGCTAGAGCTATGGCTTCCTCATCTTCATCTTCGATTTTTGTGATAGTGGGCGCTTGTACCTTTATAAGGTTGGGTTTTCTATGCAAGCTCCTTGCCATCATATAGTCTGGTACTGAGGGTGTGGCACTAGGCTCATCAATTGCCTTAGTGGCTTACTCATACTCCTCATTATCCAAGAATGGTAGATCAATCATGGCTAGCATGCTGATGGCTCATTTGCTACACTAGAAGGTGGCTTTCGCCTAGGGCATTCGAGAAACAAGTGAGTGATTCCACACTCTGGGCATCTAAGATCAACCGTTTCTTGATTAGTGAGGAGATGCATCTTGGGTGACCGCAAATTGAACAAGAAATTGGTTATTGGGTCTGTCCCCCTAAGCCTCTACCTCTACCTCTACCTAACCCCATCACTAACATTGATTGATAATCCATGAGGATTGGATTGCCCTCTTCGTCGTATGTGACATAAGGGTTCACATAGAGCTCATCATCATTTGGCTCCTCCACATAGTGGACTGGAGTACCACTCTGATGGATGGGTTACGAAAGGTCTAGGTGGTTGGGGTATGCCTGTGGGATTTATCTCCATCCTAGGATTGGCTAGTTTAGCATCATTAGGTGCCAGGAGATCCAATGTGGCTTCCCTCCCGAGGAAATTTGGTGGCCTATTCCCTAGGTAAGGCTGGTTGTAATAGCCTTGTGCTTGTAATAAGATCTTGGGGACCCATTGCTGCTTAACCATTCGTCAATGCCTATGAGTCCTTCTCTGTCTCCTAATGTTTCGAATAGGAGTTCCTAGCCTTGTGAGGTCATGATTGTGCACTTTTAGGTGGTGGCCCTTGATTTTTTGGCATCCATTTGAACTATGGTGCATGGGCCTTAGCTTTGATTTCAATAGTTTGTCGACTTTGAGGTTTGGTGGGCGGTGACAAGTCACGGTCCCCCTTCTTAGGCTTGGTAGTGGGTTGCTCTATCGGTGGGTTTGCAGGCTTCGATGAAGTCGCCCTACCCTTGCTGAAAGCTGTGATTATTTGTACATTGCTGATGGCTAGATGAATGTGCTATGATTGGTGGTCAACATTGCATAGTATCTGCTTTTTAAATGTACGTCCCAACAGCAATTCCATACCCGTATCCTTCATATTCGGCAACACATAAAAGATCATCGGTACGCTTTCAGACTCGATAGAGACTGCAACCTTGCACTTTTCTAGAAGTGCATATGATTGGCCCCCATATGGGTTGAGTTTGGCATTAGTGGGCTGCAATTGTGGTCTGCCAATTTGGATCCAATGATCGTGAATCAAGACATTATAGTTAGCACCCTCATCGATCAATGCATCAAACGTATGTATTTACTTGGCAGTGGCAATCATGCGTAGGTAAGCTAGAGCTATGGCTTCCTCATCTTCATCTTCGATTTTTGTGATAGTGGGCGCTTGTACCTTTATAAGGTTGGGTTTTCTATGCAAGCTCCTTGCCATCATATAGTCTGGTACTGAGGGTGTGGCACTAGGCTCATCAATTGCCTTAGTGGCTTACTCATACTCCTCATTATCCAAGAATGGTAGATCGATCATGGCTAGCATGCTGATGGCTCATTTGCTACACTAGAAGGTGGCTTTCGCCTAGGGCATTCGAGAAACAAGTGAGTGATTCCACACTCTGGGCATCTAAGATCAACCGTTTCTTGATTAGTGAGGAGATGCATCTTGGGTGACCGCAAATTGAACAAGAAATTGGTTATTGGGTCTGTCCCCCTAAGCCTCTACCTCTACCTCTACCTAACCCCATCACTAACATTGATTGATAATCCATGAGGATTGGATTGCCCTCTTCGTCGTATGTGACATAAGGGTTCACATAGAGCTCATCATCATTTGGCTCCTCCACATAGTGGACTGGAGTATCACTCTGATGGATGGGTTACGAAAGGTCTAGGTGGTTGGGGTATGCCTGTGGGATTTATCTCCATCCTAGGATTGGCTAGTTTAGCATCATTAGGTGCCAGGAGATCCAATGTGGCTTCCCTCCCGAGGAAATTTGGTGGCCTATTCCCTAGGTAAGGCTGGTTGTAATAGCCTTGTGCTTGTAATAAGATCTTGGGGACCCATTGCTGCTTAACCATTCGTCAATGCCTATGAGTCCTTATCTGTCTCCTAATGTTTCGAATAGGAGTTCCTAGCCTTGTGAGGTCATGATTGTGCGCTTTTAGGTGGTGGCCCTTGATTTTTTGGCATCCATTTGAACTATGGTGCATGGGCCTTAGCTTTGATTTCAATAGTTTGTCGACTTTGAGGTTTGGTGGGCGGTGACAAGTCACGGTCCCCCTTCTTAGGCTTGGTAGTGGGTTGCTCTATCGGTGGGTTTGCAGGCTTCGATGAAGTCGCCCTACCCTTGCTGAAAGCTGTGATTATTTGTACATTGCTGATGGCTAGATGAATGTGCTATGATTGGTGGTCAACATTGCATAGTATCTGCTTTTTAAATGTACGTCCCAACAGCAATTCCATACCCGTATCCTTCATATTCGGCAACACATAAAAGATCATCGGTACGCTTTCAGACTCGATAGAGACTGCAACCTTGCACTTTTCTAGAAGTGCATATGATTGGCCCCCATATGGGTTGAGTTTGGCATTAGTGGGCTGCAATTGTGGTCTGCCAATTTGGATCCAATGATCGTGAATCAAGACATTATAGTTAGCACCCTCATCGATCAATGCATCAAACGTATGTATTTACTTGGCAGTGGCAATCATGCGTAGGTAAGCTAGAGCTATGGCTTCCTCATCTTCATCTTCGATTTTTGTGATAGTGGGCGCTTGTACCTTTATAAGGTTGGGTTTTCTATGCAAGCTCCTTGCCATCATATAGTCTGGTACTGAGGGTGTGGCACTAGGCTCATCAATTGCCTTAGTGGCTTACTCATACTCCTCATTATCCAAGAATGGTAGATCGATCATGGCTAGCATGCTGATGGCTCATTTGCTACACTAGAAGGTGGCTTTCGCCTAGGGCATTCGAGAAACAAGTGAGTGATTCCACACTCTGGGCATCTAAGATCAACCGTTTCTTGATTAGTGAGGAGATGCATCTTGGGTGACCGCAAATTGAACAAGAAATTGGTTATTGGGTCTGTCCCCCTAAGCCTCTACCTCTACCTCTACCTAACCCCATCACTAACATTGATTGATAATCCATGAGGATTGGATTGCCCTCTTCGTCGTATGTGACATAAGGGTTCACATAGAGCTCATCATCATTTGGCTCCTCCACATAGTGGACTGGAGTACCACTCTGATGGATGGGTTACGAAAGGTCTAGGTGGTTGGGGTATGCCTGTGGGATTTATCTCCATCCTAGGATTGGCTAGTTTAGCATCATTAGGTGCCAGGAGATCCAATGTGGCTTCCCTCCCGAGGAAATTTGGTGGCCTATTCCCTAGGTAAGGCTGGTTGTAATAGCCTTGTGCTTGTAATAAGATCTTGGGGACCCATTGCTGCTTAACCATTCGTCAATGCCTATGAGTCCTTCTCTGTCTCCTAATGTTTCGAATAGGAGTTCCTAGCCTTGTGAGGTCATGATTGTGCACTTTTAGGTGGTGGCCCTTGATTTTTTGGCATCCATTTGAACTATGGTGCATGGGCCTTAGCTTTGATTTCAATAGTTTGTCGACTTTGAGGTTTGGTGGGCGGTGACAAGTCACGGTCCCCCTTCTTAGGCTTGGTAGTGGGTTGCTCTATCGGTGGGTTTGCAGGCTTCGATGAAGTCGCCCTACCCTTGCTGAAAGCTGTGATTATTTGTACATTGCTGATGGCTAGATGAATGTGCTATGATTGGTGGTCAACATTGCATAGTATCTGCTTTTTAAATGTACGTCCCAACAGCAATTCCATACCCGTATCCTTCATATTCGGCAACACATAAAAGATCATCGGTACGCTTTCAGACTCGATAGAGACTGCAACCTTGCACTTTTCTAGAAGTGCATATGATTGGCCCCCATATGGGTTGAGTTTGGCATTAGTGGGCTGCAATTGTGGTCTGCCAATTTGGATCCAATGATCGTGAATCAAGATATTATAGTTAGCACCCTCATCGATCAATGCATCAAACGTATGTATTTACTTGGCAGTGACAATCATGCGTAGGTAAGCTAGAGCTATGGCTTCCTCATCTTCATCTTCGATTTTTGTGATAGTGGGCGCTTGTACCTTTATAAGGTTGGGTTTTCTATGCAAGCTCCTTGCCATCATATAGTCTGGTACTGAGGGTGTGGCACTAGGCTCATCAATTGCCTTAGTGGCTTACTCATACTCCTCATTATCCAAGAATGGTAGATCGATCATGGCTAGCATGCTGATGGCTCATTTGCTACACTAGAAGGTGGCTTTCGCCTAGGGCATTCGAGAAACAAGTGAGTGATTCCACACTCTGGGCATCTAAGATCAACCGTTTCTTGATTAGTGAGGAGATGCATCTTGGGTGACCGCAAATTGAACAAGAAATTGGTTATTGGGTCTGTCCCCCTAAGCCTCTACCTCTACCTCTACCTAACCCCATCACTAACATTGATTGATAATCCATGAGGATTGGATTGCCCTCTTCGTCGTATGTGACATAAGGGTTCACATAGAGCTCATCATCATTTGGCTCCTCCACATAGTGGACTGGAGTATCACTCTGATGGATGGGTTACGAAAGGTCTAGGTGGTTGGGGTATGCCTGTGGGATTTATCTCCATCCTAGGATTGGCTAGTTTAGCATCATTAGGTGCCAGGAGATCCAATGTGGCTTCCCTCCCGAGGAAATTTGGTGGCCTATTCCCTAGGTAAGGCTGGTTGTAATAGCCTTGTGCTTGTAATAAGATCTTGGGGACCCATTGCTGCTTAACCATTCGTCAATGCCTATGAGTCCTTCTCTGTCTCCTAATGTTTCGAATAGGAGTTCCTAGCCTTGTGAGGTCATGATTGTGCACATTTAGGTGGTGGCCCTTGATTTTTTGGCATCCATTTGAACTATGGTGCATGGGCCTTAGCTTTGATTTCAATAGTTTGTCGACTTTGAGGTTTGGTGGGCGGTGACAAGTCACGGTCCCCCTTCTTAGGCTTGGTAGTGGGTTGCTCTATCGGTGGGTTTGCAGGCTTCGATGAAGTCGCCCTACCCTTGCTGAAAGCTGTGATTATTTGTACATTGCTGATGGCTAGATGAATGTGCTATGATTGGTGGCCAACATTGCATAGTATCTGCTTTTTAAATGTACGTCCCAACAGCAATTCCATACCCGTATCCTTCATATTCGGCAACACATAAAAGATCATCGGTACGCTTTCAGACTCGATAGAGACTGCAACCTTGCACTTTTCTAGAAGTGCATATGATTGGCCCCCATATGGGTTGAGTTTGGCATTAGTGGGCTGCAATTGTGGTCTGCCAATTTGGATCCAATGATCGTGAATCAAGACATTATAGTTAGCACCCTCATCGATCAATGCATCAAACGTATGTATTTACTTGGCAGTGGCAATCATGCGTAGGTAAGCTAGAGCTATGGCTTCCTCATCTTCATCTTCGATTTTTGTGATAGTGGGCGCTTGTACCTTTATAAGGTTGGGTTTTCTATGCAAGCTCCTTGCCGTCATATAGTCTGGTACTGAGGGTGTGGCACTAGGCTCATCAATTGCCTTAGTGGCTTACTCATACTCCTCATTATCCAAGAATGGTAGATCGATCATGGCTAGCATGCTGATGGCTCATTTGCTACACTAGAAGGTGGCTTTCGCCTAGGGCATTCGAGAAACAAGTGAGTGATTCCACACTCTGGGCATCTAAGATCAACCGTTTCTTGATTAGTGAGGAGATGCATCTTGGGTGACCGCAAATTGAACAAGAAATTGGTTATTGGGTCTGTCCCCCTAAGCCTCTACCTCTACCTCTACCTAACCCCATCACTAACATTGATTGATAATCCATGAGGATTGGATTGCCCTCTTCGTCGTATGTGACATAAGGGTTCACATAGAGCTCATCATCATTTGGCTCCTCCACATAGTGGACTGGAGTATCACTCTGATGGATGGGTTACGAAAGGTCTAGGTGGTTGGGGTATGCCTGTGGGATTTATCTCCATCCTAGGATTGGCTAGTTTAGCATCATTAGGTGCCAGGAGATCCAATGTGGCTTCCCTCCCGAGGAAATTTGGTGGCCTATTCCCTAGGTAAGGCTGGTTGTAATAGCCTTGTGCTTGTAATAAGATCTTGGGGACCCATTGCTGCTTAACCATTCGTCAATGCCTATGAGTCCTTCTCTGTCTCCTAATGTTTCGAATAGGAGTTCCTAGCCTTGTGAGGTCATGATTGTGCACATTTAGGTGGTGGCCCTTGATTTTTTGGCATCCATTTGAACTATGGTGCATGGGCCTTAGCTTTGATTTCAATAGTTTGTCGACTTTGAGGTTTGGTGGGCGGTGACAAGTCACGGTCCCCCTTCTTAGGCTTGGTAGTGGGTTGCTCTATCGGTGGGTTTGCAGGCTTCGATGAAGTCGCCCTACCCTTGCTGAAAGCTGTGATTATTTGTACATTGCTGATGGCTAGATGAATGTGCTATGATTGGTGGTCAACATTGCATAGTATCTGCTTTTTAAATGTACGTCCCAACAGCAATTCCATACCCGTATCCTTCATATTCGGCAACACATAAAAGATCATCGGTACGCTTTCAGACTCGATAGAGACTGCAACCTTGCACTTTTCTAGAAGTGCATATGATTGGCCCCCATATGGGTTGAGTTTGGCATTAGTGGGCTGCAATTGTGGTCTGCCAATTTGGATCCAATGATCGTGAATCAAGACATTATAGTTAGCACCCTCATCGATCAATGCATCAAACGTATGTATTTACTTGGCAGTGGCAATCATGCGTAGGTAAGCTAGAGCTATGGCTTCCTCATCTTCATCTTCGATTTTTGTGATAGTGGGCGCTTGTACCTTTATAAGGTTGGGTTTTCTATGCAAGCTCCTTGCCATCATATAGTCTGGTACTGAGGGTGTGGCACTAGGCTCATCAATTGCCTTAGTGGCTTACTCATACTCCTCATTATCCAAGAATGGTAGATCGATCATGGCTAGCATGCTGATGGCTCATTTGCTACACTAGAAGGTGGCTTTCGCCTAGGGCATTCGAGAAACAAGTGAGTGATTCCACACTCTGGGCATCTAAGATCAACCGTTTCTTGATTAGTGAGGAGATGCATCTTGGGTGACCGCAAATTGAACAAGAAATTGGTTATTGGGTCTGTCCCCCTAAGCCTCTACCTCTACCTCTACCTAACCCCATCACTAACATTGATTGATAATCCATGAGGATTGGATTGCCCTCTTCGTCGTATGTGACATAAGGGTTCACATAGAGCTCATCATCATTTGGCTCCTCCACATAGTGGACTGGAGTATCACTCTGATGGATGGGTTACGAAAGGTCTAGGTGGTTGGGGTATGCCTGTGGGATTTATCTCCATCCTAGGATTGGCTAGTTTAGCATCATTAGGTGCCAGGAGATCCAATGTGGCTTCCCTCCTGAGGAAATTTGGTGGCCTATTCCCTAGGTAAGGCTGGTTGTAAGGTTGTGAGTATGGATGTTGTCTCAGTAGTCTACAATGCATGGCATCATGACCGAACCCACCACAATTGGCACAAGGTCAGGACCTAGGGTCCTAATACTTGGCTCGCAGGTGGTTTCTACCACAATACATGCATTGGATGTGTGGGCGTGTTGGTCTCCTCACCATTTCTTGTAGCCTTACAATCTCCATCTTCATCTTTGCTAGCTTCTAGTTCTGGTCAATACTCTTTCCCTTATCCTGGCTATTTAGGACCGACCATTTTCTGGATGTGGTTGCCCTTTTTGAGGTTCTAAATTTAGCCTCATCTTGGTTTGAGCTCCTAGAGCTCCTCTCCTTGAGCTGGTCATCCTCTCAAATGGCCTACTCAAAGACTTTGGTTAGCACATTTCACTGCAAGCTTGAGTTGCATGCGAAGGCCTTGTAGAGTTCCTCACTTAGTATTTTGTTGATGAAGATCATGAACACCGCTCTTTTCGTGGGACGTTCATTTGTCAAGATTCTCTTAAAGAGACTCCTCACAGGGGTCACATAATCCGTGATATCTTCCTTTTCTCTCTACGTCACATTTATGAGCTGTACGATTAGATTATTTGAGTACCCAGCCTTTGAGAATCTCTTAATGAACATGCTTTTGAGATGGTTGAAGTTGTTACATTCTGCGGCATCTAAGCTGGTGTACCAAGTCCTTCCCTTATCGCCTAAGCATAGGCCAAAGGCCTACGAGCATTGGGTGAGATCGATGAGGCCGTTGACCTCACAGACCTGCTCAAATTGCTCTACGAAGATGTATGTTTGACTAGTCCTTGTCTAATTTCTTAGCAATGACAAGAATTTTCAATTGGCTCTTCAAGCCGTGAATTGACTCTCCTAGCCCTGTGAGCAACGAGGTCGCAAGTGCTACTACGTGTTGCTTTGCGGATGTGTTATCTAATAGTTGCTTCTAATTCTCTCTCAGTGCAAGGTCTCCTTCTAGTGCTCTCTCTCTCTCTCTCTCTCTCTCTCTCTCTCTCCATACCAGGTCCTGATTGATTTCTATTTGGTAAGGCTAACACTCATTAGATCTCCCACATTTCTATGTTCTGTCACAAGCTTCTAGCTTCCTATTCTTGATTGTAGGCCACTATGCCTTGCAAAGCTTCCCATGCTAGTCCCCTCTCCTCTTCAAGATCTGCTATGATATCCTCGGATGGCCTACCATGGTGGTCCATTCAGGTTTGCAAGTCGTACTTGCTCACCATCTGCTAGATTTCATTCGGGAAATCCCCCAGATCGAGCTCTTCATTGAGTCTGTAGTTTGTGCTAGTCTCTACCATATCTGCGGTCTCTTGTTCCACCAAGGTGTTGATGAGGTTGATTAAATCACATGGATTCACTCTAGCAATGATGTCGGACCTTCGACTCATCTAGCTCTTGCTTTGCGTCTTCCTCTTGGTTCTACCACTTGGGGTTCTCAATCACCTAGGTTCTTCTCCCATCGGTGAATTTGTTCATTTTCTTAAGTCCAAGTGAGATCCTTGTTATTTACAAGCAATCCTCAATTAACCGTCACTCTATGTGTGTGTGTGTGTGTGTGTGTGTGTGTGTGTGCATGCGTGCGCGCTCTTTTACGTGCACTATGTGAAATTAGGCTTTCAACTTTTCTTCAGGTGCACTTCAAGTGTCAAAAAACAATGTGGGGTGCAATGCAGCATGGTAAATGCAGCTTCAGCACTCTCCTCTGTGTTCTCGGCCTAATAGGGCTTTAAGATCAATCGTTGGCCGCTTTCAATTGTCTCTAGGATTTGTATTGTGTCCTTTCGCCCACATCAGGATCTATGGTTCAATTTGTCACTCTCTTAGCATAGTGGATATCTAGTAGATTGGCTGGCATTGCTTCTAGGTCTGCGACTCACCGGTTCTCTCGTTTCTTGCACCAAAAAGATGTTTTGTTTGTTTGTATCACTTTGAGGGTTTGTATGGCTATGGACCAGGTTAGTCAGGGTGAATTGCAAGGTCCGAGTGTCAAATTCAACCTGTCCAAGTGGTCTAGGGCCGAATCTGAGGCCAAGTGTCCAAGGGCTAATGTAGGGCCGTCCGATTGCCACATGGCAAGGTGGACCGAATGGCCAATCATTTGAATTAGCCAGGTCAAATGTCGGAGTGAAGCGTGCAAATGTGGCTAGGGCAAATGGCTGAGTGGGCAAGTTCGAGTCGAGTTGGGGGCCGAGTGGGCCAAATGTGAGTGGCCGAGGGCTGATTTTGGGGCTCGGCCTGAAGTGGTTGTTCGAATTTGGGAGTGTTTGAATTCTAGGAATTGGATGTCTAAGTGTTTGATTCTAGGAATCGGACCCCTGTGGACTGTGTCCAATTCTGCCATCACACAAACAATAGCAACAAAAAATCGATTCGTGGCAATGATTTTGGCCATACCCACACCTGATCCGAGTGGAAAACTCCTAGGAATGTCAATTGATTTGTTGAAAGCTCAAAGTCTCACTCGTACTCGTAAGCTTTGTGTGTGTGTGTGTGTGTGTTGCAGAATTGAAAATGAGCCTTCCAACCCCCTTCCTTGGGTCTTAATCCCTTGTTCTAATGCCCAAGAGTTGCCCCATTAATGCGCATGCCTTGTCAACAGATTGCAAGCCCATTTTTTCCCCGATTTTGCCATGTAAAGCTTTTTCCTTTGATTTCTTAATCCTATCCTACTCTAAATGCAACAAAAATCAAAACACAAATATTGACATGAATCCTTCTACTTGTCTACTCATCAAAAACTGAAATACTTACTTGTTTTGAAGATTAAAAAGCCCAAATCTTCTACCTTTCTCAAGCTCTGGTTCACGGATGAAACCCTTACTTTGTCGCTTGATTTGAGGCATGCAAGTGCTCAAGCTTGAATCCGTTTTGGAACAAAAATGTAATGGGAGCTCATGCTCAACCGCCAAGATCCACACAGACTGCTTATTCTTTCAAGCATTTCAAGCAAGGACAAATGGCTATCTCTCACCTCCTAGCCGACGCACCTTCAATCCTACTGGGGTGTAGTGAGCTTACCTTGATGCCCAAACGAGTAGCCTCCTTCCTCAAGCAGCCTGATAGCTCCACAATTCTAGATGTGAGCTCAAGCAACCTCAAGCCTCCACCTTCAAGCTCCATCCTCCACAGCCATGCGTGAGACTGGATAAGAGAAGAGAAGAGAAGAAGAGAGGAGATGATGGAGAGCTTCTTCTCCTCAATCCCTCACCCTCACACACTCACTCCCTCACACTTTCACACTCCCTCTCTCAAGCACACACAAGCAATCAAGGAGGAGAGAAGAAGAGAAGAAGAAGAGATCATGTTTGCCACACACCAAAGAATAAGCTTCTCATTCACTTTTTGAGTTTATATACAAAACCATAATCCCTTTTGGGCGATCATCCCCTTTTTTACATGGTTGGGGCTGTGGCCTAGGCCTCTTCACTATTGTCCTCCTATCTTCTTAGCTTCCTTCTATTGTCTATCTACCCTTACAATTTGTAAAGGAGGAGCATGGCACTCTTTTATAAAAGCTTTAGAGGTGCCTTACCTTTTAAAAATGTGCTTTGCCTTTGACTTAGCTTTTGAGGCCACCCTTACGCTTTTCATTGTTTCCCCTCCTACTTCTTCTTTTGTGTCCAATTTCCTTCTAGACCACCTATTTCAGCTCTCGACTTGTGCTTTTCCACTTTTTCAGCTTTTTATTGTGCTGAGGTTAACACCTAAGAATGTGGTTTAGGTAGTCTTCCAATTCGGACGCCTAAGTTGCAATGTTTTTGTCTCCAAGCCCCATATTTGGCCATCTGAGTGATGAGTTTGGCTTTGTCTGAATGGTCGGGTTTGACTCAAACAAGGGTGCCTGTCCGAGTCTAAGAAGATGTGTCCGAGTGGATAATTTGGCTATCCGAGGCCGTCCGAGAGTGGGGTTGTCTGAATACACTTTTTATTATTCAAGTAGACTAACTTGGCCATCCAAGTGGGACTGTCCGAGTCTGAGTGAGAGTTTTCCGAGAGGATAAAAGCAATTTGGCCGTTTGAGATCCGGTTAGGATTTGACCATCCAAGGCTTGGGGAGCTGTCTAAGTGGTAGAAAAATATGTTGAATGATAAAAAAATTAGTGACAAATGAATCACTTAATCACACATACACCTAACTATGATCCTATCCTTATTCATCAATCTACAAGGAAGATTTTGAGCGTGCCTAGAACCACCAAGAGTGATGACAAAATGAATTTCTATTGTTGTTGCTCCCTTGATCTGATGCTCTCTCTCTCAATCTCTCGCAAACTCAAATGAGCTCTTCCCTCCTTTTTCTCTCCTTTTAATGCTCTCTCTTTCTTCCCTTACTCTCTTTTTTCCTTTTAAGGTATTCAAAATCTATTTTCTTTTCTTTCCCTGCTTCCCTGGCTTCCTGTTTGTTACAAAAACTTATCTTGTCTTTATTTTTCCTTATTTCCTTAATCTTAATGCATCCAAATAATGAAAAATGTTCTATCACTTATCTAATTAATGTTCCTAAATCTTCCAACAACTAAGCCATTCGACAAAGGAGATCAAACACCTTTCGACTCCCTTGCTTCCTACCTAAATCAAGCATCATTTCAGAGACAAACTCCTACTCTATCGCTTGATTTGGAGCATGCAAGTACTTAAGCTTGAATCCATCAGTCATCTCGAAAATGGAACTAAAATACCATTGCTATCACTAGCAACTGTTGAGACCCTATAGATCACTTATCAAGTCAAGCATTTCAAGTGAGTGGCAATGGCTATCTCTCACATAGCCGTGCACACTCTCACACAAGGATATCGTGAGCTTACGATTGAATCTGATAGTTGTAGTCCTCTTCCTCGAATCCTTCAATGGCTCTATGATTCAAGGTGCTAGCTCAAGCAACCATCTCCATGCTCCGAGCTCCAACCTCCATAGCAGAGCATGCAAGAAAAGAGAAGAAGAAGAAGAAGAAGAAGAAGAAGAAGAAGAAGAAGAGCTTCTCCATACTCCCTCACTCTCACACCTTCACACTCTCCCTCTCCCTCTCTCATGCACAAGAAGGAAGCAAGAGCAAGAAAAAGAAGAGAGCTATTTTTCACATACACCAAGAATGAGCTTATCCATTCGCTTTTTGACTTTTATACATGCCCTTCTTCCCTTGGGCATTCAATCCATTTCCATGACCGGCCTCCATGCCTTGGTCCCCTTCTTCATTCTTTTCCTATTCTCATGGCTCCTTTATATACACATTTTCATTTACAACTTGCACAGGAGGGAGCCTTTGCGCTATTTTACAAAGAGCTAAAATGTGCTTTATCTCTTGTGCACTTTGTTCTTATTTTAAAAATTTTCTTGCACTTCTTGGTCTTCTTTTTCCATCGGGTTGTCTTCTTGTGCTCCTACTTTAGCGTTCTTTGCAACTTGTGTTGTTTTGCGCCGCCTTGTGTCATTTCCAAGGGTTAACAATGGCTCCCACCACTAACCTTGGGGGAGGTTTAGTGCATAACTATAAATATGTCCATGAGGAAATAAAAACATTGTACAATTACACAATTAAGTAATCAACCTATCATCATCAACTAGGAAAATTTCCTTTTTCATAGCATCAATCCAACAACTATTTTGAATATCCCTCATAAATCAACCAACTTATCTTGGTTAGGAAAGAAATCTTTCCCTCCCCAAAATAACAAGCCTTTCCTTTAAAAAAAAGATAAGTCAACAACCAAAAACAATAACTTTTGGATACTTTGTAAAAGAAGATGCAATCCAGCACAACTATTTTCCATTAGAGTGTAATCACAAAGTGATACATGCCATTCTCCTAGTACTTAAGTCACCAGTTAAATAATATGTCCATGGTATTTTCTTTACATCACAATCATTTTCTCTAAATGATTTAACACTTATCATGCACACTCGATTCCTTATGTCATCACAAGGTATTTATCTTTACATCTAATTCAACCTAGGGATCATTGGTCTCTTGTAGATTATTTCTATGTTTGTAGGACATAACCTTGATGGGATTAGAATATAAAGTCTTTTTGTGCATTTCTAGTAACCCTTTATCAAGGAATCCAATCATGCATCTATAAGATATATTCCACAACTTAAAGCCTTTCAAGATTACACTAATACTTTGAGTTAGTACTTAGAGTTCCTAGGATCTTGCCTTGAAGATAGACCCATAAATGGTTGTTCTAAAATTACCAGCCTCTACTTCGAGCAAGTTCATCTAACCGTGCTACAACATCATTTATCCTTATACTATTTTATTTGACATAATACAAGGGCACTAGGTTAATGCTTGGATTTGAAGGGTTTCCTTTTGTTGTGCAACTTTACTATCTACGTCTCTTTGATGCCATGATGTTTGCTCCTTCGAGGCTTCAAATTCTTCCACAACCTCTACAATCAAACTTGCCCGTGCTCACTTTGATGATATCCTCTTCTCTCTTTCTTTCTCTCTCTATCTATCTTTCCCCTATCTATTTCTCTCTCCCCCTATCTCTATCTCTATCTCTCCCTCTCTCTTTCCTCCTCTTCTCCTCCTCTTCTTCCCTTCTTCTTTCTACTTCCCTTTCTTCTACTCCTTCTCCTTCTCCTACTCCTCTCTCTTCTTCTCCTACTTCCCTTTCTTCTACTCCTTTCTCTCTTTTCCTCTACCTCCCTTCTTCTTCTTCTTATTCTTCTTCTTCTTCTCCCTCTCCCTCTCTCTCTCTCTCTCTCTCTCTCTCTCTCTCTCTCTCTCTCTCTCTCTCTCTCTCTCTCTCTCTCTCTCTCTCTCTCTCTCTCTCTCTCTCTCTCTCTCTCTCTCTCTCTCTCTCTCTCTCTCTCTCTCTCTCTCTCTCTCTCTCTCTGTGATGAGTAAGTAACAAGTAGCACCCATTTTAGAAAAGAACTAGCCTTGACAAGCCTTAGCTAGGGTTTTTATAAATTGGGCTATAAGCTAGTTATTTCTTAGTTATGGCTGCCATGATGGTCCCATTCTTGGCATGTGATGTACGGAACCTTTGATGCAATGAATGAGTGGGTGTTGAGGATTATGAGGATTGGATTTAATAATACAAATTGAACAATCCAAGTCAAGAGGAAATCAAGGAGGTGGCGGCGACGATTAGACCAAGAGGAAGGGTGGCAACTCATTATGGCTCTTGGGGATGGCAGGTGTCATCACTATTCATTTTTCTCTCTTTTTCTTTTTGGCTAAATCTTTTTTAAAAAGCTTAAGGCTTTAAACTCACCCCCCTCCTAAATGCTAGTTCATGCAGAGGTGGGGAGTGGAACATTACATCCTCTTCCCCTTAGAGGAATCAAGATGTCCTCATGTT
The DNA here is from genome assembly GCF_053477565.2 of Lygodium microphyllum. Classification (NCBI taxonomy): domain Eukaryota; kingdom Viridiplantae; phylum Streptophyta; class Polypodiopsida; order Schizaeales; family Lygodiaceae; genus Lygodium; species Lygodium microphyllum. Next base: position 170,574,260 of record NC_141137.1, read on the forward strand.
GAAGTTAGAGAGTAACTTGGATTGTAGGACTTATGGGTTAGGACCCATAATGCTTCCGTTGTGCTACTTTGATTATGCACAAGTGCAAAATTTAAGATAACTCAAGAAAATCAAGGACAAGTTTATTGCAATATATTATAACTCAGTTGTTATTACAAGAGTGTGGAATGAGTACACGTATAAGGTTTAATGCATCCCATGAAGATCTTTCTAGGACTTTTAAGCATCTTCAAGAAGTTTAATGGGCTCTAGGTCTGAATTACTATTTGATTCTTGAGAAAAATCGAAGGTAAGCTTGCAAGCTTCACTTTGCTATTGGTTCCTCATCTTCTTGATCCAATTTAGGGAAGCAAGCTCGGATGTACCCTAGCTGGCAAAGGAAGCATTAGTGATTGAGGCATCCTTTTCAGATGTACCCTATCTCACTGCACTCATGACACTTCTTTCTTTAGTCCCTTAAATCATAATAGTCTTCTTTAGTGTCCACTAAGAAGTAATCATCTTCACGAAGTTGATCTCCATTAGGCCCGATCAAAACTTTGGCTTGTATGAGAGTGTCTTGCAAGTTAGCAACCTTAGGGAGTATAGAAAAGTATCTAGTAGAGCTGGTTAGCTAGTTCAATCAATGCAATGTCTAGTATCTAGTTCACAAGCTGGGAATAATAGGCATTTAGGCTTAATCCTAGTTAGCACAAGGAAAAGAACTTGTTCATCCCCTAGATGATGCAATAAGAAGGTAGAAAGTATCTATGTCTTACATTCTTCTTAATTTCTTCACAACTTACAAGTGTTTTGATGGTAGCATTGTCTCAACTCCACTGCTTCCACCTTAAGCGTGCCTCACCTTTGGCGATCATAGCCTTGTGCTAACCTCAATGCGCAAAGAAAGCAAAGAAAATTTAAAAGATGCAGAACAAAGTGAAAAAAGGCAGCCCAATGGAAAAGTAGGAGGAAAAGAGCCAAAAGTGCAAGAAGCAAACTCAAAAGTCCAAGGCAAGTTCAAAAGGAAAAATGCATATTTTAAATATAAAAGCATACCCTAAATTCTTGTAAAAGAGTGCCAGGCTCCCTCCTGTGCAATTTGTTAATGTAGGTGGACATGGGTGAAGAAACAATGTAAATAGGAAGGAAGTAGGGAAAACAGACCTAGGCTAAAATGACTGGTCATGTAGAAAAGGAATGGATGCCGAAGAGGGGTAGGGCCTGTATAAAAAGGCAAAAAGTGAATGGAGAAGATCATTCTTATGTATGGACAAAACTAGCTCTCTTCTCCTTCTTCTTATTACTCTTTCTTGTGCTTGTGCTTGTGCTCAAGAGTGTGTGTGTGAGGGGGTGAGGGACAGTGGTGGAGAAGCTCTCCACCTTCTCCTCTCTTCTTCTTCTCTTGTCTTGCACATGGCAATGGAGCTTGGATCTTAGAGCTTTAGGATCAAGCTTGCTTGAGCTTGCACCTTCGATCACGGATCTACCAGAGATCTTGAGGGAGAAGGCAACTCAATTGGGCATGAAGGTAAGCTCACTACACTAGTAGGTGTGAGAGTGTGTACGGCTATGTGAGAGGTAGCCATTATGCTTGGCTTAAAATGCCTGAAGTGATAAGCGATCCGTGGGTCTTGGTAGTTGAGGGAGAAGCTCCCACATTTTGGTTTAGTTGCCAAGACCAAACAGATTTAAGCTTTGAGTGCATACGTCTCCGAATCAAGCATTAGAGTAGGGGTTTGCTCAAATTGGTACTTTAAGATAGGTAGAAAGTGAGACAGAAGACATTCGATCTCTTTTGCAACTAAGCTTTTTTTTAAATGTTTAGGCAAGTAGATTGGATTAGCCTAAGTGTTTTTTTGTGATTTGGATTCATTTAGCTAGAAAAAACTTAAAAAAAAAAGGAAAACAGACAGTAGGGTTATTGCTATAAACAGGAAAAAACAAGGAGAAAAAGGGGCTTCAAAATTTTAAGAGAGCAAAGAGAGAGAGAAGGGGAGTGGAACTGAAGGAGAAGGGGTGTAACAGGCAGAGAGAGCAAAGGGGAGCTCATTTTTGCATTTACAGTTGAGAGAGAGAGAGAGAGAGAGAGAGAGAGAGAGAGAGAGAGAGAGAGAGAGAGAGAGAGAGAGAGAGAGAGAGAGAGAGAGAGAGAGAGAGAGAGAGAGAGAGAGAGAGAGAGCTAAACAAGTTTGTTACAGAGTAGCATGGAGGCAAGAAGAGCTTCAACTCATGGGACCGAGCACATTTAGAGGCTACATGTGAGTTGTTTTGATTGTTGACCCCTTACTGTTTGATTTTGAGCTTGTCACGTACTAGGATGAGGCATCGTGGGCAAACTGAGACGGATTTTTGTTGGGATTTTTGTTGGCTCTGTGCCCATTTTCACCGTTGCACTTGGACTGCTGTCCAATTCCCAGAAATTAGACTATCCGACTGCCACAAAGTCGTTTGATTTTCAAAATCAAATACAATCAGATTGCCCGGTCAAACAAACTTTGACCACTCCAAAATTGGATAACTAGAGACTCGGACAATCCAATTCAGATAGACCTGACTCAAACAACTAGAATCAAATGGTCGAGAATTGGACGAGAACCCAATTCAGATAGATCGGACTCAGATAGCTAGAATCAAATGGTCGAGAATTGGACGGCCCATGGATGTTTGATTCAGGGAGTCTGATCAAAACCCACAAATCAGACAGGAGAATAGAACATCAAATTTTGACAAACTCTAACCTTCCTAGACCTTGTAGGGGCTAAGCCCTAGCTATAGGATATCCCAATAGATCCCCAAGAGAGTGAGTGGGGCATTAGAGCCGAGTGACCTGAGAGTTGAGACGACCCAACAGCCCAGGAGCGATTGCAGTCACTAACCATATTCCAAATAGAGGTCTAGACGAATAACCTGAACCCACTATCCTTCAGTCCACTCTTCAAATGCATAGCAAGGACCTAAAGTGGACCACCATGAGTGGCCGCCACTTACATAGAGGAGCTAGCACTGATTTGCATTGATTATGATTGAATTTACACACTTTGTCACATCAACACTTGAAGTGCACAGGGAAAGATAGAAATTTTGATTTGGCATAAGTCCACTTCATCACTCATGTGTTCAGTCCATGTAACATTGCAAACTGATTTGTATAATAAGGAACACACTAATGGGGCCTAAGTAAGGAATGAACCCACTAATAGGAGTAAACCTTGAGAAGCCGGATACGCTCCAAGAACCAGGACATGAAACAAGCAATTGCAAATTGTCAAGCAATGGAGGATAAGGGATATAAAACTTACACAATTAAGGACATAGCTCTACCTAATCTAATCAATCTGATCGACACATTAGTTGCTCGAAAAATCGTCGACATGTCTGGAACGAGCACCAACCCTGTAGATAACAAGATTGACTTGGGGAAATTCCCAGTTAACATTCAACAAATGGTAAACCAATATGATATGCAAACCAAAATGGTGCATCATATTAGACTAGCTAATGACATCATAGCCGATTTTGAGGAAGAGAGAAGGCTGGCAAGGAAAGTGCTGGAAAGCATAGCTACCTACAACCAAGAGCAGCAAGCCCAGAAGCTGAGACAAGACATAGAAATGTGCAACTGCGTCTTAGCTCTCGTCAATAGAACCAAGGTAGGACCAAATGCTAAAAAGAAGAGAGAGTTAAAAGTTGATCTTATACTAAGTGAGCTTCTCACAAAGTGACTCTTATACAATGCAGCTATAGAGCAGAGCAAAGCAAAGCACCCCTGGCAAATGACTACATTGCTAGCATGACTAGGAATCACAACAAACTCTAAGAGCTAGACCAAAATACATGCAGTTGCCAAGCAACTCAACAAGTAGTATTATCTTGGCAATGAATGGTAAAGCTTCATGGAGAAATTCAAGTAGGTATGTGAGGTGAATGACCTCACGATCCTTACTCAATGAGCAGCACAAGCTTGTGGACTTTGCCTAAGAGACAAAGGGTGGATGTGGTTTACTAGCATGGACAATGCCAAATGAAATAATTTTAATAACCTCAAGAGTCTCTTCATCAAGAGGTTCTCCAAAGTGGGATACTCCAACAACCTCATTGTCAAGTTGATGAAAGTCAGCCAAAAGGATGAGGACATCCGTGACTATGTCACCCATATGCGGAGTCTATTTAAGAGAATCTTGACGGTGGCGGAATGACCTAACAAACAAGCGGTCTCCACCGTATTCATAAATGAAATTTGAAACAAAAATCTCTACAAGACCTTGGTGATAAATTTGAACTTGCAAAAAGATGTTCTGGTCTTTGAAGAAGCCATACACATGGATAAATTTCCCAAGGAGAGAACCTCCAGAACCATGACCTGAGATGGCATTGCCACTAGATCCTAAGAAGCTACGAAAATTAGTGAGAGATCTAGCCAGACCACACAAGACAAGAAAAAGGGTGTTAACCAAAGCCAAGTGTTGCGAATATGAAGCTGGAGTTGGCTAAGATTCAAGAGATGATGAGAAGGCCCACTCGACCTGCATTGCACATTGCCAATACGATTTTCATACTTGCAATCGTACAATCAACCGTATTACCTAGGGAATAGGCTACCTAACTTTGGAAGGGGAGCTCCATTAGCTCTCCTAGTACCCAACAACTCGAAGTCAGCCACCATTGCTAGGATGGACATCAATCCTATAGGAATACCTAGACCACATGGACCCTTTGTGACTATCTACTAAGCGACACTCCGATACATGACATAGATGAGCCGAATGAGGATAAAGCATATGTAAACCCTTATGTCTCATCAAGGGTAACCCTTTGTGACTATCTACTAAACGACACTCTGATACATTACATAGAGGAGCCGAACGAGGATAAAGCATACGTAAACCCTTATGTCTTGTCAAGGGTGACCCCATCTTGATGGATTTCAAACCAGTGTTGATAATGGCGTTAGGTAAGGGAAGAGGAAGAGGTTTAGGAGGACGGCACCAAGAACCCATCATGTGCTGGACTTGCAGTCATTCAAGGCATATCTCATCTTGCGACCCTAAAAGAGAGCGAGCCAATCAAGACAAAGTTGACCTGAGATGTCCAAAGTGCGGGTTCACACACTTATATGCCAAGTGCCCTAGGCAGAAACCTTCCACTAGTTTAGTAATCATGCCATTCACAAGCTTGGGATTGTTTGGAGTCAAGACGCTTGATGGTGAAGCCACCCCTATTCTGTTGAATGTTATGATCCGAGCACAAATGAAGTAGGCCGATATCTCATTACTCGGATCTTGACACAACTTTAATAGTTAAGAAGAGCTAAAGGAGGAGAAGAAAGAGGGTTGAGACGAAGGTAACGCTTAAGATAGATAGTGCCACAACACCACCCAAGGGGAAGCAAGTCACGAAAGCAGAAGCAGAAACATCTGCTCTTAAGACGATAGAAAAGGGGAGTGCTAAGATTGGGCAGTATCGCGATCCAAGGTGCCAATTAGAAGTAGTGGATAAAGTCAAGGAGTGGGTGAGAGAATCCAAATAGCACCTCAAGGATACTAAACAACCCATTATGGAAGACGAGATTGATGAGCTCTCTAGTGTGAGCACACCAGTCTCTCCCATGCAACTAAGATCGAGAGACACATTCACAACCCCTGTGGCACCACATGGACAAAGCCTAGATGCCACAAGTAGACAAACCTGTGAGGATCACTAGCAAAAGAGTGTAGAGCCTAACGAAAAGCAAGCGGTTGGTTACCTACTCATGACATTGATATCATCCCCTATGACCCTACATTTGGGAGAGCTGCTTAGGTAGAATCCAATGCTATGGCAAGGGTTGAAGCAATGGGTAGAATGACCTGATGAGCTTGGAGTCACCAACTCGCCTAACCATGATGTAGTCACGCATATACTGAGCTTAACCGTGAACTCAATGCCTAAGTCTTTACACATAAATGCATTTTGGGAAGGCACCAAGATGCACATAGTCTTACCTATCAATGCATTAGGAGATGTCACAAGGAAGGGAATTGTAGATACATGAGTGGGAGTTAATGTGCTCAACCAAACAATCTTGCAGGCTTGGAGTAACCTTCCTGTGGAGACCATTAGATTTAACGTCACATTGGCTAACAAAATGAAGTTTAGACCATTTGGAGTGTTAAAAGACTGTTCCTTGAAGATAGTGGGAGTCTAGTTCTTCTCAGTGAACTTCATAGTCATGAAGGTAGTGGATTACAACATCCTACTAGGCTAACTTTTGATGCAAAATGCATGAGTGATAGAAGACTGGGACAATGGTCTAATATTCTTATGCAACATATGAAAAGCCATTAGAGTCGAGATGGATACTTGGAAAACCATGCCAGTCAACCTAGATGCGATTTTCGCTATTTTGAAAGGAGACTCATGAGTCAGTAGTTCTTACGGGCCACTAACAAAGTATATCCCTTGCCTTGAGGATGAGCAGGATTGGATGCACGTGTTAGCCACCATCGATCTACCATGCTTAGATGAAGAGGAGGATTATAAGAAGGTTGTCAAAGCAGCTGGTGAGTCCCACAAAGTCACACCATCTTAGTTGCTACTGTCAAAGAGTAGGCTCCCACCATCAATACCACTCTACATGATAGTCGGAAGCTCTAGCAATCAACCAACACTTTCCCCCTTCCATGTCCCATCCAAAAAGATTGAACTTCAGCACATCCTTGAATACTTGATGAGAGAGCTAGCTGGTAACCGAGCTGCCAATCTCAAACCTCTCAAGGACCTCATGGATGAGCCAAAGTGGCAATGGACCAAGGTGCGTGACTTGAACATATTGTACAATTGGGCACTAATCACAGACGAAAGAAAGACCGAGAGAAAAAACCTAAGAGATGAGAAGTAGTATGAATATGTCGATTTGGATGATGAGTATGAAAACTGCTACTCCACGAATGAGAAAAGCGAGGAAGAGGCCAAAACAATAGAGTATGATACGAAAGACGGAATGATTGAACAGATACGAGTAGACTCTAGACCCCAGAAAGATAATGTTTTTAGGATTGAAAGAGAAGTCTTCAAGACAAAATGTGAACGTACTTGGTTAAACCACTTAGATGTAATGGACTATCAGCAAGCTGGATTAGTTTGACCAAGTACCACACCACTCTTTAGAATTGCATTGCTCTCAGAGCTGCAACCATCAAGAGAAACTCCCTCTTCTAGCAAGGGTTTTAAGTTTGGCTTTGAATCAAAAGTGAGCTATGAGAGCAATCTAGAGATACCCCGGCCACTTAAAACCAAACGCACCAAAGGAGACCTACTGGTCCACCTAAGGCACATGCAATTGAGGGAGGTAAAGAGGAAGCAGTCAAAGGGTTAGGAGTTGAAGAGCGAAGGAAGCCCCAAGTTTTATCAAAGCACTTCACGAAGTTCAAAGGAGACGATAGAGTGGTGATCTTGCTAGAAGCTAAGAGGCAAGGATAGGCAAGCAAACCAATAGAGGGGCCTGCCAAGGTCAAGAAAGCCAACTTAGTAGGGGAAGATGGATTTGAAGCACACACACGCCATTAAGGAGGAAATAGATAAGCTATTGAAGGTCAGATTCATCTATGAGATTGAGCACATAGACTAGGTGTCACCTATAGTGATTGTCCTGAATAAGAATGGGAAGATTTGAATGTGTGTGAATTATGAAAAGCTCAATGGTACAACGAAGATGGACAACTATCCACTACCTTACATGGAGCACATGCTCAAAAGAGTAGTGAGAAGAAAGGAAGCCTATAGCTTCCTAGATGGCTTCTCAAACTATAACCAAGTGTAAGTACACCCTAATTCACAAACATAAGACAAAATTTGCAACTGAATGGGGCATGTTCGCCTACATAGTTATGCCATTTGGTTTGAATAATGCACTAGCTACTTTCCAATGCCTCATGTGCACCATCTTCGAAGGCATGCTTAGGCAAGAATTGGAGGTATTTGTTGATGATCTATGTGTCCACTCTAGTTAGGGGGAACAACTAGATAAACTTCATGCAATCTTTGAGCAATGTAGATTGTACAATCTTTCCTCCTTGAACCCCCTTAAGTGCCTGTTCTAGAAAACACATGATGTATCCTAGGGCACATGGTGTCTAAGAACTGAATGGACACCGACTTCTCCAAAGTCAGGGTCATTGTCAACTTACCACCACCCATAAACTATAAGGGAGTTCAATGGTTCCTCGGACACATTGGGTACTATCAGACAATTCGTTATAAACTATGCATTGATTGCTAGACTGTTTACAAATGGGTGATCGTATTTGAGTGGAGTGAGGAATGCCAACACGCTTACAAAGAATTGAAGAAGGCTCTTATAACCACACCAATCCTACAAGCCCTAGATTGGAACATAACATTACACGTGTATATTGATGCATCAAAGTTTGCCGTGGGAGCAGTTTTGTGCCAACCTAGTGAGCGTGATATTGACTATCTTGTGAGCTTTGCTAGCAGACAACTCATAAATACAAAGATAAACCACTCCATGATGGAGAGAGAAGGCCTAGCTATGGTATTCATTGTGAAGAAGTTCCGTCATTATCTTTTGGTTATGCCCTTCACCTTCTTTGTTGACCATCATGCTTTGCTTTATTTAGTCAACAAACCTTGCACTACATGATGTATAGCTAGATGGTTACTTCTACTACTAGAGTTTGACGTCTCTGTGGTCATACGCAAGGGCAAACAACATTATATGGTAGATCATATGTCCCACATACCCATAGGAGAAGCTGCTATAATTAGGGCATCATAGATGACCTACCAAATGTGAACCTTTTTGGAGATCCAGTGAGAGAGACCTATTTAGGGCCTATTTAACACACAAGATGAAGTTCAGGGGATTGGAAACCTTCAGCATCCCCAATATTAGTCGAACTAGCAATGCAAAGCTCAAGATTCTAGAGGGGGAGAGCATATGCTTCTTTAATGGTAGTCGCCTCAAGAAGTACTACCCTCCAATGCACCCATTACATGAGCCTCCAATGCTGAACCCACTTATAAACATAAGAGTGACCACTATCACTGAGATTGAGAATGAGGATGAGGAAGAAGTGGCACGTGCATACTTGCGCATAATGGTCACTGGTCACAAGATATATGCCTTTGATGCACTCATTGACAAGCAAGCTGACTATAATATCTTTATGCACAATCATTGGACCCTCATTGGTTAGCAATCCTAGTTGCAACCTACTAATGCAAAACTCAGCCTGTTTGGGGGGCAGTCTTATTCACTGATGGGAAAGTGCAAGATACTGGTCTCTATCGAGACTAAAATCCTACCAATGATCTTCTACATGATGCCAAACACCAAAACCACTGGTAAGGAATCACTGTTAGGACGTGCATTCAAGAAACAGATACACTGCAATGTCAACTACGACTCATAGTGCATTCACCTTACCACTGGCAATGTTCAGATAGTGATGGCTTTTAGCAAGGGCGATGAAGCTTTATCTAAGACCACAGTGCCACCGGTAGAGCAACTTAATGTCAAGCCTAAGGAGGGCGGTCACAACTTATCTTGACCCACCACAACCAATCAAATGCAATCACTAGCACACACACCCAAAACCACTAAACAACAGCTCAAATGGGTTCCAAAATGACATGCACAATTTCCTAGAAGTCAATTCGCTCAAACTTATGATCCCAAAACCTCACACCCTAGGCCTATGAGCCAAAGTTGGTGCTACAAAAGCCGACGAACCATCAAACTGCGATGGGTGCCCAAAGCCATATTGCATAGTCAAGGTTGTTACTCGAAGGTAGCATTTGGATCTGGTTGCCCAAGTCCATGAATGGCACGAGTGTCTCTCAACCATTGCTTTCTAAGCCAACTCCACAAGATTGTAAGCTAGCTAGATATGAGAAATGAATTGACCCAAAAGGACCAAACCCATAATGCCTCAACAAGTCTATTGACCAAAACCGAGATCAGGTACTATAGTCAAACAGACTCAACTTGACACATTTTCTATTCCAACTACTCCAGAAGTAGAGTGCAGCACATCAATTGAGCCACAAGACCAATCCGTCAGACAAGTAGCTGGCAAACACCCCATTGAATAGCCCATAGGGCAAGCTTTAGTAGTTGAGTTATCTAGCTCAATCAAACCCCAACCTCTCATAGGCCTTAGACCCTCCTATAATAAGTGGTGATCTATCCTTACTTTGGCCTCAAGCCTAGATGCAAACATGGGGGATGACCTGATCACTTGTATCAGATGCTTGGATGCTACCTTGACCACATTTTCTAAAAGCTATGAACAATTGGATTTAGACCTCCTCGACAAGCCATTAGCAACAAAAGTACGTTTTTTGCCATGCACTTGAGAGGAATATGAGTCCATGGTTGTCAAGATTCCTGAGGTGGCTAAGGTCTTGATTGACAATGAGATTTCTTAAGAGCAAGCTTTTAAACAGTGGTTGCTCATCTCCTATATAGTAAGAGAAAAGTCTCTATAACAACGGAGGAAACTAGAAGATCTAGAACATTTAACCAAGTTTGACTCTTCCTTTTTGTGAAAATGATTTGCTCTGTGTCTCCAATAGGAACAAGAGAACTACCAAAAGTAGAGATGTGCAATCAAAACATCTATGTACAATTCAAACTATGTGGCTCATACCTCATTCTTCAGAGTATTGGCCATCATGTGCAAAAAACCTTTAGAGGAACATCTTCTAGCCCATCCCTATTTGGATCGACTCCTGAAGACTGAGGAAGAACTACACTTCGCTAGCAAGATAAACTCTGCAGACTTCCCAATTGATGCCTTGACGTACATTATACAAATAGACATTAGGCCTCAAAACATGGATTGTCATCCCCACTTAGAGTATAACCCACAATTCTATGCTTAGCTCTTGAAGAAATAAAGCACAACAAGCAAGTGCTTCACGCCCTTAACCCTTCAACCTCCAATCCTAGGAACGATTTTCATCATTCCAGTGGGGAGGGGGCAAGGTGGAAAAGAAAACACGACTTGAACTTCAAAACTTCAAACCAAATTTCAAAAGAAAAAAATGTTGAAAAGCAAAAAAAGGACGAATAAAGGAAACTTGTACATGAAGAAAATCTTTATGGAACTCATGTTTGGAATGTGTGGATTGCTTAAAGTATAAAAAGTTTCATTCCTTTACTGGAACATTGCACCATTCCATAGTGTTTGTTCTTAAACTTTTTCGTTTTTGCAAAAGGTACTCTCAAATGAGTTAATTATAAGTTGTTGTGACCTAACAGAAACTCAAGATGGTAGGACAACTTCCATTCTCAAAGGAAGAGCACAACATGTGCCGGCTGGCCCACTAAAACACAAGTCTACAACCAGCTAAATTAGCATAGGGTCAACAATTTGGGAGAGTTGGTAAACAAGGAAGGTGTAGTGAGACAAATAGTCGACTAGTGCAATCTCCACATAGATACATAGAGAAGGCTAGAAAATGCACAGAGTTCCTCAGAACTTTCGACGCAAGAAAGAACATTGGCATGGTAACCATCAGGAATAAGAAAAGCTCACCCAAAAGGATAGAGGTTGTGTTTAGCCCTGAAATAGTGGAGAAGGATTTAGGGTTGGTCAACACATAGGGAAAGAGACCAAAGAGGGATGTGTATGGCATGCTCAAGATGCTCAAGTCAAAGGTGCATACCAATGATATGATTAGTCTGACAGATAGCCCTGACCCTGACGTCCAATTATATGCCAAGATGGTGCATGCCTTATTCTCTAATGATTGATGCTTGAAAGTATTGCAGTAGCACAAGCACCCTAGATAAAGTAAATATGAATGTCTACATCTGCAAAAAGATTGAAATATCATCCAAGGCATTGCCATCAAGTCAAAGACTTGTAGGAGGTGAGTCGCTAGCCACCACAACTAAATCAGATTCGAAAATATCTGCATCAAAAGCATCCATGATAAGGTTTGGGAGGGTACTAATATGGTCATCATCTAGGAAGCTATGGGAGAAATGAAAGGGGAAAAAGAAGTAGGGGAGACTATAGAGAGATCTCCCATCCAAGAGTAGCACCTCTCCCTAGACCCAAAAAGCCCATCAGCATCTCCAAAAGGTAGAAAGGTGGGAGACAAAGAAGCAAGTGAGCCACGACAAGAGAAGACTTAGCAAGCCACAAGAAAGAAGGGAAAACTCCAAGCATAGCAACAATAGGAGGAGTCCAGTGAGCAAGGTAGGGAGGGTTCGATCCCATCAAGCCAGGGGAGCATAAGAAAATTTTACTGAAAATCTCAAACAAGAGGAAGAAGTAGGAAGAAAAGGAGGAACGCTTGTGAAAGGCAACAAAAGAATCTCAAAGGATGGAGGAAGAATGAAGGAAAAAGCAACAAGAGGAGGAGGAAAGACTAAGGAGGGAAGAGGAGTAGATGACTCTTGCCATTAGGCTGTCGGTCAAGCAACTCTCTTGCTTCGAAGAGCTAGTTAGAAGGAGCTTAGATGATGCACTTGGAACCAACTCTGCTAGCAACAAAAGCAGGTAGAGGACCCATGGTGGAAGGCAAAGGGAAGGCTCCATTGGACCTACCCCCGCCCCTCATGGTTGGCATCACTATCACCACCACCCCTCATGGTTGGCATCACTATCACCACCACCCACATAGGAAACCACGACGGATGCAATAGTGAACCAAAGCAATGTGATGGCCTAGGTACAATACCTAGTCAACATGATGCAGCAGCTTGGACCAACACCCAGTGGTGGAGGAGCCCCTATACTTAGACCAAAGAGGCCAGTTGCCATGGACACTAAATCTAGAAAGGACCCGAAGAAGGCCAGAGTGAAACCCTCAACTATGTCCATACTCTTAGCTATGCCAGGGTCAGTACAATATGATGAGTATGTCCAAGAACTAATAGGCCAACTAGAAAGGGTAAAAGAGGAGAGGAAAGCACTGGTGGCAGAATTGCAAATTGAAAGAGAAACATTCTCAATCTACCAACTCAAAAAAACATGCCAACAAGTAGCCACCTTGCAAAGGCACATAAGTGACTTGAGGAAAGAGCTGGAAGACAAACAGAAAATAGAAAGGAAAACAAAAGAGAAGGTTGCACAAGAACCCCATTGTGGGAGCTTTCGCTCAACCGCCAAAACCCACGGATCACTTATTGTTTCAAGCATTCCAAGCGAGCTCTAATGGCTATCTCTCACCTAGCCGATGTGCCGTCGATTCTACGAGTGTAGCAAAGTCCTTTTTCCATTTTCCTCTTTTAGCCCCGTGCCTCTAGCCTACACCCGTCTAATATTTTACAATGGGCACAGAAGGGAGCTTGACGCACTTTTACAAGGATTTTTCGAGTTTTTTGAGGCACCTTTTCTTTTAAGGTTGCGCTTTTTTCCCCATTTCATCTTTAGAGTCCGCTTGCGTGTCTTTTCTCTTTCTCCATCTTCCTTTGCTTTCCCTCCATTTTTCGCCATCTTGACTTGGGGTTAACACCCATGGCAAGGAAGAAGAAGAACAAGTGATGCTAGAGGGGGACTTCTCGGTCCTCTTGTCTCACAGAATGAGAAAATTCAAGTGTACCTCGACCAATTAAGGAAGATTGGAGACAAGTTCACTGAGGAGTGTGGAGGCGATCAACTGCCAAGACCCACGGACCGCTTATTGGTTCAAGCATTCCAAGCAAGCACTCCGGTAGCTCCACGATCCAAGTGCAAGCTTCAAGCAAGCTCCATCCTCAAGCTCCGCGCTTCGAGCTCCATTGCCATGAGCAAGATAAGAGAAGAGAAGAGAAGAGAAGAAGAGAGGAGAAGATGGAGAGCTTCTCCTTCTCGGTCCCTCACCTTCACACACTCACTCCCTCGCACTCTCACACTCCCTCTCTCAAGCATAAGCTCAAGCAAGCAAGAAGAGGAAGAAGAAGAAGAGGAGGAGGAGGAGGAGGAGGAGGAGAGCTACTTTTGGCCACACACAAGAATGAGCTTCTCATTCACTTTTCAACTTTATATACAAAACCCTAAATCCCTTTGGGCAGTCATCCCCTTATCCCCTTTTTTACATGGCCGGCCGTGGCCTAGACCCTTTTTCCCACTGTTCTCCTATCTTCCTAGCTTCCTTCCTACCGCCCATCTACCTTTACAAATTGCACGGGTGAGAGCCCGGCACTCTTAAAATAAATCATGGTGCGCCTTGCGCCTTTTTTATAAAAGTATTAACTTGTGCTTTTTCTCGTGCACCTTTTTTCTCCTTGATTTAGGACTTTTCTACACTTCTTATGTTTCCAAATTCTTCTTAGCACACGTTCGTATTCTGTTTCACTTTTGCCTTGGCCTTGTCTTTTGCTTTAGATTTTTCAGCTTTTCCACCTTGTTCATTTGAGGGTTAACATTACCCCCTCCTAGATGAGTGCCAGCCCCATGGCACTCATTGTTGTAGGTAGCAGGCTTTGGGATGCACCGAAGACATGGGTGGAATGGACAGTTGTGGTTTACCATGGAGGAGTTTTGGTAGTGGGGCAAATGAAGGTTGTTGGGGAGACGTTGTTGGCCTGGTTGGCTAGTGGTAGGGTTGTCAGAGTTGGTGATAGGATTGTTCTTTGTTGGGAATTCCACTATTGGCTAGCATAGGTGTTGGTGTTTGGGGATTCTGTGGGCGAAAATTCTTTGGTGGGCTTGCAAGATGATAAAGGATAAGAATTCGGTGTATAGTGTGGATGAAGAGCTGACGATACTTTCGTTGTAGTTTTCAATACTTGAAATTGAAAAATCTCTCATATGTGGTCTCTCCCTGGGGGTATTTCTAGTCTTCTTATTGTGCACAAGACATAGTTTAATTAGTTTGGGAGACAAGTCGATGAACTCTAAGCAAGCTAAGAGCATTGTCCTGCACTTGAGGACCCAAACTGTGTATATATTGTGGTGCAAATATTATGTGATTGCACGTGCATACGTAGATAGTAGGTAGTTAGAAGACTATTGGTTAGGTTCCTCGTAGCAGTGTATGTATGAAGCAAGGGTTCCACGGGGTGGGAAAATTTGTCAATGTTGAGGAGAAGTACACTTGAAGGCTTGTTGAGACATCATTTGTGATTTTGAAAACACGATGTAGCATAATTGAACTCATTGACACCTTAGATTTTTGTAGTTGGTGGTGGCTACGTGTAGCGGTTGAAGAGTACAGTGTACTTTCCATAGTCTTCCATGCCTTGCTTACCCCTATTGATTACAATGGCACTAAGATGGAGTGCAAAAAAGAATTGTACAAATGGTTCAGGGTGAGAGGTCTAACGAGACGAGCTCCCCTAGGTATTCCCTGCCCCTTGATGTGCCCTAAAAAATTGTGGGTGATGTGTAAAGGGCTAGGGGACTAGGGATGAAGCCGGCCGACCAAGGTCACTAGACGTACCTAATTTGAGGACCCCTAGGTGCTGTGTTGAGATCGTGGGTGCTTCTTCTTCTTCTTTTTTCTTGTTCTTCTTTTTTCTCTTTTTTTGTTTTTTTTTTGTGCGGATAAAATGAATGCAACCATTGCAATACGTTGAGGCTATCAGCCTTTCATTTGGATTGAGAAATGTGGAGATCCAAAGGCTATGAAAAATGAATATTACAAAGATGATTGTGTTACTAGCCTCGATGCTAGAGGAACAATTGTTGAGATGGAGAGATACACTTGAGATTTTGCAAACCTCTTTGTAACATGTGGAACATTGGTACAATTGAGGTAGCACCTGCAATGAGTCGGATGTAGACTTTGGCCAAGAAAGAGAGAGTAGCCAATGACCATGCATTGAGCCATGCTCAAATGCAATGTGTGCTTTCTGTAGGGGTGATTTTCTCTTCCAGCAAGCAGGGCTTCCATCCTAGCTCTTTGTTCTTGGTATTTCTATTGCTTTCTCCGTAATGGCTTGGTGGTCTTGTGGTGACTTGGACATTGAACACTTTCATACAGAGACCTGTGTAATCCTACATGCAAGTCATATGCTTCAACCATAATGAACATGTGCAGCTCAAAGAGACATCACTTACTTAAATCCCATGGTGTTGACTTTGATGCATATCACTTACACTTGATTATCATTGCTTGTGTGTGTGCTGGCTTTGTTTTTTTTTTTAATTATCTATACACAATCACAAAATTGGTTGTCTATTTATATACACGTTTATAGACCCATGTCACTTTGTGAGGATAAAAACCAATTGTAAAACTCAAGATTGTACTAGGGTGTGGCACATGCATCCAGTACTCGTGGCAGCTTACTCAACAACAATAGATATTTTGCAACATCGAGTAGCATGGTACCTTGTCCGAGTCTACTTGCAACATGTAGCTCCTCCTCAGTGAGAACCTTATCAACCAGAGAGTTCTCTTGGCTAGTTCCAGCTAAGTCCATATCCCAAATGGCATCCAGTACTCAAAAGGAAGTCAGTGCCACGTAGGTTGGGTCTCTTTGAGACCGCCATTTGGCCAATCGCTCCTCTGAGACCATCATAATCTGGGCTCCCAGTTTTGTCCATTGTAACACAGTTTTCAAACCAATGTTTTTCAAATTGACTTCGACCCTCTGATTGTCACTTTAGTTGCTCTATCTCTAAGAGATTTGGTTGGCACAGCACATTGTTGAATATCATAGTTAAGCATAAGTCGTCAACTTCCTCGTCAGAGATGAGTCACATGCATTCATGTAGGAGCTTGTCATACTACTCGTCAAGATATTCTTGCTCTTCCTAGGATAGAGGAAATGGCAAGTATCCCTCAAGCTGCTCCTTAGGGAATGCACCCATGTCTGCAAGGACATAGACATGTGTGAATACTTTGAGTTTAGCATCCAACTTAGTTAAGCATTCTGCGACAGTTCTATGTTTAATGAGGGCTTGCTCGGTTGCCATCTCATGCAAGGTTCTAGGAGTTTCCCTAGGCTTTAGCATAGCTAGGGGCTCATGCCTAGATGAGCAAGATTTGTCAACACTAGGATTGCTTATGTCCTCAGGGTTTCCATGTTTCTCATGAGGCCTTGCTCCTATTGTGTCATGGTTCTCCTTGGATGTGACAGGTATAGTCTTGTCACCCTGTTGTGACACTGTTGTGTCCACTCTTGATTGGTCAATGCAAGTTCTATTTTCTGTGGATTGAGTGTTGCAAGAAACCGTTGATGATAATGGTTGCTTTGACTTCTCAAAACACACGGATATGTTCGAGGTTTCACCATTGCTAGGAGAGATCGAGATGGGTTCCTTAGTGAGTGGACTCGATGCTTTATTCCCAAGCCCTTCCATGCACTTGGTCTCCGTCTTTTTGGTGTCCCCAACCGCTTGTAACTACCATTTTTTTCATTGTGTTTCCCTCTTTTTCTTGGTTAATGAAGGTGTATCCCTTAAAGACTCAAGATCCTGAACTAGGTCAATTGTTGATGTGCTTGGTTGGGCCTTAGCTCTCTCGTGTGTCCTTATGGAACATGGCTACAGCTTGCTGAATAGCCTTGCTAGGTTATGAGGGTACAACTACCTCTCTTTTTGGAGAGTCTAGCTCTTTAGCTGATTCCCTTCTGTTTAGCTCAATCCTAGGCTTTAGGTACTTTGGAGGTGTTGGAGTTGTCAAGGATGCTGGTTGCGGCACCTCCTCCACAGGTGAACTGTTAAGGACACATTCCGCAAGGGGCATTGTCACAGCCAAGGGCTGTGATAGTTGTGATCCCTAATTGGAAGTAGCAGCAGCTAGTTCAGTGGACTGGCTACTATTAGTGGATTGCAATGTCAAGTCCTTAGGCCGATCGAAAGTGATCATGTCTTTTGTTGCCCTTGAGCATTGACTTGTGTAGATCAAGCATCAATTGAGCTCGCCATGGTGAATTGCACTGGCATATCCTTGGGTCAAGAGCTACGAGTGGTGTCATGTTCCACCTCTTGGACATTTGGAAGCTCAGATAGAGGTAGAGATTGGGATTGAGTAGCTACAATTAACGACTACCATTGTGCTTTCTGTGTCCATTTATGAAAAGAGGGTATAGGAGATCTGGGACTCTTAGGTGGAGTTGGCACTAGCTGAAATATTTGCTCATGTGGCTATTAGACGATTGTGCCATTTTCTTTGTTGAGCAATCAACCTTGCCATGGGCAATGTTATGCCTAAGATGCTCATTACCCTCTTGGGAAATCAAAGGCTCCTTGGGCACTATTGGCTTTTGTATACACTTGACAGGTACATATGATATCTGCTTGCTAAGCACGCTAGGATGAGGATCTATCTTTCGAATAGTCCTATTTGGTTTCTTGATTTCAATCGTGAGGGGCTCAATCATTCCAACCTTGTTGAGTGAAGATTGGGATTTTCGTTTAGATTTCCTCCTGCGCTTCTTCGCTCTTGATACGATCTAGCCTTCAATTGATAGAGGTGGTTTAGTCGGGGTTTTTGGCACCCAAATCCATCGGTTACCAACGTAGTACCCTTGAGCATGTAGCAACGCTTTGGATATCCATTGCGGCCTTGTGCTGGCTCTCCATTGATATCTTCGTCTATAAGGCTTGGGCTTCTTTTGTGGTCTTCTACAATATTTGTAAGTCCAAAGCATGTCCTTGGCCTTATCTCCTGACCTTCTAGTTTCAAGCATGGCCTATTGGTTCTCTCTGTTCAACATGCGCTTGTACCAACTCTTTCAACAAGTCCTTTTTCTCATTACTAGGCTTGCCTAGTATGTCAGAATGTTCCTTGCCTTTCCCTCAAGGTTTGATGAGGTCACCCTTACTAAAGGTTGTGATTATCCTCACACCCAATAGTGTCAAGTGTATCCTCTGCGCTGCATAGTCGGCCTCACACTTCATCACCCTTTTGAAGGGCCTTCCTAGGATGGTTTCCTTTTCCCAATTAGCACTATTGGGAGGAACATGGAATAGGACAGGCAAGCTTTCCGTTTTAATGGTTACAAGGATCTTGCACTTCCCTATAAGTGCTTGGGAGTGTCCCTCGTAAGGACTAAAAGTTGCATTAGTCGGTGTGGCCTAGTAGGGTCCATGCTTCATAGGTCAAGATATTAAAATTAGCTCCTTCATCGATGAGAGCATTGACACAGTGCTCCCTTTTTGCGGTGAGTTTGACCCTAAGATAAGTAGGTGGTACTATGTCTTCATCTTCTAGGTCTTGGCTTATAAATTTGAGCCTTCTAACAAATGACCTTGAGTCCCCAGCTACATGACCAGATGTGGATTCTCCACTAATGTCTTGGATCGTCAGTGCAATGCTATTTAAGGTGCATCTATCGTCAAGACTCTCATATCTAGTCATCCTTGTAGTTGTTGCTTTCTGCTTTGACTAGATGCAGCTCGAATGCAACACATATATGTTTTTGCGGTGTGGTATTTTTGCCCTTGTTGGCTAGATTGGCCCATTGAGGTTCTAGGGTCTCTATTTGTCTTTGTTCGAGTATGGGCTTTTGGTTGCTCTTTTGCAAGTGAGAATCCATGCTTGTGTAGAGCCATTACTACACTAGGATCTAATTTGGAAGACTTGTCACAATGCGCATTTTCTCTCCAACCTACTTGGGGGAGATGTGGAGGGGGGCGCTATGCTAAATACCATATGCGATTTGAAGACCATTCGTAGCCAAATTTTGAACTACTTGCTCTAGATTTCAGCCCAGTGATAGATCTATGATGTGCTTTCGGCTTTATGTGGTCTCTAGGTCGGTTTCAAGGTCTACAAGTTAAAAATTTAACCAAATCCAAATTCGGCCGGTAGGTCCGAATTGCAAGGGTCGAATGCCTGATTCGGCCCATCCCAGGACCGAGGGCCAAGTTAGGTGGGCCAAATGCAAGTGGTCCAAAGGGTGAATTTGACTGGTCCGAGGGCCGAGTGCAAAGTTGGGTCGAATATTAAGTTCATCCCAGTGGTTGATTCGGGATGGGTCCGAGTGGTGGGTGTCCGAGGGTAGATGGCTGAGTCGGGTGGGTCGAGTCAAGTGGGCCAAGGGCTGTGGTCCAAATGGTTGACTCGGACTGGCCGAGTGATGAGTATTCAAGTTAAGTGGTCTGAGTCAGGTGGTGGGCTGAGGGCCGATTCTGGGACTCGGCCCAGAATCACCATCACTTGGAAGGGCCGAACACGAAGCAATTTTGGCCTATGCAATGATAAATCGCTCGAATCACACGATTTAGGTCACGGCCTATCGCACACACCTCCAAATCAAAGCTATGGATGGAGGGGAAGAGTTTTATATACGTGGGATAGCCAATAAACTCCAAAATGCAAATCAGCAAAAACAATTCAAACCCTCATGCCGTGTTATGACAGTAGAAACCCTGATGCTTGTTTTTCTTCTTTTTCTTTGTTTTTTCCTAACCTAATGCATCCAAATCACAAAGCAAATACCTACACTACTCCAACATGCTTTTTCAAATCCAAAAAACCAAAAACCTACTTGCTAAGGATATCGAATACCTCTTCAAACTCCCTCGCTTCCTACCTATCTACTTCAAGCACCGGTTTGGGGAAAACCCTACTTCAATGCTCGATTCGAAGCGCGCAAGTGCTCGAGGCTTGAATCCATTGGACCCAGCAAATAGAACCAAAATGTGGAGGTGATCAACCACCAAGACCCAAGAACCGCTTATTGCTTCAAGCGTTTCAAGCCGAGCACTAATGGCTACCTCTCACATAGCCGACGCGCCATCCATCTCTACGGGTGTAGTGAGCTTACCTCCATGCCTGATCGAGTTACCTCCTCTCCCGAGCACTCCGATAGCTCCACGATCCAAGTGCAAGCTTCAAGCAAGCTCCATCCTCAAGTTCCGCTCTCCGAGCTCCATTGCCATGAGTAAGATAAGAGAAGAGAAGAGAAGAGAAGAAGAGAGGAGAATATGGAGAACTTCTCCTCCCCGGTCCCTCACCCTCACACACTCACTCCCTCACACTCTCACACTCCCTCTCTCAAGCATAAGCTCAAGAAAGCAAGAACAAGAAGAAGAAGAAGAAGAGGAGAGCTACTTTTGGCCACACACAAGAATAAGCTTCTCATTCACTTTTCAACTTTATATACAAAACCCTAAATCCCTTTTGGGCGGTCATCCCCTTATCCCCTTTTTTACATGGCCGGCCATGGCCTAGGCCCTTTTTCCCATTGTCATCCTATCTTCCTAGCTTCCTTCCTACCGCCCATCTACCTTTACAAATTGCACGAGTGAGAGCCCGGCACTCTTAAAATAAATCATGGTGCGCCCTACACCTTTTTTACAAAAGTATTGACTTGTGCTTTTTCTCGTGCACCTTTCTCCTTGATTTAGGACTTTTTTGCACTTCTTATGTTTCCAAACAAGGAGCTAGAAAGGGTCAAGATCCAAGCCTATGCAGAGTACAGAAAAGGATAACTCAAGGAACTGTGTGAGGCTAAGGCACAAAGAGATGAAGTGTCAACCAAAAAGCTAACAGAGGTGGAAAACCAACTTCAGGTGGCCCCTTTAGAGCAAGAACAACCGGTAGAGTAGTTAAACTATCTCAAGTAGTAGAAAGAGGAAATGCTCAAAATCTAGAAAGAGCAAGAACAGATGGTCATGATGTTGTCTGAGTGCTAGAATCAAGTCATAGAGAGGATGAGTGAAAAGGCTAGGGCATGGGAGAAACAACTGCTAGAAGACTAAAAGACCTCGCTAAATGCCTTGCCTTGGCAAAAAGCAAACAAATCATGGCACTGACAAGGGCGGAAGCAGTGGAGGCATAACTTGAGGTCCAACAACAGGCCCTTCTAAACAGTCTTGCATGTGACCCAAGCCAAGGATGAAGATACCATGGAAGAGCCATGGAGAAAGCTAGAACTTACAAGATGAGTGCTGAAATATTGCCTCCATGAAAGAATATGTAAAGAGAGCACTAGTCTAAGCATGGAGCAATAATGACAATACTTGAGGCAAGCTGGACTCTCGACCGCCAAGGAGTTGGAAGAATTAGGGTTTGGAGAACTAGAACAACAAGCTCAACCATCCATTGTGGCTCCAACAAAACCACCAAGAGAAGAAGGGCCAGACTTCAAACAAGGCCAAGACGAAGAAGAGTAGCCACAAGAGCTGAGCCCAACATAGCAAGTGCCAGCACCAATGGAAGAGCAAGGTGAGGAAGGCGCCTCTGAGAGGATTGTGAAAAAAAAAGCGTAAGCTAAGAGAGAAAGTGGAGCTAGCACAAAAGAGACTCCAAGCTAGGCCACAACAAGTTCCTAAGGTTCAGATTCCACAATGAGAGGAATGCTATCCTATAAATTGGACCCAAGATCTAGATGTTTAGAAGCAATGGGAAAACCAAAGACCCTTTGAGTTATCCTTCTACCACCCTCATTCCTTAGACAAAGTTCTATCTTTAAGGGTGGTGGGGTAAGTGATTAGGCTCACACAAAGGCTGGGAAACATATGGTGGACAAAAGAAAGAAGAAGACACCCAACAAGGTGGCAGAGAGAGCTAGCAGATTATTGGCAAGATAAGGTTTGGGAGATTCCACCGAATATGAAGGTGAACCACAATGGCGCTAATGCATCTAGGACACCAACCTTGATGCTTGGATAGCCTTTTGTGATACCATACTAGACGAGCACAATGACCCTACCTACATGCCATATCCGTAGAGAATGGGGGTAGACTACAACCCGAATATGCATGGCAGGTACAACTTTCCAAGGATCTATAATGTAAATGCAAGAAGTCCAAAGGAGTGCCTAATCTCCGCTGAATGGGACATCGGCCCATCCATCACGCACTTCCTCAATGAGTTCTCATCATGCCCTTACCCCACCTTTATTACCAAATGTAATTATCTTAGGAGACTTACGATTTTGCTCAAACAAAATCCCATGGCAGAAGAGGCCCTCTCACCACTCTTTTTTTATTTAAACATGATAGTTGCGAAATGACCTGTCTAATGATGAGAGCCACACTCCTGCCTTCTTTTTTCATGGCCATCCTAGAATATATAAATGATAGTTGCTTCACCACATCCAACCATCCCTTCTTATCAATGACACCTCTAAATGTATGTGTTACCATAAAGGGCTACTTGTAGAGTGGACCCTTCCTTACCAAGTTCCTTAGGCCCCCTCATAGCGTATCTCCTAAAGAGCATAGGGATGACGTCTAGCATGTTCCTTCCCCATGTATTAAATGCCAAAAAAGTAAAAAGAAAAAAAAAGTAAGAGAAAAGAGAGGGAAAAAGCATTAAAAAATGACAAAATGGGATTCTCATGTACCAATCAGAGTGCCAAAGATATTGCAGCTAGGGACCACCCTAGCCCCTTCCCCACTTCACAAACTTAGGGTACATCAAAGTCATGACGCATCTAGGGAGCTCCCACTCCAGACCTATCTCCCTAAGTCACATCCATAGCACCTCCCTTTGTACACGAACTGGGTCCTCAAGTGTGGGACAACACCATGGATTTGCTCAACCCAACTCCTAGTTCCACTAGCACGAACACCATGCATTGCACCGTGACATAGGCACACGGAGCAATGCATTGCATCGTGATGTAGGCACGCCCCTAGGTAGTGCACTTCCCTTTTCTTTTTCAGGTACATCCAGCAACTCATGATCAACCACCCACATTGGAGACCCCCATCATGCACACAATCTATCCTTGGCCCCTACAACCTCTCATCCATTTTGTTATGCTTCTTCTCCACAATCAATGTCTCCAAAGCCCCATCATCGACCCACATGGCAAACCTTCAACCACCCTAGCCCTCACCAATAAGTGCCATGGGACTAGCACTTGGCTAGGAGGGGGGTAATATTAATCCCAATGCAAAGAAAGCAAAGAAAACTTAAAAGATGCAGAACAAAGCAGAAAAAGGTGGCCCAACAGAAAAGTAGGAGGAAAAGATCCAAAAGCGCAATAAGAAAATTCAAATGTCCAAGGCAAGTGCAAAAGGATAAAGGTGCACTTTAAATATAAGAGTGCACCCTAAATCCTTGTAAAAGAGCACCAAGCTCCCTTCTATGCAATTTGTAAATGTAGGTGGACATAGGTGAATGAACAATCTAAATAGAAAGGGAGTAGGGAAAGAAGACCTAGGCTAAAATGGCCGGTCATGTAAATAATGGATGGGTGCCCAAGAGGAGTAGGGCATGTATAAAAATGCAAAAAGTGAATGGAGAAGATCATTCTTGTGTGTGGCCAAAACTATCTCTCTTCTGGTTCTTATTCTTATTCTTGCTCTTGCTTGTGCTCAAGAGAGAGAGAGAGAGAGAGAGAGAGAGAGAGAGAGAGAGAGAGAGAGAGAGAGTGTGTGTGTGTGTGTGTGTGTGTGTGTGTGTGTGAGGGACCGTGGTAGAGAAGCTCTCAATCTTGTCCTCTCCTCTTCTTCTCTTCTCTTGTCTCACACGTGGCAATGGAGCTTGGAGCTTAGAGCTTGAGGATCAAGCTTGCATCTTGGATCATGGAGTTATCGGAGATCTTGAGGGAGGAGGCAACTCGGTTGGGCATGAAGGTAAGCTCACTACACTTGTAGATGTGAGAGCGTGTACGGCTATGTGAGAGGTAGCCATTGCACTTGGCTTAAAATGCTTAAAGTGATAAGCGATCCATGGATCTTGGTGGTCGAGCAAGAAGCTCCCACACCTTGTTAGTTATGCTTATTCCTAGCACATCAAAATAGTCCTCAAGGGTTTTGATCCAAACTTCAGAATTAGTCTCAACATTGGATCCTTTTCACATGAATTCAAATAGTTTGATTTGCTTCAAGAGGAATTTCTTCTCATGAAGCTTAACATCCATGTTAGCATAAGGTGCCTAGCAATTCAAACCACATCATTGAGGCTATTGCTCTTAGGATAGTCCAATTCTTTTACTCTTAACTTATAAGTCAAAATATTAAGGTAACATATGCATAGCTTATTGCTAACTTTATTCATTTTTTCTTTGATATACCTTGTGTAACATGCCTAACTTAGGAGCCTCCCTAGTAGCATCGCTTAGGAAAAGTCTCTCGATGGACTAAGTCATGCCACTAGGGGGTAGTTTCCTAGCCTCTACTCAAATCTCAATTCATTTGATCCTCTAATAAAGCAAAATGCAGTGATGTGCAAGCTTTCAAAGCTTGGATAGATGGACCTACAAAGCTAATGAGCAATAGAAATATACATGATCCTGATCCAAAAATACACATATCCAGCCCATCATCTAACACACATATTGTAGCCTTTGCCTATACAATCCAATAGGGGGATCATTGACACTAGAGCTCATGTGAGTACCCTCAATCACATGGTCTTGCGGGCATGATATAATCTCCCTATGGAAACATCTCATTCAATGTAAGACTAGCCAATGAAACAAAGGTGAGACCTTTTGGATTTTTGAAGAAATTGCCAATCAAAGTTGCAGGTGTGCAATTCTCTATGAGCTTCAACATCATGTAGAGGGTGAATTATGACATCCTACTAGGTAGACCCTAGACAAGGAATTCTCAAGTCATTAAGGACTAGGGTAATGGATTAATAATCTTGAATGGAAGTAGTCCACATCAAGATGGACACCTAGAAGATCTCTCTAGTCAATCTAGAAGCCATCTCAGTAATGCTCAAGGGAGACTTGTGAAGCATCCTTAACTATAAGTATCACACCAAATGCATTCCATGTCCAAATGACAAGAATGATTGGATACACATCCTTGCAACCATTGATTCACATTTCTCAAATGATGTGGATGATTACAAGAGAGTGGTTGAAAAAACTAGCAAGCATGGAAAGACAATAACTATAGATGAAACCCTATCCTCATTACCTCTTTGCATGATGATAGATAGTGCTACGTAAGGAAGGGCACCTAGCATGAAATTTCAAGTACCAACAAATAAGCTAGAGTTGAGCACAATCCTTCATTCACTTAAATGAGCCTCCAAGAGGAACCCAATACCAAACTAAAGGCCCCTATAAGGACTTTTGAAGCTGGTAAATGGACATGAGAAAGGATGCTTGACCTAAACCTCATTTGCAATTATGCCTTCCTAGACAGAGGCAAACCTCATTTGCAATTATGACATGAGAAAGGATGTCTGACCTAAACCTCATTTGCAATTATGCCTTCTTAGACAGAGGCAAAGCTCTAGCCCATGATGAGTGACCAAACAATGAATCATACGAGAGGATACATTAGAAGATGACCTTAACAATGACAAATCTAAGAATGAAACCTCAAATATAGAGCATGTAACAATAGACTACAATATCAATGGACGCTTGATAGAACAAATCATCATAAATTCCAAACCATAGGAACCTAGCATGCTACTCATTGATGGAGGAGTAGTCGAAATAGATTGTGACCAAACTTGGCTTGATTACCCAAAGGTAGTTGACTATGAACAAGTAGGACTCAACCAAGTCCATCCAATAATGCTATATTGACATTGGAATCGAATCTGACCTATGGTCTCCAAGTGAATTGTCCTCATCTAGAGAAGGATGTGATTTAAACTCCAAATATGAGATTGTCTTTGATAGTGGTTTGGAGATTCCTCAATCTTCTAAAGCCTAGTGTACCAAAGTGGACCTATGGATCCACCTAAGGTGCAAAAAGCTAAAAGCATATAAGAGAGGCAAAATGACGAATTTAAATAAAGACAGACATGAGTCCTCAAGATCTCTTAAAGTAGTTCACAAAGTTTAAAAAGGGATGTAAGAGAGGCAAAATGACAAATTCAAATAAAGAAAGATAAGAAACTTAAAGATCTCTTGAAGCAATTCACAAAGTTTGTAAAAGGAGATTATGTTGTGGTATTGCTAGAGAAATGCAAAGGCTAGGCCAATGAACTAATTGAGAGACCTTCCAAAGTCAAGAAAGTCAATTTGGCCAATGAAGGGTAAAAGCCTCAGCTTATATTCATTCCTAACAACCTAATACTTGTTGGCTTCCTAAGACAATTGGATGATATCTTTGCCTCCTTAATGGAGGAATAAAGGGGAATTGATTCCAATATTGTCACACATAACATAACAATGGTCCATGATGCCACACCAATATAATAAACTACTAGGGACTGGACTCATTTAGAAAATTTAATAGACATATTGGTTCTCAATAATCTTCATTGTTCTCAAAAAGAACAAAAGTACTTGGGTGTGTGTCAATTATGAAAAAAATTAAAACCACAACAAAAAGAGACCACATCCTCTATTATACATAAAACATATGCTAGAAAGAGTAATAGGGAAGCATGCATACAACTTGCTTTATGGGTTTTTTGGGTATAACAAAGTGTAGCTTCATCCGAACAATAGGGACAATGTGACATTAGCCATAAACGAGGAGTGTTTTCATACATAGTTATGCCTTTTGGCTTGACTAATACCCCCATCACTTTCCAATGGCTCATGTTCAAAGGCATGCTGAGAGAGTGTCTTGGAGTGTTTGTGATGATCAAGAAGTTCAATCCACTTGGAAAAAGCACCTCTAAAAGCTCCAACTGGTCTTCGAAAGATGTTGATAATAGAGCCTCTCTTTGAACCCCTTGAAGTGCCAGTTTGGGTTCAATATGGATGTATTCTACTCAAAGATCAAAGTGATTATTGAGATTCTACATTTGGCCAATTACAAGGGTGTTCAATGTTTCCTCAATCACACAGGATATTATAAGCATTTTATGGTCAATTATGTGCCGATTGTTAGGCCTCTATATAAGCTACACATTGTGTTTGAATGAGAAATGTCAATGTGCTTATGAAAATTTTAAAAAGGCTCTCATAATTAAGCCTATCTAATGAGCCCTAAATTGGACAATCACTTTTCATGTGCACATTATTGCTTCTAAGTTTACCATTGGAGTAGTATTGTGCCAACCTAAAGATTATAGCATGGACTTTGCAATGAGTCTTACAAGTAGGCAACTCATCGATGTTGAGATAAACTACTCAACCACCTAAAAGGGAGGAAACTCATCGATGTTGAGATAAATTACTCAACCACTAAAAAGGGACGATTAATAATGGTTTTTCTTATTTAAATTTTTCATCATTACCTTTTGCCAATACCTTTCACTTCAAGACTTTGACATCTCCTCCTTAAGAGCCAAGCTTACCAAGGACAATTGGGTTATGATAGCTTTATAAGAAGATACAAGTGTGAATATGAGATGCATGATGTGCTCACTAAAGCGCATGGGGGAATTGTGAGAGGACACTTTGAAAGAGAACACAATACAAAAAGTCTATCAATCTTAGTTATGGTAGCCAACCCTATTCCATGATGTAACTATTTTTGTGAAACATTGCAATGATAAACATCAGTACACAAAAGTACCAAAATCAAAAAAGATAAAATGAAGTCGACTCTAATTATAGCCTTTCAAGCCTTTGAAAAAAGGAATATTGACTTCATTAGGTTGATCAATTCAGTACTCGTAAGCAAAGTACATCACTATTCCTATACATTATCTGACAAAATGAGCTAAGATGAGAGCCATTCAAAGGAATGATACTAGGGCAAAAACTAAGCTCTTATGCAAGGCATTTCTTGATTTGGTTGTCCCATTGAGATAGTTAATGATCAAGGCACTCACTTCATCAATGATGTAATTTCTCACCCATTGTCTATGTTCATGGTTATTCACTCAATTGCATCTCCATACTACCCTAAAGAAAATTGCCCAATTGAAGCTAGGAATAAGATTTTGATCAATGTCCTTATTGGGCCAACAAACTTATGGCTACATTAGGGGCATACCACACAACCTAAAAATCAAAACAAGACAAATATCTTTCAAACTAACGTATGGAATGATTGTAGTCTTAGTAGTTGAGTTCTTTTCCCCAAAAGCATCAAGAGGGCAAGGAAACTTAGAGGAAGCATCTCCTTGAGCTAGAAGGCTTATGGAATGATTGTAGTCTTAGTAGTTGAGTTCTTTTCCCCAAAAGCATCAAAAGGGCAAGGAAACTTAGAGGAAGCATCTCCTTGAGCTAGAATGCTTATCAAAGATTCATATATGGCTCACATGAAGGCAGATTTGGCAAGCATATCAAATAGAGAGACTTTGGGAATGGTTGCCTAACATTGCTCTATCCCATTAAAGAACACAAGCAAAAAATGAAATTTAGGGGTCTTATAGTAAAGCATTTCTTAAAGACCTATTAAAAGCATAAATAATAAGCAATAATTCAATGTGAGTAGAGTACCTTAGTTAAAGACCTAAAAAATAAGTGGATCCCTAAGGCAAAATGGAATAGTAATCAAGTTACTCCTCTTGCAAAACAAGCAAGCGGGTCTATTTCTTACAATTTCAAACCATTGCATCACTATTACTAGCAAAGAATTAGTGCTAAACCACAATGGATCCCTAAGACCTTATTACATGCTGAAGGTTACTACACTATTACCAGCAAAGATGTAGTGCTAATCCACAAAATGAATCCCTGATACCTTATTGCATGCTCAAGGTTACTACACTACAAGTAGATGGCTCTAGCTACCTAAGTTGCAATGAGCATGTGCTCCTCCCCGAGCCACCGTTGTATCCTTTATAATGGCTCAAACCTCTCCATGCCATCGACAATAACCCTAACCAACTATGCAATCTCAAGTGAAAACCCCTAAACAATAACAAAAGAACATACTAAACTTATGATTGTTTATAAGATGAATAACTTGCAGTACCAACAATAGAGACCTTAACATAGCTACCTAATATCCTTAAAAAAAGAACTCTAATCATGAGTGTCACCCATAAAGACATTGATGCAACAACAATCTCAAGTTGTTATTAGAGCCCCAACCATGTAGGAAAAAGGCACGACTATAGCCACCAACAGTTACCTCAACATAATGTGGGAACTTCAAGAATAAAAAGAAAGCTAAAAGAAGAACCAATAACTACCACCAATTGCCATTGCTCTTCCATATATTCAACAAACACCCTTTGAAGAGCCAAAATTCAACAAAGTTGCAATTGCCACTAGGTATCCCATCATCAATAGTTGTGTTGACAACAATCCATAACCAAAATTGAAGAAGACCACAAACACCAACAAAAGGAAAATAGTCAATCCACAATCCACAATCAACATCTACAAAGATGTCATGTAACTATAATCATCTTTGTACCTCTAGGTCTATACCCATCATCTAATATATCATCAATCTTAGAACTAGTTGTCGATGTGGCTATAGGGTATAGGTGAAACTACCATCATGTGCATCAAATGGCTAGATAATACTTTCACATTGTTTACTCATAGTTATAGTTGGATGGACTTAGGCCTTATAGATAGTAAGATACCTAAAGTGGTTAAAGCTCTTCCATGTTCTTAGGAGGAGTATGAATTTATATTCAAGAAGTGCACCACCATAGTAGAAGAACTAGTAGCAATGCAACTATCAAGAGACAAAGTGTTGCATGGTCACTTGATCACTTTCTGTAGGCCTAGCTATCTAGACACCACACATAGGAAGTCCTACATGATTTGGATTGGCTATCAAAACCGTAATCTTTCTTTTGCAAAATTAATTTTCTCACTAAAGAAAAATGGGAAAGGATTGGGTTGCCAAATCACAACAAACGTTGAGTAACAATGAGCTATTAAGATGGATGAATATGATCCCACCTATCTTGCTCCCAGATTCTTTAAGGTGTTGGCCATGATGCACTATCAAAGTGTGCAAGCTCAAATTATCTCCTCACTAAGATGTGAACAATGCTTTTGGGATATCAAATGTTTAGGATGATTTTATGATGGTAACATGATGTAAATGCATATGCCTAACATCATACAATTGACTTATGAAAGCACTTTTTGGTAGTAGTACCATGTGGATATGAACATTGGAAATGTCTCCTTCATTCATGGAGAAATGTTTGGTTACCACCTTTATAAAAAGCAGCCTTGTAGGTGTGATATCTCTCAATCTAGCTAATAACTTTTGGAGGTGTAAGTACTAAAACATGGCTAGAGGAATCTTTGAGATTTGATTTATACATTATTTTATATGGCCACAAATCTAGCTTGTCACCTAATTTCTAAAGTTCTAGATGGGAAGAGTTGGATATCTAGAGCTATAGCCATAATCTCATGTTGAGGTATAAAGAAGAGTTGTTTCCTACTTTATGGACCATCCACCTACCAAAGGATAACTCAATTTCACTAGTAGAAAAAAGTTACATAAGATATTTTGAGTGGCCAAATCACAATCCCAACTATAGACAATGTAGTCATAGTAACGTAGCCCTTGCATAGTTCACTAGTTCTATGTAGACCTTAGATATCACAAAGTGTACTATTGAGTAGAGATGAGTGTAACCCACACTCTCTACATTGTGCCTTCCTCCTCTACACTAGTTTTGGGTTTGGGGATTATCCCATCACTTGTACTAGGCATCCATAATTGTTGTTCTATTATTATGAATAAAGGGCTTAGTGCTATTATCAATCGTGTGCTCTATATCCATTGCATGTTTGATTAAGATTAGCATAAGTGTCTTGCTCTCATCTCAACAATTTTAATATTATTCTTTGCTTAATAGTTAACTATGTCAAGAGTATTTTTATATCTGAAAAAGCACTATTGTCTTGTATAAAAGCACTTTTGTCTATATAAATGTTACTTTTTTATAGTACTACTATCACAGTTTTGTTGATTGATTGAGGCTCATCTCTTATCCTATTCCTCATCCCCTTTTTCACATGATATTAGAGTAGATTTTTTTGGAAACTTGCCTTGTGTGAGCCTTGTTTGTGTGAAAATTCCCATTCACTGCATTGTTTTCTTGAAGCTAAAAATTGCACCTAGTCTATACAATTTGCACTGGGAATGAACTAAAAAGCTTTGTTGAGATGGCAAGCTCAACACATGCAAACATTGATGATGGAATGCTTGGGTAGATGGGTCCACATGTTTACACTTAGCATATTGGTGGTCATTATGATACTCACATGGCCACTAACTTATCACTTATTATATTTAGTTTGTTACACCTACCTAGGGCTGGCAAAGATATAGCGCCAATTGATTAGTGCAGTATGTTATGCACTGTTTAACTTAATATGCCATTTTCCTTTATGTTGTATCTTATCTATACTTTGTGTACATTGTATAGTGTGTGGAAGAAGAATAAAGAATCAACAAGAAAATGTTTTGGCATCCATCTCTCTTCTTGTGTTCTTGAGTGAGCTTCCTCTTGTGTATACAGTGTGTGTTTGGTGCAGCAGCTCAAGCGAGTCCCCCCACCATGCGATTCTTGACATGGTATCAAAGCCACGCCACTGAGAGAGATTGATTTTGAAGGTTGAAGTGAAGGAAAAAAAGCAAGGTTCGAGCAAGCAAGCAACAGGTAAGAAGCTCTCCCATTCTCACTCTTTCTCTTGGATAGTGCCTATGGAGGCACCGGAAGCAGAGGGTAGAGTGAAAATCTCAAATTGCTGTGAGATTTTGTGTGCGAGAAAAGCATTGTATATTCAACAAATCATCCCTTTAGGTATTTTTCGTAGTTTTTTTGGGCATCCGAGGCTGTTTCAAGCCCCATTTTAGAGCTGCAAGGTTGCAGACAACAGTTTCAGGGTACGCTGTGATTTCGAGTTTATTGATCGAAAGGGGTGCACAAGTTACAGATTTTAAATCTGTAATTTTTGAGGCGTTTGCCAAGAAGCAAACATAAGGTTTATCTACAAACAAGTTACAGATTACAAGTACTATTGTGCAATCAATGAAAAAGGTTGCTTGGTGTATTGTTGTGCACTTGTTGTGAAAGGTTGCAGAAGACTAGCTTGATGTGTTGTATCCTAAGAACAATGGAAATCCCATTATTGAGAAGCTTGACAAGAACAACTACCCTTCATGGAAGTTCCGTGTGACGAACTTCCTCATTGGAAAGGGCCTTTATGAGTTTGTTTCAAGTGAAGAAAAGGAGCCAAAGCTGGTTGACTACAAATGAATTAAAGGCATGGAAAGAATGGAATGCAAAAGATAAAAAGGTGATGTATTGGCTATCTGTAGTCATTGATAATATGATGCTGGGACATATCAAGAATGCAAAAACTTCACATGTAGCTTTGGACAATTTTGAGAACATGTTTTTAGTAAATACAAAGGCACGGAAGATTCAACTCAAGCAATAGTTGAATACCTTGAAGAAATGAAAAATGTCTATCAATGAGTATGTTTTGAAGGTGAGGAGCATTGCGAATGCTTTAGCAGTGATTGATGTAATGCTTAATGATGATGATTTGGTTTCATCCACTTTGAGTAGTCTTAATAATGAGAAGGCATGGAAATCGTTTATTACTTCACTATACGATGGAAGTCATATCTAGATTTTGATGAGCTAGTCTCTCTCATGATTACCGAAGATATCAATATGCAAGGTGACTCATCTGAAAGAAATAGTGAATAGATCCAAGCATTTTACTCAAGTTCAGGAAGGGGATGTGGTAGATCCTCTTTGAGAGGCCGTGGTATAGGATGTGCTGGCGATAACCATCAAAACATATTCAATTAGCAATTTGGTAAAATGCAAGTTTCAGGAGACCGAGGAAACTTTAGAGACACGGGGAGCTCTAGAGGAAGAGGTGGATGGCAAAATAGAGATTCTAGAAATTATGCTATTGTTTGCCATTATTGTGGTAAAACATGTCATATTGCAACCCATCGTTATGCTAAGAAGGATGATATTCACAATGGTAAATTGTAGCAAGGAAACTATACATCGTCTTCACGACAGAATGAAGACAAAAATGAGCATTTGTTTGTTATGCAACATATGATTAATGTAGTTACAGGAAAGGGGACACATGATGATATATGGTATGTCAATTCAAGTGCATCTAATCATATGACCAGTCATGTTGAATGGTTTGGAGAGATGTAGACTTACAAGATCCAAGTTATGTGTAGATAGATGATGATTCATGCCACCCAATTTCACACATTGGAAAGGTTCCCTTGTCCTTGCATGATGGCCAGACAAAGAGTTTGGCAGACGTATTACATGTGCCTTCGATCACAAAGAATCTAGTGTCTGTTAGCCAAATGGTAGAGCAAGGGTTGCAAGTCTGATTCAATGCAAAAGGTTGTTTTGTAGAAGACTTTAATGATAAGTACAAGTTGGTCGCAAAAGAAAGTAGAGTTGGCCGCATGTTCACTTTAGATGCTAGAATTCCTGCAATGGATGTTGTTATGTATGCTAAAGGAAAAGTAGTGGTTGCAGACATTGAAATATGGCATAAACGTATTGGACATGAAAATGTGCAAAGACTGAAATTAATGCAGTCCAAAGGATTGGTTACAGGGTTGCCTTCCTTTAGAGTTGCAAAATTTCATAAAGTATGTGATGCATGCCAGTTTGGTAAGGAGACAAGACAACCCTTCTCGCATGATAGAGAAGTGAGCAAAAATATACTTGATGTAGTGCATACAAATGTTTGGGGGCCTACACAAAATGTTTCTCTTTCTGGCAGCAAATACTTTGTCACATTTATTGATGACTATTCAAGGAAGCTATGGGTATATTTCATGAAGGAAAAGAGTGATATATTTGAGCACTTCAAATCTTTCAAGGCAGTTGTTGAAATAGAAACAAGCTTGAAAGTGAAGTGCTTGAGATCAAATGGAGGGGGAGAGTACCTCTCTAATGAGTTTAGTAGCTTCTTGAGGACTCATGGGATAAAGAGGCAATTTACTTCTAGGTATACCCCCATATTGAAATGGGGTTGCAGAAAGAAAAAATAGGCATATTGCAGAAGTTGCACGGGCATTAATGGCTGAAAAGAATATGCCAAAATATTAAATTTATTTTTATTGGATACTCTTTAGAGCAGAAAGGGTACCATTGTTATAACCCTATCACAAGTGAGTTCAAAGACGAGTAGTTGGTATGCACCTACTGGTGATGTATTAGATTATGATAATGATCATGATAGCTATGTGCAAAAAGAAAAGCAAGAATCACGGAGTCTTAATGGACCAAAAACATCATCTGGTACTACACCTACAGTGAGCCCTAAGGAGCAGCCCCACATCTTCAGGTGGATCTACAAGTGTTGCAAGCAAAGACAAAGGAAATAAAAAAGTCCTGGATGGTAATGATGCATCTACTAGTCATTTGGGATTTGATGGATATTCTAGTGATTTAGAGAGTTTGGATGATGAGCTTGGTATTCCTTCATTGGTATTCCTTCAATCAAGACACCAGGTGTATAGAAAGCTCATAGTAATGTAAAGGCTCAATTGAGTGATCTAGTGGTATGCAAGTCTAGTAGGGTGGTCAAATACCTATTGGTTTTGAAGGTTATGCAACTCATCATTATGCTTATATGGTGAAACTAGTTATGGATGTTGAGCCCACTTGTTTTGAGGATGTTGTTGGTCATGCTCATTGGGATGCAGCAATGGATGAGGATATGGCTACATTAGAAGCCAATAAGACTTGGGATCTAGTACCCTTACCTAAGGGTAAGAAAGCTATTGGCTATAAGTGGGTTTACAAAGTAAAGCATAATGCAAATGGTTATGTTAGCAAGTATAAGGCTAGGCTGGTTGCAAAAGGCTATGCTCAAACATATGGCATAGATTATGAAGAGACATTTAGTCTAGTTGCTACGATGGAAACTATTAGGTAGATGCGTGATTGCCTTGGCAGTAGCCAAATGTTGGAGTTTGTAGCAAATGGATGTTAAGAATGCCTTCTTGCATGGTGAATTGCAAGAAGAAGTGTATATGGAGCAACTAGCAGGTTATGAGGATCTAGAGCATCACACATATGTGTGCAGGTTAAAGAAGGCACCCTATGGGTTGAAGCAAGCACCTAGAGCATGGTTTGACAAGATTGGAGAGTATCTTGTCAATATTGGATTTTGTATTTCTGATGCTGATCACTCACTTTATGTGAGAAGGGGAGATGTAGGTTTGGTCATCATAGTCATTTATGTAGATGACTTGATTATTATAGGTGATAGTGACAATGGCATTGCTGAAGTTAAGGACTTCTTGAAGAAGAGGTTTGAGATGAAGGATTTGGATGAGTTGAGATACTTTCTTAGTATTGAGGTGATTACATGTGATGATGGTATATGGCTATCCCAAAGGCAGTATGGCTTGGATATGTTATCCAAGTATGGTATGACAGCATGTAAGCCTCTTTCAGTACCATTGGAGCAAAATGTGAAGTTGAGTGTCGACATTGGGGATAAGATAGAATACCCTACTATGTTCAGGAGGATAGTAGGGAGTTTGATTTACATGACTATCACAAGGCCAAAATTGAGCTATATTGTTGGCCTTGTTAGTCAATTTATGCAGATGCCTTGAAAGCCTCATTTGGATGCAGTTAGACGCATATTGAGATATGTGAAGTCCACTTTACATTATGGATTTTTTATGAGGCAGATAAGGATGTACAGGTCTTTGGATACATAGATGTAGATTGGGCTGGTAGCATGTCAAACAGAAGATCTACTAGTGGATTCATGTTTTCCATTGGTAGTGCAACAGTTACATGGAGCAGCAAAAAGCAACCTACAGTTGCTTTATCGAGTACGAAGGCTGAGTATAGAGGTGCTGCTATGGCAGCATGTGAGGTGGTATGGCTACAAAAGTTATTAGGTGATTTGGATGTACATGGAGATGGTCCAATTTTCATTCATTGTGACAACATGAGCAGCATACAACTAGCTAGGAATCCAGTGTTCCATGCTAGAACAAAACACATTGAGGTGCACTACCACTTTGTGAGAGAGAAGGTACTTCTAGGAGAGATTGACTTGGTATATGTCAGCGCACTGGATCAAATAGCTGACATTTTCACATTGGATGCAGAGAAGCTTCAAAAGTTCCAAAGCTTACTTGGAGTTGCAGAGATAGAGTTGAGCTTGAGGGGGAGTATTGAGATTGCAAGCTCAACACCTGCAGACATTGATGATGGACTGCCTAGCCAGATGGGTCCGTGTGTCTACACTTAGCACATTGGTGGCCATTATGATACTCACATGGCCACTAACTTATCACTTATTATATTTAGTTTATTACACCTACCTACAGCTGGCAAAGATATAGCGCCAATCGATTAGTGTAGTCTATTATGCATTGTTTGACTTAGTAGGCCACTTTCCTTTATGTTGTATCTTATCTATACTTTGTGTATATTGTATAGTGTGTGGAAGAAGAAGAAAGAATCAGCAAGAAAACGTTTTGGCCTCCATCTCTCTTCTTGTGTTCTTGAATGAGCTTCCTCTTGTGTATACAGTGTGTGTTTGGTGTGTTCAAAGATGGGAGAGAGAGACAGTGAATACTTCATATCCATGAGCCTTCAGGCTCTCATTGTGTTTTCTTCATTATTCAAGAGCTAACTGAGAAGCACACAATACAATGTAAAAGTAAACTAGACTAGGTGTAGACCTAACTGACTAACTCTAGTGAGGTCACTGACTAACACACACCTAACTTATTCAATGTAGTCACATGGAGACAGCTGTACACACACACTAATTGTCACAGATGTCGATCACTCATAAAGACGAACTGAAGTGAGCTTGACTTCTAACACTCCCCCTCAAGCTCAAAACAAAACTCAAATCATCTGCATCACTCCAAGTAGATGTCTAAAGTGAATGAACTTATCTTTACCAAGTGATTTGGTAAAGATGTCGGCTACCTGGTCTTCAGTCTTCACATGCTCCAACTCAATCTGATCTGCTAAAACCATTTCCCTGATGAAATGGTAGTGAACCTCAATGTGTTTCGATCTTGCATGATAAACAGGATTGCTTGCTAACATGACACTGCTTAAATTTGTACAGCCTTACATTGCTGTCCAAGTGTACTCCCAAGTCATTCAGCAACTTCTGTAACCACATAGCTTCACAGGCCACTAAGGCCGCACCATGATACTCTGCTTCCGTACTGGATAGTGCAATTGTAGGTTGTTTCTTACTCTGCCACAATTGATCGTGCTACTATCCAATCCAAATGCATAGCCGCTGGTTGACCTCCTGCCATAAGTGCAACCAGCCCAGTCAACATCAGTATATCCCATCAAGTCAAGGGGTTTCCCATATGCATAAAATAGCCCATGATCTGTGGTACTCTTTACATATCTCAGAATTCTCCTGACTGCATCCAAGTGTGGTTTGCAAGCCTTCTGCATGAACTGACTGATCAGCCCCACAGCATAACTCAAGTCAGGTCTAGTGATCGTGAGATAGATCAAGCTGCCTACCATCTGTCTGTACATGGTAACATTCTCAATCTCTATCCCAACATCAATCTGCAGCTTGACATTCTACTCTAAAGGCGTATCCATAGGCTTGCAATCAGCCATACCATATTTCTGTAACATGTCCTGAGCGTATTGCTTCTATAGCAGCCATATGCCTTGAGGTGTAGAGACAACCTCAATCCCCAAAAAATATTTCAGCTCTCCTAGTTCCTTGACCTTAAACTCAGCCTATAAACATATCTTTACTTCAGCAATCTCGCTTTCATCATCTCCTGTAATGATCAAGTCATCAACATAGACAACTAGGGATACATAGCCACGATCTGTCTTCTTCACAAACAAACTATGATCAGCATCACCCAATTGGAAACCATGTTGCTGCAAATAACTGCTGATGCGAGCATTCCATGCTCTAGGTTCCTATTTCAGCCCATATAATGCCTTTTTCAGTCGGCATACATGTGCTAGAAATTCTGGATGCACATAGCCTTCAGGCTGTTCCATGTAAACTTCTTCCTGTAACTCTCCATTCAGAAAGGCATTCTTTACGTCCATCTGTCATAGTTTCCAGCCTCTAGTTGCTGCCAAAGAAATCACAGTTCTAACTGTAGCCATCTTTGCTACAGGGCTAAAAGTCTCCTCATAATCAAGACCATACTGCTGCGCATACCTTTTTGCAACCAGCCTGGCCTTGTATCTTTCCAATGATCCATCTGATTTACATTTTACCTTATACACCCACTTGCATCCAATAGGTGTTTTGCCCTCAGGCAACTGTACCAAATCCCATGTGTCATTTTCAGCCAAAGCTGAATATTCCTCATCCATAACAGCACGCCAATCCTCATCTGCAACAACTGCCTCATCAAACTTACTTGGTTCTCTAAAACCTGTTACTTTCGTCATATAAGCATAATGACGGGCTGAATATCCAGTGTAAGTGTATCTATCAATAGGTCGTCTGACCCTCTCTGATCTCCTGAGCTGTGGCTCACTGTGAGCTTGCCTCTCCTGAGGCGGCACATAATGACTCTGCCTAGCACCTGGCGTCATAACAGATGGAATCCCCAATTCACTGTCTAAGATGTCACTGCTAGATGACTCATAACCTGCTGTGAGTGGACCTGTGACATCTTCAAAAGCCTTTTCTTTTCCCTTATCTGTTCTCCCCCTCACTGACATATCCATGTCAGTGGATGCAGTAGTGTGACTACACAATCGTCATGTCCAAGGACACACTGTAGATGATACATCACCTGTTTGACCACTCATGGAAGTACTCTCTGCAGGAGTATTTTTAGCATGACTCATACTGGGTGAGCCATCAGTAGGCATTGCAACAGGATTCCCATACCAGGATGCTAACTCATCAAATACCACATCTCTGCTTATGAGTGTCTCATGCATAGAAGGTACATAACACTTATAAGCTTTCCGTTCCTGTGCATATCCCACAAACACACTCTTCACTGCCTTAGGGCCAGTTTCTTCCTCTTCTCATCCGGTATATGCACATATGCAATGCTTCCAAATACCTTCAAGTGAGAAATATCAGGTTTATGACCATACAGCCTCTCATATGGAGTGACATCATGAATCCCTGTTGTAGGGGTTCGATTCAGCACATAGACAGCAGTCATCACTACTTCAGCCCAATAACCATTTGGCAGACATTTCTCATTCAGCATAGCTCTAGCTGAATCCATCAGGACCCTTTTTGTCCTCTCTGCAACACCGTTTTGTTGCGGTGTATAGCTACATGTGAACTGTCTTCTGATCCCATATTTAGCAAGATACCTGTCAAAGTAATTAGAGATGTATTCACCTCCTCCATCTGATCTCAAACAGGATTGTAGCAGCCCATCTCATTTTGTGCATGCTTCTTGAAGTCTTTGAATGCATCAAACACATCATCTTTATGCTTCAAAATATAAAGCCAAGTGTACTTGCTGAAATCATCAATAAATGATACATAATACCGTGCACCTCCAAAAGAAGCATTATGTGAAGGACCCCAGACATCAGAGTGCACCAACTGTAAAGGCCTAGTGTTGTTTTTTACATGTCTCATGAAAGGAAACCGTGCCTGCTTCCCAAATTGACATGCAGGGCATACATGACCAAAGTCATTATACTTGAATTTGGGTAATCCAAGTACTACTTCCTTCTGTTGCATAGATTTCAGCTTTTGTACATTGACATGTCCAATCCGCTTGTGCCAAATCTCTACATCCCGAATGGCACTCTCATCATGAGCAAACATGGCTGCCTTAAGTCCCGGAATGGTCGCATCCAATGTAAACATCCTGCCATCCCTTCTGCCCTTGGCAATTAACTTGCAGCCATTTCCATACTCCTCAATGAAACATCCATCTTTGTTAAAGCTCACTTGTAGATCCTGTTCTACCATTTGACCCACAGATAAAAGATTCTTTGTTACGGTCGGTACATGTAATACATCATGCAGGCCTTTCTTCTTGCCATCAGGCATCATGAGAGGAACAATCCCTTTATGCTTTATGTCATGTTGGATGTCATCCTCAGTACATACATGACCATGTGTACCTATAACCATCTCATCAAACCACTCTCCATGTGGTGTCATGTGGTTTGACACTATAGAGTCAATGTACCATCTATCATCTCTATTATGTCTCGATGCATTTTTGGATACATGCTGCATGGCAAAGAGTCTATCAACTTGCTCATCATGAGCACCACTGGAAGATGCATAGTGCCCATGTTGTCTGCCCCTTGCCTTCATATCTCCCTACTTCTTGTAACAATCCTTTGCAATGTGCCCATACCTGCCGCAATAATGGCAATCTTGTCCCTATTGGACTGATGACTGCCATGAACCAGATCCACCACCTCTACCTCGAAGTGATCTCCCCCTGCCTCTAAACCCGCCACATCCATGTTGGCCTTGTGTATTTGCACCATGCCAATTACCCTGTTGTTGCGGTTGTCCATAAGCATTACGAGTGTCACCACGACCTCGAAATGAACCACGACCTCTAAATCCTCTTCCACGCTAGCTAGAGTATAACACAATGTCTCTATTTTGAGATGCACTGGAACCTGTATTCAAACTAAGTTTGTCATGCAGCAACAAAGCAACTAGCTCTTCCCAGGTAGGGGGCTCTTCTCTAACAGAAATGGATGTGTCAAAGCTTTGTACTCTTTCCCTAATCCATTCAAGGCAACAGCAATCATATCATCTTCTGATACACTTGAGCCAATGGTAGCAAGTTGATCAGCTCTGGCCTTAATCTTCGTGGTATACACTTGGATGCTCCTGCCATTCCTAGACATGTTGTTGAACTGCTGTTTCAACTGGATCTTTTGTGCATGTGTCATGGTTCCATAATTTTTCATCAGTATGTCCCAAGCATCCTTCGGAGTCTCACATCCAATGATTTGATTTACCATAGCATCAGATATACATAGAGAAAACCAATGTAGCACCTTGCATGCTCTCTCATTCCATAGCCTATGAGCTCTTTTCTGTTCATTAGTTGGATTCGTTGTAGGCAACTCAGGAGCAGTCTCATCTCCTGTACATAGATCCCAATAACCCCTGCCAACTAGAAAGTTCTTCATTCTGAATTTCCATAATGCAAAGTTCATGTTGTCTAACTTCTCTCCAACTATCTGAGTGATATTATCAGTCCCATGTGCATTAGCCATGATACAATAGACTATGTCTGCCAGATGCTTGACTACCTGCAAGCCAACAAGTATGACTGTTCAGTCCTTAACTATTTATGACAGTTTTCTGCAATTAATTGCAGTAAAAAACCAGGGTATTTCAGCCTAATGACAGCCTAAAACAATCCACAAACAAGTGGTCTAACCCGTAGGTATAGCAGTCAATACATATACTTTGTAGTTGCTTCAGCTTAAACTCCTGCAACCTCACTGCCAGGGTAATTACATGCAGTCTGAAAACTGTAAACTGTG
Organism: Lygodium microphyllum; assembly: GCF_053477565.2. NCBI lineage: Eukaryota > Viridiplantae > Streptophyta > Polypodiopsida > Schizaeales > Lygodiaceae > Lygodium > Lygodium microphyllum. The sequence goes on from NC_141137.1 coordinate 170,616,342, forward strand.
AGTAACCAGCAGCAATTTCAAGGCCAAAATCAATGTGTATACATGTCATACATGGCCCAAAAACTCCATAGTATCTGCTAGTACATGTGGCAATCCAAACATAACCATTCGAGCACAAAGTAGTGCATATCCAGCAGTACAAGTGACATAAATCTGCTCACAGATTACAAACAACCAATACTCTGGTAATCAAGATGTATTTCAGCTCCAAAAATCTTCAAGACATGTCATACATTCACTTTGAAGTGATAGGTTCAATACATGAGCATTTGGGTAAGCATAGACAACCTGTCTTCATTAATCACTGTCAAGGAATACATGACTGTTCATAACCATGACTGTTCATAACCAGCCCAAGCACTGTTAAGGCAATTATTTCAAGTCCAGATTTGAGTATTCATTAGCATCCAATGCTTTCCACAATCCTCCATACATTCAGCATGTATATGTCAGTTCATATAGGTGATAGAAGCTCCAAAGTGACATGTATTGCTTCAGCAAGATACAATGCTTGCTATTCACTCTGTATGACAGTTTCCAGTCATTAAAATATTTCCAGATCTGAATATTTTAGCCATAAAAAACCAGCTCCAACACATGAGAACATATACATACAGTCTCCAAGCAAATGTCTATGCCTTGTTGATGCTTTTGGGCATAACCAAGAGCTTTTGTAGCTCAATGATAATCAAATGCAAGCTGTCCTTTCACTTTCCCAATAGTTCAAGACTGTTTCATAGATCTGTGTACTCTGTTCCCAGCTCATAACAGAGCTCCAGCACAAGCAATGGCTTCATGTAGTCTTCAAGTACCTTCAGAAGGTGTAGACAAGCTCCATATCACTTAATAAATGATGTAGTTGATAGTTTGCAAAGATCTGTGATCAACAGTCCAGTAGGCGCAGTCACACTGATTTCCAAATCTAGTTTGATAGCTGGTCCTCCTCATCATGAGGCTCAATGAGCACTTACATATGCTCAAAGATGCCCACCAAGGCTCCCAGAAAGGCCTCAACCACTGTGATAAAGCATAGAGTCCAAATGAGCAAATGCATACCTTGACAGAGTAATGGCAGCCTGTTTTGTTTTCAAAAAACCTTGTTCTTCAGCTTCTTCAAGTCTTCTTGACTCCCTCCTGCTCCAGAGAGCTCAACCTGGCAATGCTCTGATACCATGTTCAAATATGGGAGAGAGAGGTAGGGAATACTTTATATCCATGATCCTTCAGGCTCTCATTGTGTTTTCTTCATTATTCAAGAACTAACTGAGAAGCACACAATACAATGTAAAAGTAAACTAGACTAGGTGTAGACCTAACTGACTAACTCTAGTCAGGTCACTGACTAACACACGCCTGACTTACTCAATGTAGTCACATGGAGACAGCTGTACACACACACTAGCTGTCACAGATGTCGATCACTCATAAAGACTAAAGTGAGCTTGACTTCCAACATGGTGTAGCAGCTCAAGCGAGTCCCCCCACCATGCGATTCTTGACAAGATCAAGGGAACCAACTATGCCACTTGGAAATTGAAGATGAAGTCGCTCCTCTTCTTTCAAGATTCATGGGAGCCGGTATCAATGGAAAGACTAGAAGAAGACGAGGTTACTAGAGATGGAACAAAAAGACCATGTTTGTTGTCGACATAATGAAATTGAGTGTTAAGGATGACATTATCAACCATTAATGGATATGAGAACTCCTAAGAAAGCTTGGGAGATCTTGAAGGACATATATGTATCAAAAATTACGTGGAGGAAAATAGTTTTGATAAGCTGAGCTAACCAAAACAAAGAGAAATAAAGGAGAAACTACCACACATAGTTCATCAAAAGAGTCGAGGATCTACATGAACAATTGATTGATGTAGAAGATAAAATAATAGTCTACAATTATCATGGCATTATCATTCATGGTTTGAATGAAGGATAAGAAGGACTTGTCCAAGGCCTTATCATTTTGAGGCAAAAACCCTCACTTGATGAGATGAAGCAAGATTCTTAGAGATGAAGATCAAAGGAAAGCAACTAAGAAGAACATTCATAATGGCAACTCTACAAATACTTCAATAAGTACAATTGACAAAGCCCTCTTTTTAACCAGAGAAAGAGGAGGATTCAACACCCAAAGAGGAAGAGAAAGACATCAAATAAAAACCAACCTAGCCACAACAATAATTAGCTACATCAAGAAGGTAATCACTTTTCTTGTGAAATAGGAGGTTATTCCTCTAAAGGTAAAGGTGGAGGTTATCATAAGTTAATTCAATGTTATTATTGTGCAAAATATGGAAATTTTGAGAAGGACTATAGGAAGAGCAAGTTGATTGGATGATATTACAATTGTAACATGATTCAAAAGAATGTACGTCATAGAATTGAGTTATGAAAGCACTTTTTTTGTTATACTAACATACAGGTATGAATTGTGGAAAATTCTCTTTCAATCAAGGAGAAAATTATGGTTACCATCTTTGTAGGAAAAAACAGTTTTGTAGGGATGATATCCCTTAATCTAGCCAATAAATTTTGGAGGTGTAAAAAGATAAAATATTTATCTTTTTGAGTATTACAATGTGACTAAAGGAATCTTTGAGATATAATTTCTTCATTATTTTTTACAGCGGCAAATCTAGCTAGTCACTTAACTATTAAAATTTAGGACTACTCTTACTTGTCTATTTTTTTGGGAAACTCAATATCTAGACCTACAACCATAATCTCATGTTGAAATATAAGAAGATTTGTTTCCCACTTTATGAAGCATCCACCTACCAAAGGGTAGCTTGAGATTCTCTCATAGGAAAAAGTTATATAAGCTTTTATAAGTAGCCAAACTATAATTCCAACTACAAATAGTGCAACCAACCATAGGCGGCATAGTCCTAACACAGTCCAGTTCTATGGAGATGGTGCACCCAACCATAAGCAGCCAAATTGTAGTTCCAACTAGGCAACGCAGTCTTAGCATAGTACAATTCTATGTAGACAATAGACATCATAGTGTATTGTTAAGTAGTGACAGGTGTGGCCCACGCACTCTACATTGTTCCTTCCTTCTCTCTACTAGTTTTGGACTTGGAGATTAGCCCATCACTTATATTAGGTAGTCATAGATTTCCTTTTGTTTATGAATAAAGAGTTTAATGTTGTTATCAATCTTGTGTTCTATATCCATTGTGGGTTTGATTAAGATGTGTCAATGTCACTCTCATCTCAACACATGTCAATATTATTCTTTAGTAAACAAAAGTTTGTATCAAAAGTACTTTTGTATTTATAAAAGTGCTTTTGTATTTGGAAAAGCACTTTTGTCTCTGTGGTGTGAAAAAGAACTTTTGTTTGTATTAAAAGTACTTTTTCATAGTCTTGTTATCACTATTTTGTTGCTTGATTGAGTCTCATTTCTTCTCCTATTTCTCATCCCCATTTTCACATGCACAATAGAATCATTAAAGATAATGTTATGCGCCACCCTTTCTTAGATAGGATGTTGAGTGAGGGAGAACATCATGCAACTAGTAGATTGGGATCATGTGATTTCCTAAGGAATGTGCCAACTTACATCACCCATATTAGCATATGACCGTATAACATGGATCATTATACATCATTCAAATATAATCCTCACTTCTTCAAGTGCTTGCTTCAAAGATTTTTAATTGTCAATAAATAAACCCTCACTCTTGTCTATATAAACAAAACTTCCTTTTCTTCTTGCTTTAGCAAAAAAATCATTAAAATACATGCACCACTAGAATGTTGCATTAGGTCAACTTCTCAGTCGCCCCTTGAGCAAAGCTAGAAAGCATTGTAATTTTTCATGGTTGGGTGTTAACCCTCAAATGAACGAAGGTGGAAAATCTAGAAAAGCTAAAGCAGAAGACAAAGACAAAGGCCAAGGCAAAGAGAAACAGAAGACAAAGTCGCACAAGGAGAAGAGTCCTAAATAAGGGAGAAAGGCGCACAAGGAAAAGCGCAAGTCAAAACTTTTGTAAAAGAGTGCAAGCGCATCATAGTTTAATTCAAGGAGCGCTGGGCTCTCACCCCTCGTGCAATTTGTAAATGTAGATGGGCGGTGGAAAGGAAGCTAGGAAGATAGAAGGACAATGGGAAAAAGGGCCTAGGCTACAGCTGGCCATGTAAAAAAGGGGAAAAGGGGATGACCGCCCAAAAGGGATTTAGGGTTTTGTATATAAAGTTGAAAAGTGAATGAGAAGCTCATTCTTGTGTGTGGCCAAAAGTAGCTCTCCTCTTCTTCTTCTTCTTCTTCTTCTTGCTTGCTTGAGCTTGTGCTTGAGAGAGGGAGTGTGAGAGTGTGAGGGAGTGAGTGTGTGAGGGCGAGGGACTGAGGAGGAGAAGCTCTCCATCATCTCCTCTCTTCTTCTCTTCTCTTCTCTTCTCTTGTCATGCTCGTGGCAATGGAGCTTGGAGCATGGAGGTTGAGGATGGAGCTTGCTTGAAGCTTGCACTTGGATCATGGAGCTACCGGAGTACGCGGGAGAGGAGGTAACTCGAATGGCATGGAGGTAAGCTCACTACACCCGTATGGATGGCGCGTCAGCTATGTGAGAGGTAGCCATTAGTGCTCGACTTGGAACACTTGAAACAATAAGCGGTCCGTGGGTCTTGGCGGTTGAGTGAAAGCTCCCACATTGGGAAAGGGGGATAGCTACAAAAGATAAATTTTTTACAAATACACCAAATTCTAGACAAGATACATTTTTTAAAAAACCACAAATTTAACCTACTCTAGGCACTTTAGTGGCAACATTGCTTCATTGAAATGGCTTGAATATTGTATGGAAAAAATATTTTCCCTAAGAAATATTGAGTTTCTCGTCATACTTTCATGTATGTAGATTCACTCACAAAAATGGTAGGAACTAATGACAAGCTTGTGTGCAAATGGCTCAAAAGATCCTCTCTATTTTAGCAATGAGGAGCACACTAAATATGGCCTAAACTTGGATATTTTGAAGCACTACATATTGTGTTATATGAAAATTTAAAACCTTGGCAAAATTGATACTAGAGATGGTGGAATAGCATGCTTTAAAGAAATATGTGAAAAGATTTGAAGGAGTAGTGGATCACCCCAGGTGCATAGAGTTAGAAAGATGAGGATTAGAAAGATGTCACCAAGAAAAATATTAGAAAAAATAAGAATGAATCAACTAAGGAGAAGATTATGAAAGAGCCAAAAACAAGTAGTGGCAAGCCAAGCTTAAAAAAGAAGAATAATAACTTAGAAAAAAGGAAGAAGAATAAGTATGCATATAGCAAGTAGAGCTTTAGTAGATCAACCTAGTCAGGTTGAAGAGCTAACCACCATGGATCCCAACCATTTCCCCCTAAGGTTGGATCCAACAAAAGTGTAGCTAAAGGCAAAAGCATAATGTGCGGAGACTTGGTCAAGCCTGTAGAGGGCAAGGGGAAGGAGCCCATTGAATCCTTACCAGCCCCACCATCTTAATAAAAGGAATTGATCCTAATTATCACCCCACTTCCAACTCAACTAGCCTCAACTAAATATTGCAATAGAGAAGAGTTGGAGTCTAGGCTTAAGCAATAGGAAAATAAAATCAAGACTATGGACAAGGGGAGATTGCAAGAGGTGATAGTGTTATGACCCAAAAAGTTAGTTATTCTACATGTGAATTTGAGCAAAGAATGATAAAGGTCCAAAGAGTTGAAGGGTACTCCTCTACATTACTACTCCTAACTCTAGGACCAACTGAAGACTTTGATAACATACCTAAGGAGCTAGAGGAACAAAGACATTAAAGGAACAAGGAAATAAAATCATCTATAGTAGCCCTAGAGAAGGAAAAGGAAGCCTTCAAAGCATATAAAAAGAACATCACTAGTAAAATGTATACCCTTAGAAGAGAGATGGCTACCTTGAAAGAAAGAGAGGAAAGCAAGAAGAAGTATGAGGAGGCCAAAGAGTAAGACAACATTGAGAACAAGAGTAGGATCCAATTAGAAGAACAATATGCTACTACCTTGAAGAGAAAAGCTAACTTAGGCAATGAGTTGAATAAGTAGACCCAAATGATGGAGCAACTAAGGAAAGAGAAACAAGAACTTGAGTAGGAAAACCAAAGAAGAAGATGAATTGAGGAACAACTTAAAGAAGCCACACAAGTCCTAAACAAACTCAAGGAGGAAGTGATTAATCTAACCAAGGAAAACCAAGAGTCAAGGTAAGATAGGGAGTAGTAGTGATAGATCCTAAGCACCAAGTAGTAGGGCAATGGTTTGAAACAAGCTAAGTGAAAGATTGAACAAATGGATGAGCGTAGCTCCGAAATTACCCATAAGTTATGTTAACCCTCAAACGAACGAAGGTGGAAATTTTGGAAAAGCTAAAGCAGAAGACAAAGGCCAAGGCAAAGTGAAACAGAAGACAAAGACGCACAAGGAGAAAAGTCCTAAATAAGGGAGAAAGGTGCACGAGGAAAAGCGCAAGTCAATACTTTTGTAAAAGAGCGCAAGCGCATCATGATTTAATTTAAGGAGCGCCGAGCTCTCACCCGTGCAATTTGTAAATGTAGATGGGCGGTGGAAAGGAAGCTAGAAAGATAGAAGGACAATGGGAAAAAGGGCCTAGGCCACAGCCGGCCATGTAAAAAATGGGATAAGGGGATGACCGCCCAAAAGGGATTTAGGATTTTGTATATAAAGTTGAAAAGTGAATGAGAAGCCCATTCTTGTGTGTGGCCAAAAGTGGCTCTCCTCTTCTTCTTCTTCTTCTTCTTCTTCTTCTTCTTCTTCTTCTTCTTGCTTGCTTGAGCTTGTGCTTGAGAGAGAGTGTGTGAGAGTGTCAGGGATTGAGTGTGTGAGGGTGAGGGACTGGGGAGGAGAAGCTCTCCATCTTCTCCTCTATTCTTCTCTTCTCTTCTCTTCTCTTGCTCGCGGTGATGGAGCTTGTGGATGGAGCTTGCTTGAAGCTTGCACTTGAATCGTGGAGCTATCGGAGTGTGCAGGAGAGGAGGTAACTCAATCGGCATGGAGGTAAGCTCACTACACCCGTAGATATGGATGGCATGTCTGCTATGTGAGAGGTAGCCATTAGTGCTCGGCTTGGAATGCTTGAAAGAATAAACGGTCCGTGGGTCTTGGTGGTTGAGCGAAAGCTCCCACATTTTGGTTCTGTTGCCGGGACCAACGGATTCAATCCTTGAGCACTTGCGCACTTCAAATCGAGCATTGAAATAGGGTTTTCTCCAAACCGGTGCTTGAGGTAGATAGGTAGGAATCGAGGGAGTTTGAAGAGGTATTCGATCTCCTTAGCAAGTAGGTTTTTGTTGTTTTGAACTTGGGAAAGCATGATGGAGTAGTATAGGTATTTTCCTTGTAATTTTTTATTGCATTTAGGAAGGATAGGAGCAAAACATTGGAGCAAGTAGTAGGGTTTTCTGTTGCTGTATAACAGGCTGCAACAAGGAAATAGGGGCACAGATTCAGATTTCTGGCTGGAAGAGTATGAGGGATTAATTTCTGAGGTTACAGCAAGCTGGGATGGGGCAATAAGAGGCCCAGGGAACCATGAAAGACCACATTTGACAACCTGCCTTCTGAGAAGAGAGTGAGCTTGAGAGCCAAGGAGAGAGAGCGAGAGAGAGAGAGCTGCAGGGAGATCATTGAAGCGCTGATCGATTCAAGCACCACATCGTTTCCAGGTATGCCAGGTGGTTCCCTCTGTTGCTTTGCATCTATTTGGAAAGTACGGCACGATTCAGTGGAGTAGACGTTGACCTAGAGGAATCGCGCGCAACTCGCGGGTCGTCGTCCACGCCGTCGGACCAGTTCGTCCGAGTCCCAGAATAGGATTGCCCAATCTCTGGAGTCGGACCATCCGACTCTGAAAATCAGACCTCTCCGAAAACCATCTGACTCTGAAAATTGGACCACTTTTCCGATCCGATTCCTAGAATCGGACCAGTCCTAGATTCGGACTAGTCCCAGAATCAAACCATCCCCAGAATCGGACCACCTTTGCCTGTCTGATTGGACCGATTTTGAAAACCGGACACACAAAAATCGGACGCAAGGAATCGGACGAGTTTAGAATTGGACGCCCGTCAAAATTGGACGTCCAATTCCAAAAATCAGACGTGAACAAATCGAACCACTGGGCCGATCAGTCCAACCAAAATTGGACGTCCGATTCTGATAATCGGACTCCTAAAAATCAAACATCTGAGAATCGGACAGAAAATTGTCAAAATCGTATAGGTATCTAGAACACAAATTTTGACGCATCTAAGCCCTGAAATTGACCCAAAGGCTATGTAAAGGCACATCACAGATCCATCATTGGGCTAAAACTTAGAGCAAGTAGTTCAAAATTTGTCTATAAACAGTCCTCCAAGTTGCGCATGGTGTTTACCGTAATGGCCATGCGGGCCGGGCGGGATTGCCCCCCCAGGACCCTCACAGAGGGGGCTGTGCCCCCTCTACACCTCCCCCAAGTAGGTTGGAGAGAAAATGTGCATTGTGACAGGTCCTTCAGATTAGGCCCTAGTGTAGTAACAGCTGTATACAAGCATAGATCTTCACTTACAAAGCAACAAACAGAATCCCACACCCAAACAAAGACAAAAAGAGACTCTAGAACCGCAACAGGCCAATCTAGCCATCAAAGGCAAAAGGGCCACGCCACGAGAACACAAAGACATTGTGTTCAGATCGTGTCTAGTCAGAGCAAAATGCAACATCAAGCTACAACAGCAAGAATGACTAGATATGACAGTCCTAACGATAGATGCTCCTTGAATAGCACTGCACTGACGATCCAAGACATCAGTGGAGAATCCACATCTGGTCGTGCAATTGGGGACTCAAGGGCATTTGTTAGAAGGCTTAAATTTACAAGTCAAGACCCGGAAGACAAAGACATAGTACCACCTACTTATCTTAGGGTCAAACTCACCTCAAAAAGAGAGCATACTATCGATGCTCTGATTGATGAAGGTGCTGATTTTAATATCTTGACCTATGAATCATGGACCCTACTAGGCCAACCAGAGCTCACACCGACTAGTGCAACTCTTAGACCTTATGGGGGACACCCACAAGCGCTCATAGGGAAGTGCAGAATCCTTGCAACAATTGAAACTAAAAGCTTGCCTATCCTATTTCATGTTCCTCCAAATAGTGCTAGCGACGTGAAGGAAACCCTCCTAGGAAGACCCTTCAAAACGGCGACCAAGTGTGAGGCTGACTATGTAGCACAGAGGATACACTTGACATTACTGGGTGTGAGGATAGTCACAACCTTTAGCAATGGTGACCTCATCGAACCTCGAGGGAAAGGCAAAGAGGGTGTTGCCATAACAGTCAAGCCTGCTAACGAAAGCAAGGTCTTGTTGAAAGAGTTGATACAAGCACAGGTCGAAGAATGAGAACCAGTGAGTGAAGCCATGCTTGAAACAAGAAGGTCAAGAGACAAGGCCAAGGGTCGGGGACTTTGGACTTACAAATATCGTAGAAGACCCCAAAAGAAGCCCAAGCCTTATAAACGAAGGCATCAATGGAGGGTCAATACAACGCCGAGATGGATATCCAAAGCATTGCTACATGCTCAAGGGTATTATGTAGGTAACATATGGATTTGGGTACCAAAATCCCCTGCTAAACCACCTCTATCAGCTGAAGACTAGATTGCATCAAAAGCAACGAAGCACAGGAGGAAATCTAAGAGAAACTCCAGGTCTTGAGACAAGAAACAAACATGAGTGTTTGAAAGAAAGAGCCTCAGCCTAGCATGCTTAATAAGCAGATGTCATATGTAACCATTGAGCGTGCACAAAGACCACTAGTGCTCAAGAAGCTTTTGACTTCCCAAGAAGATAATGAGCACCAGAGCCACAGTACTGCTCATGAGAAGGCTGATTGCTCAACAAAGCAAATGGCACAATCGTCTAACAGCATCGAGCAAATCATTCAACCAGTGCCAAGTCCACCTAAGAGTCCTAGATCTCCTACACCCTCTTTTTCCAAATGGACACAAGAAGCACAGTAGCGGTCGTCAAGGGCGGCTACTCACTCCCAATCTCTATCTCCATCTAAGCTTCCAAATGTCCAAGAGGTGGGACATGACACTAGCCGTAGCTCTCGGCCCAAGGATATGCCTGTGCAACCTAATGTGACTAGATCAACTCATGCTCTCGATCTACCCAAATGAATGCTCAAAGGGCAAAAAAAGACACGACCACTTCCGATCGCCCTAGGGACCTGACACCGCAATCCACCAAGAGTAGCTAGCCCACTGGACTAGCCGCTACTACTTCCAATCAGGGATCATAGCAGTCACAGCCCTTGGCCGTGACAATGCCCCTTGCGGAATGTGTCCTTAGTAGTTTATCTGTGGAGGAGGTGTCGCAACCAACTTCCTTGACAACTCTAGCACTTCCAAAGTGCCTAAAGCCTAGGCTGGAGAAGTTAAACACAAGGGAATTGGCTGAAGAGCCAGACTCTCCAAAAAGAGAGGCAGTTGTACCCTCACAACCTAGCAAAGCTATTCAGCAAGCCATGGCTATGTCCCATGAGGACACACTCGAGGAAGAAAATGCTGAGGCCCAACCAAGCACATCAATGGTTGACCTAGTCTAGGGTCCTGAGTCGTTGAGAGATGCACCTTCAGTGACCAAGAAAAAGAGGAGAAAATAGCAAAAACAACAGTAGTTGCAGGTGGTTGTGGACCCCAAGAACATTGAGACCAAGAGAGCTGGAGAGCTGAGGAATAAAGCATTGAGACCATCCACCAATGAACCCATTGATGCCTCTCCTAATAGCGGTGAAACCTTAGACACATCCGTGTGCTCTGAAAAATCAAAGCAGTCGTACCCTTCAGCGATTGCTTGCAATACTCAATCCACCGACAATAGAACTCGCATTGACCAATCAAGGGTGGATACAACTCTATCACAACAGGATGACACATCTATACCAGTCACATCCAAGGAGAACCATGACGCAATAACAAAGCCTCAGGAGAAACATGGACACCCCAAGAGCATAAGAAATCCTAGCGTTCACCAATATTGCTCATCTAGGCATGAGCCCCAGCCATACTAAAGCCTAGGCAAACTCCTACAACCTTGCATGAGATAGCAACCGAGCAAGCCCTCGTTGAACATAGAAGTGTTGCAGAATGCTTAACCGAGTTGGATGCTAAGCTTAAAGTGTTCGCACGTGTCTATGTCCTGGTAGACATGGGCACATTCCCTAAAGCGTAGCTTGAAGAATACTTGCCATTTCCCTTATCTTGGGAAGAGCAAGAACATCTTGATAAGCACTATAACAGGCTCTTGTATAAACGCATGCGACTCATCTCTGACGAGGAAGCCGACGAACTATGCTTAACTGTAACATTCAATGATGTGCTCTGCCAACCAAATCTCTTAGAGATAGAGCAACTAAAGCGACTATCAAAGCGTTGAAGTCAATTTGAACAACATTGGTGTGAAAACCGTGTTGCAATGGCCGACAGACTAGGAGCCCAGATCATGATAGTCTCAGAGGAGAGATTGGCCAAATGGCGGCGGTCTCAAAGAGACCCAACCTATGTGGCACCAACTTCCTTTCGAGTGCTGACTGCCATTCGGGGTACAGACTTAGCTGAAACTAGCCAAAAGAACTCTCTATCTAATAAGGTTCTCACTGAGGAGGAGTTACATGTTGCCAGTAGACTCGGACAAGGTTCCATGCTACTCGATGTTGCAAAATATCTATCGGTATTGAGTAAGCTGCCACGAGTACTAGATGTGTGTGCCACACTCCAGTACAATCCAGAGTTCTACAATTGGCTTTTATCCTCGTGAAGTGACATGGATTCGTAGATATGTATATAAATAAACAATGACTTTTGTGACCCTGTATAGACAATGTCAACACACACAAGCAATGATAGTCAAGCGCAGGGAGAAGAGTTGGGTTCAACAGGCTAAGCTCCTCAGGTCCTCCTCTCACCACACATTTAGAAGTTATGTGACCATTCCCGCCTCCAAGTGGAGGGCATGCAACCCTCATCACCACCATAGGAAGCTCTGACCAACATCTCTGAGGGTGTAGACAGGGTACCGTCCCTTTCTATACACCTTTCCCCTTTCCGGTCTATCCTTTCAAAGATGAGCCCTGCCTGACAACCAGTCCATGCAACTTAGCATAAACCAACATCTGCTAATGGCTGGAGGCCAAATGAACATCATTATAGGGGCCATCCCTCTACTACAACCACTGCATGCCTCACCTCTCCCCTCCTCATCATATGCGCTTGATAACCCACTATATAATCCCTTCCATGCAAATGGTTTTATCCTGTCTCAAGGCCTAATCCTTGGTTCGCATTTTGCAGGTCCCCCTACGGTAGCAGACATGGAGCACCCAGTGTAGCTGGCTTGCAAAGACGCTATCCATCGTCGAAGGGAGCATGCAGCACAAGCTCCTCTACCGAAACACTATGTGCCTAGCCTCAAAAGATATGCAAAGAAACGAGGCCCCAAGAGACACTGCCCTGGACATAGGCCAAAAAATCCTCAGGCCAGGGGAATAGAAGATCAAGGGAGCACGCAAGGCGTGGCAACACTGGTTGTGTGGGCCCCCAGCAGACGCTCGTGCACCAGGTGCTCGAAAGAGGAGAGGGTAGCTCGAGACAAGGAAGAATTTGATACATTGCTCAAAAGCATTTTGGAAACAGTTGCGGCAAGGGACTACACTATTCAGGTCCCGGCCGACATCTTCCCTGCCCAACCTCACAGGAGCCCCTCACCAGAGCAAAGCCTCAGTCGCCTGACCACCCGGACTCACCCCGCCTTGTGCAAATCGAGTAGCCCCTATGATATGTAAGCAACTTAACAAAGGCCATCCTGCCATAACTTTTTGTCTTTAAATGGTTAAAGGGGCAGGCTCCCCACTTGTACACACTTCCCTTACCTATTGCTAATATATACCATGTCTTTAACAAGCATCGGAATAGGCATCGCAATCAACATCATAGGATTTTGAAAAAGTAATATCTTGACATGATTGCATTGGTTCGTTGTACTTGATGCAAGCGCCTTGCATATACTCTCATGAAGTGACAAGTGGATGCAGGATGACAAAGGTCTTCGTGCAAATGTGTTCAATGCCTAAGTCACCGCAAGACCACCAACCTCACAAAGAACTGCGACAAAGAAACGCTGTCGAACGTGAAAAATCACCCTTTGTGAGTGCCCACATCGCATGACCCAAAGCATAGTCATGGGCTACGCTCTCTTTCTGGGTCAAGCTCTACAGTTGGCTCACGATAGTTGTCACCTCAATTGTACCGACATCGCATGTCGCAAAGAGGTTTGCAATATCTCAAGTGTATGTCCCCATCTCAACAGCTGCTTCTCTAACAACGAGGCTAGGGCACAATCATCACTGTAATATCCATTTCCTGAGCCTTCGAAGCTTGACATTTCCCAACCCATTGAAAGGCTGATAGCCTCAACATATTGTAATGGTTGTACTCAGGCAAGTCAAAAAAAAAAACAAAAAAAACAAAAGGAGGAAAGAAAGAAAGAAAGAACAAAGAACAAGAAAAGAAAACAAAAAAGAAAACGGAAAAGAAAAAAAGAAAAAAAAATGAAAAGATACGAAGCACCCACGATCACAGCACAACACCTAGGGGTCCTCAAATTAGCTCCGTCCCTAGTCCCCTGGCCCTTTAGCATCACCCACAATTGTTCAGGGCACATCAAGGGCAGGACATACCTAGGGAGCTTGTCTCGCCTATGGTTAGACCTGTCACCCTGGCCCATTTGCACGATTCCCTCTTGCACTCTGCCTTAATACCATTGCAATCAATTGTGGTAAGCACCGCACGAATGGCCATGAAAAGTACATTGTCATCATCACACAGGTCCAATAGCTACCGACAGTGCAATGTCCTCATGTTCAATTATGCTATCTTGTGTAGTCACAATGCAAAGGATGTCTCATACACCTTCACATGTACTTCTTCTCAACATGGACAACTTTGCTTCATCCACACCTTATTCCGAGAAACCGGCCTGCAGTCTTCTAACTATGTAATATCTAAGTATGCACGAGCACTCACATAATATCTGCACCAAAATATATACACAGTTTGGGTCCTCAATTGCAGGACAATACTCTCAGCTTGCTTAGAGTTCAACCTGTCTCCCAAACTAATTGAACTATGTCCTGTGCATGATAGAGAAAACTAGCACTACCCCTAGGGAGAGACCACCTATGAGAGGTTTTCATTTGCAAGTATTGAAGACTCCAACGAAAGTGTCATTCACTCTTGATCGACACCCAACTCTGAATTCTTATCCTTTATCATCCTGCAAGCCTTCTAAGAATCGTCATGTATAGAATCCCCAACTGGCCATCAATGCAATCCCCAAACAAAGAACAGCCCTACCATCAACTCCAACAACCCTACCACCAGCCACCTAGGCCACCAACGTGCCCCCAACGACCTTCCTCCACACCACCACCAACACTCCTCCACGGCAACCACTGATGTCCCTTCCACCCACACCTTCTGTGCATGCCAAAGCCTGCTACCTACGATGATGAGTGCCATGGGACTAGCACTCGTCTAGGAGGGGGATAATGTTAACCCTCAAAGGAACGAAGGTGGAAAATTCGAAAAAGCTAAAGCAGAAGACAAAGGCCAAGGCAAAGTGAAACGGAAGACAAAGACACACAAGGAGAAAAGTCCTAAATAAGGGAGAAAGGCACACAAGGAAAAGCACAAGTCAATACTTTTGTAAAAGAGCACAAGCGCATCATGATTTAATTTAAGGAGCGCCGGGCTCTCACCTGCGAGCTCTCACCCGTGTAATTTGTAAATGTAGATGGGCAGTGGAAAGGAAGCTAGGAAGATAGAAGGACAATGGGAAAAAGGGCCTAGGCCACGGCCGGCCATGTAAAAAAGGGGATAAGGAGATGACCGCCCAAAAGGGATTTAGGATTTTGTATATAAAGTTGAAAAGTGAATGAAAAGCTCATTCTTGTGTGTGGCCAAAAGTGGCTCTCCTCTTCTTCTTCTTCTTCTTGCTTGCTTAATCTTGTGCTTGAGAGAGAGTGTGGGAGAGTGTGAGGGAGTGAGTGTGTGAGGATGAGGGACCAAGGAGGAGAAGCTCTCCATCTTCTCCTCTCTTCTTCTCTTCTCTTCTCTTCTCTTCTCTTGCTTGCGGTGATGGAGCTTGGAGCGTGGAGCTTGAGGATGGAGCTTGCTTGAAGCTTGCACTTGAATCGTGGAGCTACCCGAGTGTGAGGGAGAGGAGGTAACTCAATCGGCATGGAGGTAAGCTCACTACACCCGTAGATATGGATGGTGCGTCGGCTATGTGAGAGGTAGCCATTAGTGCTCGGCTTGGAACGCTTGAAACAATAAGCGGTCCGTGGGTCTTGGCGGTTGAGCGAAAGCTCCCACAAGTTAGAAGCAAATATGGCCCATGCATTTATGATAGAAACTTGGCTAATGAAAGAGCATGAGTGATAGAAAAAATAATTAGATTCAAACAAAAACTAATTAGAAAGAGCATGATAGAAACTTTGCTAATGAAAGAGTGTGACTGATAGAAAAACTAATTAGATTCAACCAAAAAGTTTCACCTAAACCCTCATTGAAGTTATTGGCATAGGCAAAAATACTCAGTGGAGGAGCTCAAATCTACAAGTCTAGGTTTGCCAAAGGAGAATTCATACAACAACAGAGGGATGAAGGGCATTAGGAAGATGGAATTTATTGACCAAGAAAAATCATGAGTGTCGCCATCACCAATGTTGTTGAAGGATGGGACACAATAAAAGTATTGAAACTAAGTTCCAAACAAGACTTGGCCACAACAAGCTCACAAGAAGAAGACAATTTATTAGACTCTAGGGTTGATCCAAGGAAATGGTGAAGAAGGGAGAGAATTGAAGACATCAAAACAAATTTTTTGGTGTCACCACACAACATATCCTTAAGACACCATCCTTCTACAACATTAGAGCTCCTATAGCTATGAATTGGGAAAGAGATCTTGACATTGGAGATGTGGAACTCTCAAATGAAACATATAATTTTCACTATTTATCTTTCTTGAAAGCTCCAAAGAGAGTGCTACCATTAAAAGCAGTTCACCAAATATAAAATATATGTGCGACACTCAAAAGAGGTTGCTAGATCAAAATATGTAGGACCTAGCATTGCTCCACGAATTAGAAGGGCTTTGGGTTGACAATGTATTCGAAGTGCCAAAGGCAATCTATAGAATATATCTAAAGTGGTAGAAGTACATTCTATGCACTAACCAGGAGGCTTGAATTGCCTTTTGTAGCACCATTGCACTAGAAAGAGAAAAACCCACTTGCCTTCCTCAACCAACTCAAAGGCCTGGAGTGAATTATGAACCAAAAAAGACTTGCAAGTTGGAATTTCCCCTTGGGTTCAATATCAATGTTTTAAGAGAGGAAGATGGCCTTAAGTTTCAAGAGTGGGACTTCATCTACCCTCCTTCAAGAGTTTCATCTCACCAAGTTCACCAACTACCCAAATCTTACCTTTGTCACTATATTGAATTATGGTGACTTTTCATGTTGCTAGTCTTTTGTCTAATTTGCTAGAGGACATGAATGAGATTCACTTCATAAGCTTTAACCACCCATTCTTGCTTGCCCACTACACTACTAGCAACTAGGATGTATATGAAAAGCTACTTAATGAATAAGGCCTACATGGAATAATCCTTAAGACCACTTATTCTATGGTTATAGTATTAGGGAAGAGGGCTTATATAGTACTTAAATTTTCTTTTAAAAATAAAGAAAAAAATGAGAAAATTTTCCAACTTGTAGTATAAAATCACTCACACATAGTGCACTAGTGGTCTTCGAGTTGGGTATGCCGAGTGATCTCTATCGTCTAACTCCTTATCCAACCCCCTAGCCCCTTCCCCCACATATCTTTCAAAGTCCTCAAGGGTAGGATGATCTTAGAAATTGGTAGATCTTCCACCCTAAATGTCACTACATAGCACTAAAATAATTTTACATTGATTGCATCCTCATGTGTGGGACATACCTAGGAAGCCTTAACTTGCCTAGTTTTAGACCCAGCTCCTAGGTGCACACCCACCTATCCACCCTCACAAGTAGAAACCGCCCCCATGGGAGCAAAAGCCTTCCCTCCAAGTATCTATCGAGTTGTACTAAAGCACCATCGAGCTTCATACTCATCCTCCTCACCAACTCAAACTCTAGCCCTCTTCCACAATTTCCCTCAAATTCCAACTAGTCTACCAAGCTTCTATAGAGTGCCATGGGATTGGCACTCAATAGTGAGGGGGGTAATGTTTACCATTTCCAAGGACAAAAATCGAAAGAAAAAAGGCACATGGGCCATGAAAAAATTTTACATAACACATATAGAATGGCAAGAACTAAACAACCGTTTGATTGGATCTTCAATGGCACCTCAAAAAGCCAAAAAGCAGCTATCGCTAAAAAAAGTGACCAAAAAAAAAAGTAAATGTCAAATATAACATGGAGACACACAAAGGAAGATTGGCGATAACCTAATAATAAAGATAGAAGACAAGAATGAAAAATCACGTCGACTACTTGTGGGGATGGAGGAGCATAAAGCTGCAAGAAGGAGTATCCATCAAAATCAACAAGAACTGCGAAGCTCATCTAATGACAACACTTTGTCAGTTGCCATAGCTTCCCTCTACTTGTTTTCTTTGATTTCAATAGTCATGCCCAATCATGGAGTAGAGTTTATGGCTAGGATATAATGGCAAAGCATGTGGGTGATGGTACTTTGCAAGGTGAGAGACCATAAGGCATCAATGTGTTGAGAGTGCATGATCCAATATGTGTAGAGGCTGGTCTAAGTTCGGGCAAAACGTGGGTTTAACGTACACCCAATGTTAAGAAATGTAGGCTGGATGGGATTAATGAAGATGTGGACCAAAATAAAACATGGAAATTCATGTGATCAAGTATACTTTATGGCATGTAGATATAGTGGATGCTATTACTTTTGTGGATGCTTATAATAGTCTTTAGAGGATGCACTTCTTTTAACGATGCTTCTAACTATGTCTAAAAGATGTTCTTTTGAGGATCAACTTTATGGCACCTACATGTGTGGCGAGTGAATTCCACTACTTGTGGATGCCTCCAACTATGTCAAGTGGAATAATTTCTTTCAATGATGTAGGTATATTTGAAAAGCTATTGTATCCTACTTTTGAGCACATTTGCTTTGAAAATTCTATATATTGATGATGAGTGGCCTATGTGCTTGGAAGAGGCTACATCTATATAGATTAGTGTTAAGTTGTGTCTTTTTTTTTCTTTAATTTTGGTATATTGTGAACCTACTCAACTAGTTACCTTTGCAAAAGGTTTTAGCTAACAACGTAACAAATGGTATGATACACAAATCGCAATTGGAATACAAGCATAGGTCTCATCATCTTTTACATGAAGAACCATGTAATTGACACAAAGGACTTTTGCACTATCATGGAAAAAGTTGTTTGACTTTTGTGGGTTGCCAAAGTCTCGCAACTAAGATATTGAATTTTACAATAGTCCCTTTTTAGATGAGCAAGGCCATGACATTCTATGGAATACAAAAGGACTTAGGCTGCTTTGGAAACAATGTTGAAGGAGAGATGAGACTTACATATTGTGTACTTTTTAATGGTACGAATGCAAATTTTAGGAAATATTATTTGTACATGGTTTGGAGGCCCTAGAAATATCATTCTTTAGATTTTGTTGCTAGTTAAGGTATGAGATGACTAGTATGCATTCATAATTGATCATTTGGCATTGATGGATTGCTTCATGTAAATAATTGCACCATCTACTAAAGCTTAAATTCATTATAGAGATAGATTGTCAATCCTTTGCAATATTTTTATCAAAATAAGCTTATATTGTCAAGTTTTTGAGATAATTATTATGGAAGGTGGAACTTCTTCAATGCAACGTTATGCTTTTGAGGAGGTTGATAGAACTTTTAGGTGTATAGTGAGGCATGATAAACCATTCTATGAAAAACTATTTTATTTGGATGGGATTTCAGACAAAATTTGTGAGTTGTGTCAAAGCTTTCATGAGGATATTATGCACATAGCCCTTTTTTGTTTTGGTGGTGGTGGATCTAATGAGTGGCTATTGTTGTCAATGGTGATGTAGTTGAGAATGGTTTTATTAATTGGATTCAAGGAATATGGGATGGAAAGGTCATACAACATGATTGTGATATGTTGTTGATCCCATTTGAGATGGTGTTAGAGGAGGCACCATTCAAGCATTGGTGGATTGTGTCTATCATGAGGTATGATTTGTATATGACTTCAAGATGTTCTTCAATGACTATGGAATACTCACACCACAAAATATGAAAGTTGATTTTATCAACAATCATGCATTGCAAATGATGTTTGAAGAATTGAAAGATATAAGAGTGCAAATCAGTGTCGATGTAGACAAGAACTCCTTTCTAACACTTTGTAGAGTACCTAAATTCCATGGACCTTGGAGGAGGGGTTATTCCTCATTTGTTGTTGTTGAAGTATACTATAAGAATGGCACAAGCAAATCTTTTAATAAGAAGATCGCACATGTCTATAGTGATGAGAACAAATATAGTGGAAAGAGTTTTATTACTTCATACTTAGCACATTGCACTTTTTGTATTCCATGAAGCAAAGACATATCAATGTTTTCTCAAGGGAAATTGTATGTTCATTTTGAGGTGAAATTGTGTGGCATGGAAGTCTTGCCTAATGAAAAGGACAGGATTATGAGTGTCAATATAGAAACATTGTGCACAAGGATGCAATCAATGTCCACTCAAGGGAAATTGTATGTTCATTTTGAGGGTGAAACTGTGTGCTGTGGAAGTCTTGTCTAATGAAAATGAGAGGATTATGAGTGCCACTATAGAAACATGAATGTGTTTTCATTCACAAAATTTCAATTCCTTGAGTACTTATAAAAGTATAACCTCTTTATGTTTGTGATTTGATTTTATGGTGAGCATTCTTCCAACTATTTGATGGTATTTTTCTTTTTTATTATTAAGCTTGCATTCAATTTTTAGAAATCTCTACTCCTTTTTATTGTTCCCCTAATTCTAATTACTAGCACAGATTGTCAAGCATTTATCAAATGATGTTAATATTGATATATTTCATCCTAGTTATTGAGGTCAATCACCAAGGATATATGAAATGTTTTATGTATCCCCATCTATGTGTGAGCCTATGATCCACCAATCTCACTTTGATATATTAGCCCTTGATCTTATGGACTTGGTTACTTATGCCACATTGTGGTTGTCATTTTGAACAACAATTGTGAAATGTTTGTTGTCAAAATCTAGGACAAGCATGATAGTAATTAATGAATAACCTCTATTGTGCATGTGTACATTGATGTGAAGCCTAGTATTTCATTACCAACAACCTACTGAAGCACAACTTGTAGCTTTCAAAATTGCTTTGCTTGTGTTTGCAAGGTTTAGTAGCAAATGTTCCTAAAGATTCTTCAAGAGAGGGAAAGCTTTGATTTTAATCAAGGTAAAAGCTCTCTTAGCTTATGATAATGTGTCTCTTTTGCATTAATCAAAGTAGATACTAGTGAATGGTTTTCTTTTGGGTGATGATATGTATTGAGGCAAGTGTGCATGTGTATGTGATGTCTTATACATTGCAATGAGGATTGAGTGAATATAATTATTTTTTGAGCTTTGATATACATTGTACCTTTCAAGGGCATTACATAGAAGCATGGCCTTTTGGCATGTTGTTTCAATGCACTACCAAATTATATGTTTTAAAGGCACAAAAAGAGGGTTGGTTGTAAAGTGAAGCAAAGTTATTGCATGCAACTTGCTTCGCCCTTCACAAGAGAAGTGTTGCTCACAAAGTGAGAATGTTGCATGCATGAAGCTTCCGTGCAACAATGTAGCATACTGAAGGATTATTGGCATGATCTATCCAAGGCATGGATGCAATAGCTCATGTATAGCCAAGTTGCTTTCACATTTGGTTTAACATTATCCTTAGAAATCACTACTTTATTGGGCATTATCACGCTTTCGTATACAACTCTTTAGACTAGCTCTAGTTCACCAAAACTTTTTTTCTACAAAGCAAGCATTGCTTTTGAAAAGAGATAATAGCTATTTGATGTAGATTTGATTCAAATTTTATTAGCACTTTAGTTTCTAGATTTTTAGCCACAATTGAAATTACCCTACTAGATTTGTGTGTGTGAGAGAGAGAGAGAGAGAGAGATCTCAATTGATGATATGATCCACACACCCTCTATTCTCAAAGGAGAAGACACATTGCACAATGTTGTTCATAGATTAAAAAGCACAATGTTGTCCACTGAATTTCATTTCCTTATAAGGCAATATCTATTTTGGAACTAAGATTTCCTCAAGTTCCTCAACCTCTAAGTGCACCCCATTAGCCATATCCTTTGGCACATTTCCGTGGAAAGACTTAAGAGTATTTAATCCTGGTCATATAGCTTCAACATATAAGCCACCTTCAGATCTCTTGTTATTGGGCTGGACTAACTCTATAGAAGCATTTATATATTGTCTCAAAGCTAGCCAATAAAATAAAGTACTACTAGCTTCAATATAGGGATGGTTGCTTATGAAGCTCACCCAACTTCTTAGATGGTGAATGCTTCTTAAATTATGAATGCTTTTGAGGCATAAAATATTCTTACAATTAATTGAGGATTCTAAGCAAACTATGTGAGAGCCTCCATTACACTATCTAGATGTGCTCTGAATAACCTCTTTGTTTCCACTTCATTTTCAACCTCTTTCACCTGACTATGTTCAATTATTATCACACCAATGTGCCATGTCATTGTATCGAGACATGGTCATGTTTATAGTCAAGTGAGACATGTGAGAATGCTCTTTCTAGCCAAGCAATCATTATCCCTAAGTTTCTAGCTAGAAAGAACTTCCCTAGTTCTAGTCATGTTGTCCACACCATTTGTTTCTAACCTTTGGCAAATAATTGCCCATATCCTACACTATTACTCATGCAATGTCCATTGTGCCCATCATAGACCGAATTCCTTAGTAGTAAATTCACATTCTTGTGACATATTGGCATGAGTGACTTTGCCTCCATAGTCTCAAGATCTTAGGATAGCTCAAGACAACTCATGTTATCAACTTATATTCATTGTTGTAGAACTTCTAGCACTAGTTTATTTAGGTATTTAGTATTGTCATCTTAATTTCAATGGTTGGTTTTCCATAGCTTTAGCAACTTAAGCTAAGTAGAACAACCCTTGTAATTAGCTAGATAGGAAATATGGAGCTCCTCAATGTTGAAAGTATACGCTCTTGATCATCCTTTATTACTACAATGTAAAAGACCTATTTCACTCTCTACATAGATTTGGACAACTTGAGTTATAGCTTATGTCACTAATGTATCACCTCAATCATGATGTGTTATGCATACCTAATCCATGTTGTTACCACAAATAAACTTCCTTTAATCTTTAAAAGCTATGTTTATAAATTCAATGTCGTCTCACATAGATCATTAATGTCCATTGGAATTAATCGATATTAGACTTGAGAACTCATTTATATTGCACACTTGGTCAATGTTTAGATTGTCAAAAGTCACCCTTGAATATGTGTAAATTTATAAAATGACTCATAAAGAGAAGCTTGATTCAATTATATCTTATGCCTTCTTCATAGATTTTTATATGCAAAATGGAGCTGATAATACGTCATTTACATGATGATGATGGATGGATAGTGCCTAAGATTTCTTTGTGTTTCTCTCTATTATGGTGCATTTATATGCATTTGTTATTGTTGAGCATCTAACTAATCATTCAACTTGAGCCATTAGTTGTAGGTTTTATGGGTTTTGTATTATTACATTCAAGTTAGGGATTTAAAAATTTTGATACTTGTATCAAAGCTAATGAGCAATGCAAAGCATGTAGTTCCTTGCATGTATATTGCCCAATGTGTAACCAGCCTTATTTAGTAATAACAAGGGTCCAAGTCTTTGTGTGTGAACAAACCTCCTTCACAAACCCAAAACCACCCTCTTAACACTTTCAAATGGTTTAATTACATAGACCATAATAGTTGAAATGGAAATTATTATTAGATTCACCATGCTTGAAAATCATTAAATCCTCCTCTCTTTTATAAAATATTCTTCCATTCCATCTATCATCATGCAAGTGTTTGGAGTGCTATGTTGCCAAAGTTTTGGTAAGCTTTGAACATGTTAAACCAAAGGTTAAAAACTATCAATATGACATGTTAGTAAATGTATTCTAGATAGATGAGAGATAGGTCTAATTCCTAATGGTTTGAAATACCGTTGCATCCAATATAGATATTCAAATAGTAGTTGGAAAATTTTCTTATTTCTTACTAAAGTTATTGATTATTGTATATCTTATGCAATTACCCATATAACATTCACATTGCTAGAGGAGAGGCTTAAATGCATTGTTCTTTAGGTTGTCATTTCAAGTAAAAGAGTGTGGACTTACACAAACACACCCATAGGTGTCCAACCAAGTGATGCACCTAGCAAGGCATAATCCAACACCTCACAATTGTGACCAAATGTAAATTTCTAGGCCATTACCTTTGGGACGAAAGTAATTTCATCTTACTCTTAATGCTTCATTATATTAGTCAAAATCAACATCACAAGGATTTTTTATTACTTTCACAATCTTGTCATATTTTTTAAGAATGCTACTTATGCCCAATGCTACTTATGCCCTCATTTAACTGAAATAAGGACAATCCAAGGGGCATTCTATAACTTATTAAAGACTAGGCATTTGTGACTTATTAAAGACTTTGCCATCCACTTCTTGAATTGAATATGATTCAAAGAATCAATGTTCAAATCATGATGTCTACTTGTAAACTCGTTTTTTTTTCATACTAATGTTCTATTGTAGTATTTTCATCCTATTTTAAATTTATCCTTGGACAACACTATTATATCAACCATTATTAGATTATCATGCACAAATTTACATTTAGCATGAATTTAATAGAATGTTTATGTTTGTAAAGCAAGTACAATATTTGCTCTTTACATTGCTTATAGTTTAGTAGCTATAAACTATAGTGTTGTCATGCTAAGCTAAGTGGTTTTTTCATACTAATGTTCTGTTGAAATAATTTTGTATTGTTTTTAATTTATCCTTGGGAAACACTAATCTTTCAACTATCATTAGATTATTGTGCACAACTTTACCTTTGGCTCGGATTTATTAGAATGTTTATGTTTGCAAAGCAAGTATGATCTAAGAGAATATTGCTTATAATTTAGTTCACCATGACATGATATGTTAGTTTCTAATTTGTTTAGCTATAAATTGTAGTGTTGTCATGCTAAGCTAAGTGGCTTGGTTTCCATAGGCTTTGGAAACTTAAGATAAATTAGGACAAGTCATTTTATAAATTCATGTTGATTGTGTATGACACTTTTTATAAGTTCATGTTGATTGTGTATGCCAATTTTTAGTTCCTGATTTATTAGGTAGACATTGAAGTATCCACTTAGAGTTAAAAACCTAGTATTGTCATGCTAACTTGAGTGGCCTGGCTTCCATAGGCTTTAGGATTAAGTTACATTAAGATCATTGATGCTATTAACTCACTTTGACTATATGACTCCTTAGCCCTTGACAAATCGTACATTATCAAATTCTATGATAGATTGTACATGTGAACACATGCTATTATTACGAATAGAAAATTTTCATTGAAATATGTAGCACCAAAGAGTTGCCAATTTGTGGATTTTGAACCTTTGACCTCCACAATACACGTATACTCCCATTTGAAGGGAGTGAGCCTAAAGTGGAAGCATGGAGCAGAAGCAAGAGCTATGCTAAAAGGAGTAAGAGCAAAAGAGAGAGAGAGAGAGAGAGAGAGAGAGAGGCATGAGATGTGAGAAATCCAACAGTCACAATGTGTGACTGGCCTTCCCTTTATTCAAATGTCATTGAAAGAAAAAAGAACGGTGGCAATGATGGGCAGTCGCCACCTACAGTGTACAGATGTGCGAGTATGTAGGTATTGTTAATATAACTAATACATGGGTGGCTAGGCACAGACACCTTTATCCCCAACAACCTCCCACTTAAAGGCGAATGTGTCCCTAGTGAGGAGAGAATAAGAAAAAAATGACAAAGTACAAATGTACATAAGTACAACATGATGAGGAAAGACGTCATCTCATCCAATGCCCATCAACTTCCTAAGGAAGGCAAAATGCTATGCTAAGAGACTTTTAATGAGTAGATCTGCAGGATTTTGGTCTGTTGAGATCTTGAAAAGCTCAATGGAATTATCCTCAATAACCTCTTGAATGAAGTGGTAACGCACCTCAATGTGCTTTGTCTTTGCATGGAAGCTCGGATTCTTGGCCAATTGAATAGCACTCATAGAATCCATATGGAAGATTGGATTCTTGGCCAATTGAATAGCACTCATAGAATCCGTATGTAGTGTAGGGACCACATCAATAATACCAAAGTTTTTTGCCCACCAGACGGCCTAACTAAAGAGCCTCCTTGCAAGCCTCAGTGGTGGCTGCAACATACTCTACCTCTGTAGTAGATAGGACCATGCATTTCTACACCCTAGACATCCAAGAAACAACACCTCCAGCAAAGGTGAAGACACAGTCGAGGTGGACTTTCTACTGTCTACATGTTCTATATAATTAGAGTTAGTGTATCCCACAACTCCTATATCCTAGCCACCATAACAGATGCACATAGTTGTTGTGCCCTTCAGGTACCTCATGATATCCTTGACGGAATCCCAATGCTATCTGCCAAGTATAGCCATATAGTGTACCACAACTCCCACTGCAAATGCTATGTTAAGGCAAGTGGCTATCATGGCGTACATCAAACTGTCCATTGCAAATTCATAGGGGTTCTTGGCCATCTCAACCTTCTGCTCATCACACTATGTATAATCACCTTGACTAACCTTCACATGAGAGGGTAAAGGATAATTGAAGTCAAAGGTAACTGATATTGTGCCCCTATGATACTACATGAATAGCATGATATAGTGCCTATATAGGATTAAAGGCTTTATATGTGGCTTCTTTTCAATAGAGGTAAAGTTAGCTCAAAAATAGTCTATTCTTTGGCGATTCACTCTCTTAGTGTCAATTCTTCTCCTTTTGCCATTATTAGGTTGGAGCTAAATAATTCTATTAGCAGGACAAGTAGTTGTGTGAAGTTGAGGACTAATAGAAAAGGCCAGTTGTGTTCATGCTAAGGGAATTTACATAAGCTTGTTAGACTAGCACTATTTTTTTATATTGAAGGGTGTCTTTCTCCTTCATCATATGTGTCCTAATGCTTAAAAGCTTGTAAGAATGAGACAAGCTGTAAAAACCAAGGTTTTTGCCTTTAATTTTTGAAACTTACCTCTTAAACTAAAATTAAGATGTGAGGAAACCAAATTTTGAAGTATTTTAGTATAAGAACCTTCAAACATAGGCATTTTACCTCTCAAATTTATCATTAAAAGATTTTTCACCTTTCGGCAAAAAATAATATTAGCATTGTTAACAAGTCTATCCAAGTGTTTTGAACACAAAGAATTTCAAATTGAAGTAAGGAGGAGTGCAACATCACAACAAGATAATGAGTAGAAATGTCATTTTTGTGTGTTTAGAACCACAATTCAGGCTGCTTATGCATTTTCTCCTCATGGAAAATAACAGCATGGTTGCAAATAAACTTTCGAGAGCCTGCAGATCCCATAGGTGATAGCCCATCTCACCTACATCCCCATAACCAAGAAAGATGCATTAGGATCCAGCTTATTGCACTTGTCCTTGGGTACATGGCAGAAAGGCTCACAACCAAATACATAAAAATGAGCATATGAGGGGGGTTTTCCAGACCATATCTCCTCTACAAACAGATAGTCAAGAGCAATTACATGGGGACTGATTGATCAAGTGTATGATAGTAGTAATTGCCTCAGCCCAAAAATGTTATGGTAAGCCTGCCTGCCTAAGCATATTGCAAACTCACTCCTGAATTGTCCTATTCATGAGCTTAGCCATACCATTCTAGGGTAGGGTGTATAGGGAAATTAACTGATGTTTAATACCACTCTCGTCACAAAATTGCTCAAAGGCTTTAGAGACATACTCAACCCCATTATCAAGCCTTAGATATTTCAACCTATACCCAAATCGGTTCTCAACTATAAGAAGCCAACATTGAAATATAGCCAAGACTTTCGATTTCTACTTGATAGGATATGCCCAAACCTTATGTGTATAGTCATTAATGAAAGTAATGAAATACGTCATGCCACCTAATGATTTGCAAGGCATGGGACCACATACATCTGAATGAACAAGAGCCAAAGGCTCACCCATGCATGTTATCCTAGACCTTTTATGTATATTACATGTATGCTTGCCATATAAACAATGATCACAAGACCCAAAGCACTTATAGTCAAGGGGCAGAAAATACTACAAACAAGTAAGCATTTTCATTCATTTTAAGGACATATGCCCAAGGCGACGATGCCACAAAGATACATGTGTGTTAGCCATGGATTCACACTTCATACATTATGATTTCCCTTAGTATTGTTAGTACCTTAGTCATATTAGTTATATGTGTGCAATAACCCTTAGATGCCTCGTGAAGTTATGGTTATGTTGGTAGTTTTCAACGTGACCTGATGAGGCAACTAGTGTCATTCTCATTTTTTGGATCATCTCTGATGTTCATGACCTGTGTATGGTGGATTCTTATTATGAAATATCATATCTGAAAGTTGGCACCATCATTCATTATATCTCTGCTCTATTTCCAGCATGTTCCTTGTGTTTTATTTCTGATTCTCTAAGTATTAGTGATGAAGTATGTGTTCTCGTATTTTTGTGTGATTATATTTGAGTTTCCTATGAGTTACCTGATACAAGATTAGGTATTTTCTATATGAGGTACTGCTTATCCTATTATGCATTCTATATAGAATAGGGCAGTAACACTTTGGCGATCCTACCATTGCTTCCTTATTTCTCTATGTTAAAATACAAGCAAAAATGGCAAAGTTTGAGGCCAGAAATGTGTACTTCCTATATGAAGCAAAATTCCTACATGAAGCAAAGTTCTTGTATGAAGCAAAATTCCTGCATGAAGTAAAGTTCTTGTATGAAGCAGAATGTCAGTGAATTTGAAATTTTTGTCAAGACCTGAAGCAGTGGTAGGCAAACTGCTAAAGCAGGATGATGCAATCTAAAGGTTTAATTTTGCAAATGATGGTGGCATCGCAAGAGGAATTGGCACCCTGGATGAAGATGAGTTCCCACCGTTTGGAGAGGAGTTCCTAGATGTCAATACCTCTTTTGGTACCATTGTTGTGTATCATTTTCTTGCTACATCTATCGAATCTCCTCCAAATTCTCTTAAAGAAGAAAATAGAGTGCCTACTTTGGATGATCCCTCAACTCCTCTAGACCGTGCAATGGAAAGATTACAACATCTAGTGTTAGGAAGTACAATGCCATTAAGGAGTAAAGTAGTTACTGCAAAGAAGTTTCTTAGTTTTAATCCCTTGCCCTCCATTAAAGAAGAAGAAGCCAAGAGCCATGAATCTCAACCAACCACTCAATCCTAAGGTTAGGCCATCTAAGTTCTCTGGCAAGAAGAAAGAAGACCTGGACTATCATGTCACATAGTTTTAAACAAGGTCGGTGGCTAGTGGTTTCAATAAATGTTCGGGGATCAAGTCAAACTGTAGCAGTTTGCAGTAACCTTTAAAGGCAAGTCCATGGATTGGTATAGCACTTACTATGCTAGAAACTTTACCACATATGATGACCTTAAACCTAGTTTTCTAAGTAGATTTAGAAAACATAGGACAGTTGCAGATGTGTTAAAGAAGCTGAAGTAAATCAAGTAGAAGACAATGCTAGTGCAGGATTATGTATAGAAATTTAGGCCTTCCTTGGATTTGCAATGTTCATACTTTGTTAAGGGATTGGATAAAGTTATTGCAAGAGCAATTGCTAATGTGGAAGTTGGAAATAATAACACCATAGATGTGTTGGCTGAAGTAGTACAACATGTGGAAAAAAGACTTGACAAGAGCAGATCTAAGACGAAGAATAATAAGTATTCCTCATACTTGGATTCTTGATGGGACCTCAAATGGGCCGGCACTAGCTATGGCACTAGCCAGACCTCATACTCATGACAAACAAACACACCCTCACGGCCTCGCGGGCCAGGAGCGTCTATCTACTGCTAAAGGACGGACTGTCCTAAAGCCTAATCTATGCGTTTATAGTTTTATAGTTTTGTAGTCCAACGTTTTCCTTTCTATAAACTCCATAGAGGGAGAACCCATACACATTGGCAATAAATACCACGATAATCACATACATGGGAGGCAACCTCTCGGTAGAATCACCGCGGCCCCACTGTAGCTCTCCTACATTGCAGGGATTAGCCCCTTGATGCGCTGCTCAACATATAAAATAAATGGACACACTCCACTCTTTCATTTCGAAAGTAATCCAAGAGATACCATGTGTCCTCACCAAATAATCCCACAAGAAACGAACGTCTATCCTACGGCTTAGGATGCCTTTCCACACTCAAGCGTGGGTCATTGTCATTGAAAACATGTGCTATGCATCCAGGTTTTTTATTCTAATACCATGATTGTCATGCACATGCAAAGTGAATGATTCTAAAGTGCTCAAACATTATTTTAAATCAGAAACATATGGTGCACAACCAGGCTTTTCAAATGCATTTACTAACTCGTTGCGGCGATGTAAGGATAGTACCGAGACAACACTCATGGTACTATCCTCTTAATTAACATACCACGAACTCTATGTCATGATGTGCATCAGAAAATCAGCAACAATCAGCACGCAAATCACACCATTCAAACATCCCAACCCCCTACGTTTAGGTATTGCTTTCGTTGCATAGGTGTAGAGGTTCATTTTGTCATGTTTTGATGTATAAAAAGTAATAAATCACAAACTTTGACAAAGAGATAGGGAAAACTGATGCTAAACCTCATGCTTCGCCATTACCATACATCCACAAACAATCATTATATTTTTTCTTATTTTTCCAAGACATATTTCTATTTTTCCCCTTATTTTCTTCATTTTCTTGATTTATTTGGCAATAAAATATGCTATTTTCTAATTTTTCTTATTCCAATCACTTCAACATACTATCATTCAATTTATCTTCCATATTCCCCCCATGGGAATACCTTTTACCCACTCGAAACGGAAAAACTACCATTTTACCACTTAATCTATGTAACCTGAGATGCCTTGAATGACTGCATAACCAACAAATGGAGCCTCCATTGCTCTCAATCCAATGTTGCACTTCAATCTTCAGCATCTCCATCCATCTCTATCACCATTTCCTTCATTCTCCCTCCCCGGTTCCTTCATCAAGATGGTACACATGAACAACCCATAGGGAAGAGAGAGAGGGAGGAGAGAGAAAGACTAGATTTTCTTCTCTTCATCCAGACAGCCATTCCTCGTGCGAAGACCGGTGATATCATCAACTAAGAGGGAGAAGTTTAGCCCCAATGTCGGTTGCATGGGTTCTTTACAGCCCAGAAATCAAGATCATGAGGGGAGGGGGCGAAAAATGCACGCGCTGCTGCAGGCCGCCGTATCCACATTTTTCTCACGATTCTTCATCAAAAATTTTAGGGGGGAGTTAAAGGTCCCAAAGGGCACCCCCCCTTTGGTCCAAGTTGTGGCCACCCTTTCAAATCTTGCCCATCTTGTGGCCTCTTCCTCGTCCAGGCTCCGATTCAGCCTCTGAAAAATCCTGCACATCCGTCTTGACATCCCGCACTGACTGGTAGCTCTTGACATCCCACACGGCAGTCGGAAAATTTATTAAAAATCCACAAGTGTCGCTCGGACGCCTTTTAAAATCTGTCTTTCACTTGGTGCTTAAACGTCTTAGCTGCCACCATCGCCTTTGATGTTAAATATTTTTTCCGTGAATTTTAGATTTTTTAGCAAATTTTAGGCACATCCCGGGCTCAAAACTCCACTCTCATTGGCAACCACGGGATAGGGTGACTCAGCCCATCAAATCCCACAACTGATCTGCACAAAACATCCAAAGGAAGCATCGAGCTTATACAAATAGATACATATTAAAACACAGCACAATGCTCACCCTACCCCCTGACAAAACCAAGGCACAAAATCCACAAGGAGTAGGCCTAGCATAATCTGATAGAAGGTCCGAAGCTAGTCACTAACCGACTGCTCCAACACGGCCAAACTAAAAAGAACTATCAAATAGGTCGCCCTGAGTGGTAGTCTGAACTACCTACCTAACTAAGGACAACACAGCTAGGAGCTCCTACTAGGCGAGGACTCCTATAGCCTGATCAAGAAGTATTTTCTTTTAGCACATTTCTTCTTTTAGGTTTTTATTTCCATACTCGGGCGTGTAAAAAGGAGGGAGCTGAGCGTAGTGACCCAAGGAGAACAAGGCATCAGCCTCAGGTCCTGTCTCGGTACCCAAGAACCTACCAAGCCCTCGCAAGGCGACACTTAATCCTTTTCTAATGCTCACTTTTATTTTCGCTCCAACCTTCCTTACTTTCTTCTTTTCTAGCAAGCCACCACCCCTAGGAAGACAAGGCATCGGCCCCGGGTCTGACTCGTCCCCAAGAACCTACCGGGCCTTCGCAAGGCGATGATCAACTGCTTATAAATTTTTCATTCTTTCCTTTTCTATTTTTATAGGGGTTAGAACTCCTTTTTACACACCTTTGTATATATTTATTTTCTTTGAGATATTCAGGGTTTTTTTCCCTCTCTATCATCATCATTTTTCCTTCCGACAGGCTTCTCTAACTGCCTCACAACTAAGCAAGAACTCCTAGAACGGCTGCCTAGCAGGCTAGCTGAACAGGGTCACTAGGACTACTTTCTAAAATAGGTCTTTCGATGTCTAGCAATGTCTTTATAGGAGGAAATAACTACTTAGACCCTCCCTCAGATATACCTAACCTAAACATGGGACTTTATGCCTTGGACTCCGGTCCCCAATAAAGAAAAGAAAATCCCCTATAAGTACATAGGCACATATAGCATAAAAACACGTTACTCGTAAAGGAGAGATATCACCTGGATAGGGCCACAAGAAGCTCCCGTGCAACATAGGCTCCTTTCAAGCTCTTCTTTGAACCTGTCTAGCACAGAACTAAAACAAGAAACCATTAACTGCACCTGTACTAAACAAACGACTGGCCCTCTTGGCCTAATGAAATAAAGCATTTCTCTACAAAAACTGATTGGCCCTCTTAGCCTAAGGAAATAAAACAGAATAGCACCTACACATCCCTCCCCGAAATAGTACACATATACAATAATATGCTCTTTCCAAGGAGAAAAAATAGGACTCGCAGTCCTAAACTAAATGCATAAGATTATGACCCATCCCTTCTGCATATATAGCAAGAGGCGTATGCATAACATGTTGTCTAATAAGCCTATGGGTCCAGGATAACAACGGTAGATTGATCTCGACTACTCTTTGCATCACCCATATCAACCATTGCCTGCCATATATTGCATGCTCTGATAACATTCCCCACAAGCGACCGGGTCGTGTTTCATTATTGATAGCAATATCCAAACTAAGACCACAGTTGAAGAAAATGTCTTCTTCATAAGCAAGATTTGTCAGTGAATCCGCAAACTGATTCCAGTACCGGGGAATCAGCTGAAGAGACACTCTCTCAAATTCCTCAAGTAGGTCATCGCAGTTCGATGATACATACAAAGGATGGGATTCTGCACTATGTATGTCCCATCTAGCTAATTCAAAATCAACTGGAAATCCCCTTTTACTAACAACTGCCGAATACCACCTTGTTTGGCAATATGCAATCCCACAATCAAGGCTTTATACTCCGCCATGTTGTTAGTGAATCCTACCCCGAGATAAGCAGCTAACTTCATTGTAACTCTACGTCGAGGATATCGGATTACTAGTTTCCCCTGATGGTATCTCTGCTCCAGATATGGGTGCTCCAAATAAGGGATTAACCACCCCATCAACCAGCTTAAAGCTCTTTTGCAGGTCTCAAATCAGCCCCAACATGGACCTACAATGCATTTCTCCATGTTAGCATACTTAGAAATAATAAGGTTTAATCTTATTAAGATTAGCCTTATTTTTAAATTCTACTCCCTGCAAATCAGCTAGTAGAGCCGTAGACCTATTTTTTCATATCCTGACAATCGAAACAACTCCCTACACGCATCGCAGTACAAAACTAATTGCTCTTTTTTAAAGGTAAAATTATTTGCTTTAAGGTCATGCAACTGCTTCATCCGACGTTTAGCTACCTCCTGGTGTAATAAGCTCTGCAATTTCAGCTCATCCAGGTGGGCTATGGTCGTGAAACGTTCAAAGAGTGAATCCTCATCTCCCAAAGAGTGGTTAATTGCAAACCATATGGTTGGCAACTCAATTTCGAGGGGTAACACACACTCTTCCCCATAAACTAATTTAAATGGAGTGTGGCTAGTAGCTCGCTTGAACATTGTATTGTATGCCCATACTGCCACATACAACTTCCTGTCCCAGTCTCGTTTCTTCTCAGAGACTATTTTAGACAAGATACATACAAGCTGCTTATTACTACTTTCGACTTGCCCATTTGCTTGTGGATTATAGGGGGTCGTTTTATTGTGCTTGATTTGCCAAGCTTCAGTCAGGCTTTTGATCGCTTTATTCAAAAAATGGGTTCCACGGTCCGACACCAGCTCCTTCGGTGGATCGAAACGGCAGATAATCTGCTCTAAAAGGAAACTTGCAATCTCTTTTGCATTGTCATGCATCATCGCCCGTGCTTCTGATGACCATTTTGTAAAAAAATCAGTTGCTACTATAATGTACCTCTTCTGAGTAGTAGATGACGGGGTGATAGGACCCATAAAGTCAATGCCCCACTTCTCAAATGGAAGGATAGCCATGATAGGCATAAGTGGGCATTTCCTATTCTCTCTGTTGTCATGTCTTTGACAGGTATCACATCTCTTAACATACTCAAAGAAATCTTGGAAGATGGACGGCCACCAATATCCACCTCTTAAAGCTTTCTGTGCCGTCAACCATCCCGCGAAGTGCCCTCCACATGCAGAGTCATGGCACTCTTCCAAGATGAAAGGAACCTCGCCAGGCATCACACATCAACGATAGATATCATCAATACCCTGCCAATATAATGTGCTTGTGATCAAGGAAAACTTTAGAGTCTGTTGTCTGATTTTCCTCTTTTCAAATTTTGGTAAACCAGCTCCAGTCTCTCTCGTTGATAGATAATGCGTAATAGCAGCATACCAAGATAGAATAGAAGTTGTATCAATTTTAAACATTTCTTCAATATCATTTCCTTCAGGCAAAGTCTCTTTCGGCTCCCCGAAATCCACAAGGCATTCCACAATTCCCTGCAACCTCGGTGGCTTACTCTTAATCTCATAATCGAACTCCTGCAAAGTAATTAACCACTTTGCCAGACAATCAGGTGGTTGCAGCTTGTTCATAAGCAATCTAAGCCCTTCCGCCTTCGTATAGAAAACTACCTTCTCATAGAGGATATAGAGCCTAAAATTTTTTAGTCCCAAAGACCATCACAAGGCACAACTTCTCCATGTAGGTGTAGTTAATTTCTGATATGCCCAATTTTTTACTAGCAATAGCTATCGAATGATACCACTTTTTCTCCCAGATTTGGGCTAAACAGCAAAAACTGATACTATACATGGTGGCTGCTGAAAATATGTAAAATACCTCGCCTCTTTTAGGTGCTTTTACTAGCTTCTGTTTCACATCCTCGAAAGCTACCCTACAAGGGTCGCTCCATACAAATAAACAACTAAAGGATAATAAGTTCGTTAGTGGCAACATCCTTTCTACCAAGGCATTTATAAACCTCCGATAGTACCCTATCGACAGAAAGCTATGAACCTCTTTCAGAGTGTGTGGTGGACTCATAGCAACTATAGCCTTGATCTTTTCAAGGTTAGTTGTGATTCCTACTGAGCTGACCACATGGCCTAGCAATAGCCCATAAGGCACTCCAAAGACACGCTTCCGTGGGTTAAGAGCGATACAAAATTGTCTGTAGCGCTCAAAGCACTTTCTTAAAATAATCAACATCCTTTCCCTCACAATGGCTGCCCCCAGGTCATCGATAAACACTTTCAACTCATCTGGGGAGATGTCACCAAAGGTCTTGTCTGCTGTTCGTTGCCATGATCTAGGTGTATTGCATAATCCAAAGGCCATCACATGGTATGCAAAAGTACCAAAGACAGTATTAAAAGTTGTTTTCAACTTGTCCTCTTCTGCAATTGCCACCTGGTTGTATCCCGCAAAGCAATCCATAAACAAATATATTTTCCTACCCACTAATTGATCCAAAATCTAGTCAATAAATGGCAATGGATAGTAATCCTTAACCATCTACTTATTCAGCTCTCTAAAATCTACATATAGTCGAATCTGGTTGTTTTTCTTCTTCCTGATGACAATTGGTGAACACCATTCTGTGTGCTATACAGGGAAGATTAAACCAGCTTTTCATAACTTCTGTAACTCCTCAAATAGCTAGTCCCTCAATTCAAAAGGCATATGCCGTACTTTCTGACGCACAGGACGACTTCCTTCTTTTACAGGAATAGTATGAATAGCCAGGTTGGGAGGAATGCCTCTCAGCTCATCATAACTCCAAGCAAAGATGTCGTGGAACTCTTGAATCAAGGACACATAGTCCTCCCTTTCTACTGAACTGAGCATGGAACCTAATTTAATTGGCCGCAAATCATTCGACATGCCAAGGTCCAACTCAATCACATTTGCGTCTCTTATCCTATCTTGCGGCTCTATCAGTCATTCAAAGTTATCTGATAAATATCCTCTGTAGTGGACCCCTCTTTACATTCATCACTGGATGATGTCTCACTACCAGATGGATCATCTGTTGTCTCTAATTCAGTAGAGGATAAAGGAGCTCTCTCACTCTGAGGAGACTCAGGGTAAGCATCGACTATTACTCGATTAGCACCTCTACCTAGAACCACTCGACTAGTGGGTATATCGACTTGACAGTCTGTTCGTAAGATCCAAGGCCTACCTAGCAAGACTCAATAGCTAGGACGTCCTGCAAATCTTATTACCCTAAAGTCCAAGAAGCATTCTACACTTGCAACTGTAACATGGACTTTAGTAACGCAACCTTCTGGTTGCCTTAGACTATCATCAGCCATTCTAAGAAGGGTGGAGCTATCTTTTTGGATGCCTAGACCCAACCTCTCCATCAACTCTGAACTCATGATATTGACGGAGGACCCAGTGTCTACGATAGCATGTTCTACTAATATTCCATCCACGTATGCTGGAACCCTAGGGCAATTCTTTTCAGCATGATCAAACCAATCTTCCCCTACTCGTGCTATGCCCAAAGGTTCTACAATATACCCAATACGCAGGATCTTCTTGAATTCCTTGCGTACTCCTGGAGATAATTTAATCAACTGTAAGAGGTTTACATCTGGTTTGACTTCGCAAAGAGAACTTGCTAAATCAAAATCATGATAGGTAGCCAAAGCTCTCTTTTCTTGCCAAACCATTCTTTCTTTTGGTCTCTGGACTGGCTTTGGTGCTTCTTTTTTAGCTCTTGCCTTCTTTCTTGGCACTCCCTCATTCTTCTTAGGATCGAGGTTTTTTGTCAACAGGCCTTAGAGGTCCACCTTCCACGCCAAGATTCAGGACTTGCGTCCCCTTATCCCCTTGCTTAGGGTTTCCCTCGACCGGTTTTGCATTATCTTTATCAAACTCTTTAGCCTTTTGGCCTCTTGTCACAGCTCGTAGGTTAGTGTTTTCAGCGCCATTGACACGTACAGCCTCAATAAGGCTAACTCCATTGCCTTGTGGCAACTCTTCTATAGTGGTCTTTTCCCTTTGCAATATTTGTCTTGGTCCATCATTTTGCTTGAGATTATTACCTTGCGTTCTATGATTAACTGGACCTAGCTATTTACTCCCTTGTTGGAGGGAACTAATCTTACTCCAACAGGTAGCGGCTAAGTGGCCCGACTTTCCACAAATATCACATTTAACATTTGGACGGTTTCTAGGGAAATGTTGTCCCCCACACCACTTACAACTGAATCTTGAGGGACCACCCTCTTCAGGGCATCGACTCCCTATCAGATTCTGCTGCTTCTTCAAGAAATTGACGTCAACAGCTATTTGCCGATATTGTTCAGAAATCATATCGGTGTAATGCTTTATCATATCCTTAACTTTCCCAAGGACATTAGAGGCACTCGACTCATAGCCTTGATCATATGTTCGTCGTTCCATTGGCCTAACAATTTGATTGGGCATTGGTTGTTGACTCACAGGAACAACATTAGGGTTCGAAACTTGGCCTCCAACATTTGGTGGAGCCAACTGACTAGCCATAGGCATAGTCACACTGGGAGGAGCTGGCAGCAAAGGTATATTTTGAACCATGCTTCCTCTCCCATCAGGGTTATTCATAGGCATCCCTTGACTTCCATTCATCAATGGTAAATTGCCTCCAAGTACTAGACCCGCATTAAGATTTATTCGAGAGGAGTAGGCCATTTGTAATCGCGACTCTACTCCTTCTGCCCGCGTGATGGTGGTGTCTATATCAGCCAAAGCCACACTGCTCAATTGTACCTGAATATTGAAATCCAATCCATGCAAGAAGTATTGCAATTGGGCAGCCGGCGGAATGGGAATGTAAGTTTGTAACTTACGAAACACTTCCTTAAGCTTCTTGGCATAGGCTTTCACATTCTCATGGGGGTCTTGGCATGTTACAATCAAAACACTCAACCAGTATTGGCCACCTCTTTCAGGGGCATATTCTCCTCGGAAAGCTGCATAAAATTGATCAATTGTGGTTATGGTTCCAGTCTCTATGTTATGATACCATACTACAGCCCTTCCTTTTAATGTCATGTTAAAGAACATCATAAGATGTCCCTCATCTTGGATGCGGTAATTAAACATTAATTTTTGGAATTCACAAATGTGAAACTTCGAATCTTCTTCAGGTAACCCATTAAAAATGGGCAAAGAAACTCCTAAAGCTGGTAGATCCGGCGTCCCTACAGGAATTGCAATGGGTTGTGCCATGACGACAATCGGATTGACAATAGGAGTTTGGACCAATGGAATCACACCCCCACTTGAAGTGGGTTGACTTGGTAGAAGAGAGGAAGAACTTGTGCTTCCTCCTGCACTTAAAGGACTATGTGCAGCAGTTGGGTTACTAAGACCACTGCCTCTTATGTGTATGGGGCTAGTCCTTTGAGAAGAATAGTGACTTACAATCTCCAACCGCCGTCTAGCCCTCTTAGCACGTTCTGCTCTTTGTATTTCGGCTTGACGGTCCTTGTGAGAGGACATAAACCAACTTTTTGGTCCCTAAAAACTCTAGATTCGAGAACCACCACTTATTGGCAGCCCCCGGCAAATGCACCACTTATGGGACCTCAAATGGGTCGGCACTAGCTATGGCACTAGCCGGACCTCATACTCATGACAAACAAACACACCCTCATGGCCTCACAGGCCAGGAGCGTCTATCTACTGCTAAAGGACGGACTGTCCTAAAGCCTAATCTATGCATTTATAGTTTTATAGTTTTGTAGTCCAACGTTTCCCTTTCTATAAACTCCACAGAGGGAGAACCCATACACATTGGCAATAAATACCACGATAATCACATACATTGGAGGCAACCTCTTGGTAGAATCACCGCGGCCCCACTACAGCTCTCCTACATTGCAAGGATTAGCCCCTTCATGCGCTGCTCAACATATAAAACAAACGAACACACTCCACTCTTTCATTTCGAAAGTAATCCAAGAGATACCATGTGTCCTCACCAAATAATCCCACAAGAAATGAACGTCTATCCTACGGCTTAGGATGCCTTTCTACACTCAAGCATGGGTCATTGTCATTGAAAACAGGTGCTATGCATCTAGGTCTTTTATTTCGATACCATGATCGTAATGCACATGCAAAGTGAATGATTCTAAAGTGCTCAAACATTATTTTAAATCAGAAATATGTGGTGCACAACTAGGCTTTTCAAATGCATTTACTAACCTGTTGCGATGTAAGGATAGCACCGAGACAATACTCGTGCTACTATCCTCTTAATTAACATACCACGAACTCTATGTCATGATGTGCATCAGAAAATCAGCAACAATCAGCACGCAAATCACACCATTCAAACATCCCAATCCCCTACGTTTAGATATTGCTTTCGTTGCATAGGTGTAGAGATTCATTTTGTCATGTTTTGATGTATAAAAAGCAATAAATCACAAACTTTGACAAAGAGGTAGGGCAAACTGAGGCTAAACCTCATGTTTCACCACTACCATACATCCACAAACAATCATTATATTTTTTCTTATTTTTCCAAGATGTATTTCTATTTTTTCCCTTATTTTTTCCATTTTCTTGATTTTTTGGCAATAAAATATGTTATTTTCTGATTTTTTGGCAATAAAATATGTTATTTTCTGATTTTTCTTATTCCAATCACTTCAACATACTAACATTCGATTTATCTTCCATATTCCCCCCATGGGAACACCTTTTACCCACCCGAAACGGAAAAACTACCATTTTACCACTTAAAAACCGCATTTTGGGTTTTTGGGAATTAAATAAAGCATGTAAATCATTGCAAAATCAATATTTTCTGATACACAGCAATTACTCATAATGTAACCAACACACCAACAAATTTTCATCCAATAAGAACATAATTATCATCATAAACTATCAAAAATCCTTCAGTTTCTTCATAAAAATGGTCATACTGTGTTTCTATGTAACCCGAGACGCCTTGAATGACTGCATAACCAACAAATGGAGCCTCCATTGCTCTCAATCCAATGCTGCATTTCAATCTTCAGCATCTCTATCCATCTCCATCACCATTTCCTTCATTCTCCCTCCCCGGTTCCTTCATCAAGATGGTACACATGAACAGCCCATAGGGAAGAGAGAGAGGGAGGAGAGAGAAAGACTAGATTCTATTCTCTTCATCCAAATAGCCATTCCTTGTGCGAAGACCAGTGATATCATCAACCAAGAGGGAGAAGTTTAGCCCCAATGTCGGTTGCATGAGTTCTTTACAGCCTAGAAATCAAGATCATGAGGGGAAGGGGTGAAAAATACGCGCGCTGCTGCAAGCCGCCATGTCCATGTTTATCTCACAATTCTTCATAAAAAATTTTAGGGGGGGTTAAAGGTCCCAAAGGGCACCCCTCCTTTGATCCAAGTTGTGGCCACCCTTTCAAATCTTGCCCATCTTGTGGCCTCTTCCTCGTCCGAGCTCCGATTCAGCCTCTGAAAAATCCTACGCGCCCGTCTTGACATCCCGCACTGACTAGCAACTCCTGACATCCCACACAGCAGTCGAAAAAATTATCAAAAATCCACAAGTGTTGCTCGAGCGCCTTTTAAAAGATGTCTTTCACTTGGTGCTTAAAATCGTCCTAGCTGCAGCCGCCGCCTTTAATGTTAAATATTTTTTCCCTAAATTCTGGATTTTTTGGCAAATTTTAGGCACATCACGGGCTCAAAACTCCGCTCTCAATTCTGATGATTCTAGTTCAAGGGATAGCAGTGATGAAGAGGATACCTCATTAGGTCCCAAGTCGGATACCAAATCAAGCAACTCGGATAATGTCATCAGGTGTTACTATTCTGTTGGCCAAAAACAATATAAACTAGGATGACCAGGAAAAGGCTAGGGAAGTAGCCTCGAAAGAAATTTCAAAGTTGTAGAAGAAGGAGTCAAAACAACTTAATTCCATAGATTTGTTATATGAGGTCTAGGGGAGTCAACCGTTATATGTAGAAAAACAACAGGATATGCCACTGAGACAAGAATGTAGTTTAGTGGCCAGCAACAGAGCTTGGATCTATATGAACAGTCTCAAGACTGTCATGAGTTATTTGTTGCATTAGCTTAATCCTCATTATAGTTAACTTTGGAACAAATCCTTAATTTGATTCTAGGATTCAAGTAAAAGCTCATAGCAAAGATTATGTTGAATCAAGGAAAAGTGTGGACGCACTATGCTGTTGATAGTAGGTAGATTTCAGAATGTCAAGCCATCATCCCCACATAGTTGGAAGCGGTGGATTACAAAAAGTGCCAACTATTCAAGTGGAATACTTGGGCAATAAATTTGATGATGTATTATTAGGCAGATATTCTTGGGAGTAAATATTATACCTGAAGAGCTATATTTGGCACACAAATTACAAGGACTTGTACTAGCAGTGCTTCAAGTCAAAATGGCTAACCAACGGAGACTTTAGTCTTTGGAATCCTAAAGAATCAACTTATTCAAGTTGCAGGGTGGCTGAAGCTTAAGGTAAGCTTTGTTGTTCTCTGCATGGAAGGTCTGGGAGACTCATATAACATTTTGTTGGGAAGACCTTGGTTTAGATTATCTAAGTTGAAGCAAGATTGGAGTTTAGATATAGTAATCATTCCTGATGGTAGTAAGGAGGTTAAGTTATATATAGTCAATCAAATGGTATTGAAACCAAAGTATTGTCCGTTGGTTTCTTAAACAATAAATGTTGCAACTAAGATTGAAGATGATGAAGAGAAGCTCTTCCTACCATTGTATTAGTTTTTGAGGTAGATATTGAAAATATTCTATCTCAATATAATCCATTTATAGCAATACCACTATAGGAAGTGACTTGACCATTGCATGCAACAGGTTTATTGTTGCAAGTAAACAGTGACTTGATATAGGAAACAATGACCTAATACAAGAAAACAATGACATGATATAGGAAATCAATGACTTGATACAGCATGACACTGAATTGGATGCAGAAAGCAATGATAACCCTAAGGGGAGTAAGGAAACTAATATGGATACTCTCAAAAAGCATGAAAATCTTGATAGAGCAAGTCAACAAGCCATTATTGATGATGAGCTGAAATATGAACATATTATGAGCAAGTGGACTAGAGTGCTTGGAGATGATGTTTAGGAAGTGTATTTGGATGCTAAATTAAGTTCTAAACCGATAAAGGCGAGTTTTTTTAAAAAGGAAATTTTCAAGCAGCAGTTGATTAATCTATGCAAAGAATTCTAGGATATTTTTGTTTGGGAGTATACTGACACGAAGGGATTTGATCCAAGGGTGTATCAACATAGAATCAACTTGAAGGCAGATGCTAAACCTATCATGCAAAAAAGGTACCGCATGAATCCAAATTATGCTCAACGTGTGAAAGAAGAGATTGACAAACCTCTTAGATTTGGCTTTATTAAGTTCATGGATAAAGTGACTTGGCTGTCACCTATTGTAGTGGTGCCAAAAAAGAATGGCAATATATGGGTTTGTGCGGATTATAGAAATTTAAATGCAGCAACAATAACTAATCCATTCCCTCTTCCATTTACAAATTCTTTATTGGATGATGTCGCAAGTCATGAGATCTATAGTTTTTTGGATGGTTTCTCAGGATACAATCAGATTCAAATGCATCCGGATGGCATGGACAAAACCCCTTTCATAACTAAATGGGGAGCATTTGTAAGTATTGTTATGAATTTTGGATTAAAGAACGGGGAACCACTAGGGTTTCAGGGTGCAACACACAAAACATTTGATCCATATCTTACTACCTTTATGAGAGTTTTCATAAATTATTTATGTGTGTTTGGCAAGAAAGTAGACCACCTGCAGCATCTTAGACTGTGATTTGAAAGATCCTGTCAATTTGGGATGGCTCTTAACCCATTTAAATCAGTTTTTACTGCTAAAAGAGAGATTCTTTTAGCCCATATTATCTCTCCGAAAGGTATGGCTATTAACTCAAGGAAAATTCAAGCAGTTTTAGAAGGTTGTTGTGCCTATAATAGTTCCAGAAGTGATGCACTTTGTGGGGCAAGTGAAATGGCATAGTAGTCATCTTTGATCTTGAGTGCATATATGTGCTCCGCTCACTTTGCTTACTAAGAAGGGAGGTTAGTTTGTATGGATGTGTGATCAAGATAGAGCTTTTGGTGTGTATTAAAGAAGACGCTTGTAGTGGCACAGATTTTACAACCTTTGCAGTGGGACATTACATTTCATGTATTTGTTGATGCATTTGACATTGCATTGGTGGGTGCAATCTTGATGCAAGAAAGAGTTGCAAGATGGTTTAGACATGTCTACTATACAAGTAGAAGGCTTATAGCAGAGCTGAGAAGAATTACACAGTGTGATTAAGAGAGAAGCCCTTCGAATGATAGAATTTTAGACTTTATTTACTTGGGAATCAAGTAAATTTTCATGTGGATCATAAAG
This sequence comes from Lygodium microphyllum, assembly GCF_053477565.2. NCBI lineage: Eukaryota > Viridiplantae > Streptophyta > Polypodiopsida > Schizaeales > Lygodiaceae > Lygodium > Lygodium microphyllum. The sequence continues at coordinate 170,659,896 of NC_141137.1, forward strand.
CTTTATTCTACCTCATTAATAAACCACATCCTATGGGAAGATTGGCAAGGTGGATGCTTCTTTTGTGTACCATGCCCGCCCATCGACTGTCCAGGCACGTTTTTAACAATCCGTCAAGAAACGAATCTAAGTATTGCCACCTAGCACTCCCATGGAATGTTCTGGGATTTGTTGCCTAGGGTTTCCCGAGTCCAACTCGCAACGGAACGTTCGCGGCCGAACCCGCTAGGATCAACCTAAAATTTGGATTCTAGTTGTCAAGGTCTCCTAACAGCATTCTAGCGTTAGGTTTTGGACATCTTACTTTATGCAAAGATACCCAATCGGAAGCAAATCCATACTGCACTTGGTTCAAAGAGAATGGGAAACGAGAGGGATGCGTCACTCAACCTCTCTGCCCGTAGGGCATAGTCCCATTCCAGTCCCCTAAAACGGCATGAATCGGATTCTAACTTAATAATACCTAAAGTCATCGTCAATAAAACCTTGTGAGAAGCCTCCCAGTTCTCTGGGACCACCCAGCCGAACCCGTCAGGGATTCCACCCATCCGCTTCCCTTGATAGCTTTAGTTTTCTGATTAGGTCCTACCATATTTATGTGTGACATTTAAAATCAACTTCATTAATCAAGCCTTTTAGGAAACATGGTTCGTTTGTGTAATTTAAGCACAAACACGAAAACAAAACAAGCAGTCCTTTTGACAAACAAGTTCCTTAATCTTTATCTCCTACCCATACAGGAGAATTATGTATCCCTTCTGTCCAACAGAAGTACCTGGTCCAAATCACATGGCACCAAAATTTCCATCCTTTATATAGAATAGGATCTTCCAACGCCTCCAGACATTGGGCTCACGGCAGTCTACAACTCCATTCCAGACTCAGCAAGGGGTGTCCAGAGCTCCACTAACCCCAAGCGGCTTGGAGCAAGACACACTTTTCGTGGTTGGCCTTTTTTCACCACTCGACCATCGTCCTATGAATCGAGCAGTGCCCTCTTGGGGTAATTCACAATGCGATCTTGGAGATGATCCACCCGTGCAAATATCCTTCCTTAATTAACCAAATTAAGAGTCAAGCATAATCAAGGCAATCAACCCTAATATCATCTTCTAGGAAAAAATTCATTTATTCCCATGGCAACTTGTCATTACAGACCCCTGCCATGCATTTGCCATCAACACAAGCCTTGGAATATTTATCCAAATCACAATGCAACAATCAATTGATTGAAAGAAAAACATTTAGGGTGTTGTTGAATCAACCAACAAAACTACAATAATTCCATCGCATATTCGCTCTCCCCCTTGGGCCAAAGAGTAAAATTTATTTAGCATTCCCTCCTTTAGCCTAAGGCATATGCTAAAGGTTCCAATACTATACACGACGTAAGTCCTATCATTCCAATGTAAATTAATCAATCTAGCAAGAGCATTTATGCATATTCTCTAAGTGAAATTTATCTTTTAGCCTTTCCCTACTATGCAACATTTTATCTTGGCTTTATCTTCCTTTCTCTTAAGGCAAGGAGTCGCATGTCATTGATGTAAAGCTCACATAATCTCTCCCATGTATGTACTGTTTATGTGCATTTGCGAACCTTAAACAATATTGACCTAGGTAAAGATTAACCAAAGACTCATCCATGCTCAATATTTTAGTGTCCCATGTGCTGCTCATGCTATGCATGGATTCATCACATAGCAACTAGGTGCAATTTAACTCCCCTTGATACAAGCACTTCACAAACTTCATATTTTAATATTTGAGATGTGATTTATCCTTTTTAATGACCTTTTCTAGCACAACAAGGTACGAAGCCTAACATATCTCATGCAAGAATCAAAGTAAGCATCTAACAATTTAGAAAATACATTACTTATGACCGGAACCACAATTGGATTGACAGTGATACCTTCGCCTGAAGCTTCTGCTGGTTGTAGGAATGCCATCCACACGCGACATTCTTTACTTGGAGGCCATCGTCTGCAAGTAGACTCAAGAGATTAAGAAGGCGAAATAGATTCGAGATGGAAGAGTGTAAGAGAAGATGGTTAAGTCAAGGATCGAGATAGAGGGAATTATGCAGCCTCTCGGGATAACTCTTCTCTCTCTCTCTCTCTCTCTCTCTCTCTCTCTCTCTCTCTCTCTCTCTCTCTCTCTCTCTCAAGCTCTCTCTCACATTCTCTTGGAGGGTTATCCTTCTCTCTACCTCTCTCTCATAGCCTCTCGGAGTCTCCTTTATCTCCCTTGTGTCTTCCCATGCCTCATATCTATAATGAATTAGAGAGGAGATAAGGCTGAGAACAAGAGTGGAGGGGCTCTTAGAAGACTCAGTGACCTAATGCTCAGATCATAAATCTGATGGTTGCATTGGCCCCAAACAGGGTGTAAAAACCCCAAGACACCTGATTAGAAAGCTCTCAATTCACTCCTTCTTCTTTTCTATGTTCGAAGTGATGTCAACTGCTTGTAGACTGCGATCGCGGCATGCACGATTTCGCCATTCACTTTTCTTTATTTTTCTTTTTATAAAATCTCCAAAACTATCTAAAACATCACTTATCTTTTCTTTTAAATGACTTTCAGTTCTATCTTTTTAGGATAATATCTAAAATATAATAGTTTTTTTGCCCAAAAATCTAATATTTTTGAACCATCCAAACTATACACATTAATACTAGTGATTAATATAGCTCATAAGTCTTGTTCACACTGTAACTTCCATGAAGGGTGGCTACAATCCTTGTCAATTTGAGAAAAATGTTAGGTTATGACTCTCGGTTTATTTAAAAATATATATTAAATTAAATAAAAATTATTATTTATTAATCTTGGTTAGTTTTTACCTTAGTTAGTAATCTTACTAACTTATTAATTGACTAACTAACTTTCGAACTAACCAACTAACTTTTATTGCGTGGAAATATTACATCCTCCTCCCCTTAGAGAAATCGAGATGTCCTCATCTCAAGAGAAACTGGGGAAGACAAGCATTAATGGGGCTTAGGGCCTGTGGGTTAAGACCCACTATGCATCCACTGCGCTACTCTTAATGTTTCAAGTAGTGCACTCATATTATTCCAATTAACCATAGGTATAAGAGTAGGATTTATTCTCAATTTTGTTACATGTTGATTAAGCTTCTAGGATTTTTAGTCCTCCTAATAAGGTGTTGTGGGTTGCTCTAGATCTTGATGTTCATCTGATTCCTCTATATATCCATAGATTGCACCTGTGTAGCTTCATTTTCTTAGAGGCCCAATGTCTTCTGGACTTAAGTCAGGGCAGTCTGCTTGGATGTGTCCTAGCTCATTACAATGGAAGCGTTGATGGTGGTAGGGACATCTCCTACGGATGTGCCCTATGTCTCCACACGTATGGCATCTCTTACCTAGATCTTGGGAGTCATCTTTGCTACAATTGCCCGATTTAAGTTCTTGGACAATTGGATTCGCTTGGATAATACATCTTGCAAGTCCATTGGACACATTGCTTCAAGACGGTGGTTCATAGGAGTGTTCAGGCCATGGCAAAACTTGGATATTTGTTGTGCAATATCCATAGGTTGCACATATTTTAGTAGGGTTACAAACTTTGAGTAGTAAGCTTCTAGGGTTAATTCCAGCTGCTTGAGATTGAAGAATTCATTCATCTTCAAATTTTGGTAGGTTGGCGGAAGGTATCAACCGCGCACAGCATCTTTCAACTGAGTCCACGTAACAGCGGCTTCAAAAATACCTTGATCCTTGCACCATTGCTTCCACCATAACCGAGCCTTGTCAACTAACTTCAATTTTACAATCATTGCTTAATTCATGGAGAAAGTTCCTGAAGCAGAGAAATAATCATCCATCGACTCAATCCATATCTCCGCCTCAGCTGTAACGTCTATTCCCTCTCCATCAAACTCGGATGCCTTAATTTTCTTGAGAGGAAAATTCTTCTCTTGCATGTCAGCATTTGTGGATGCAGAAGGTGCCTAACAATCAAGCCATACCACTCAGGTTATTTCTATTTAGGATATGTACATGAACCAAACATTAATCAATCATGTATCATCATGAAGTTTGGCTCTCATACCAACTGTAACGTGCCCACCCATCGGCTGTCCAGGCACTTTTTTAGCGGTCCATTGAGAAACGAATCTAAGCATCATCACCTGGCACTCCCATGAAATGTTCCGGGGTTTGTTGCCTAGGGTTTCCTGAATCCGCCTTGCAATGGAACATTCGCGACCGAACCCACTAGGATCGACCTGAAATTTGGATTCCTAGCTATCAAGGTCTCCTAACAGCATTCTAGCGTTAGGTTTTGGACATCCTGCTTTATGCAGAGATACCCAATCCGATGCAAATCCATACTACACTTGGTTCAAAGAGAATGGAAAACGAGAGGGATGCACCGCTAAACCTCTCTGCCCATAGGACATAGTCCTATTCTGGTCCCCTAAAACGGTATGAATCGGGTTCTAACTTAACAATACCTAAAGTCATTGTCAATAAAACCTTGTGAGAAGCCTCCCAGTTCTCTGGGACTACCCAGCCATAGGACGGACCCGTCGGGGATTCCACCCACCCGCTTCCGTTGATAGCTTTAGTTTTCTAATTAGGTCCTACCACATTTATGTGTGACATTTAAAGTCAGCTTCATTAATTAAGCCTTTTAGGAAACATGGTTCGTTCGTGTAATTTAAGCACAGACACAAAAACAAAACAAGCAATCCTTTTGACAAACAAGTTCCTTAACTTATCTTCAAGTTAATCTTTGTCTCCTGCCCATACATGAGAATCATGTATCCCTTCTGTCCAACAGAAGTACCTAGTCCAAATCACATGGCACCAAAATTTCCATCCTTTATCTAGAATAGGATCTTCCAACGCCTCCAGACGTTGGGCTCACGGCAGTCTACAACTCCGTTCTGGACTTGGTAAGGGGTGTCCATAGCTCCACTGACCCCAAGCGACCTAGGAGCGAGACACACTTTTCGTGGTTGGCCTTTTCACCACTCGACCATCGGCCTGTGAATCGAGCAATGCCCTCTTGGGGTAATCCACGATGCGATCTTGGAGATGATCCACCCGTGCAAGTATCCTTCCTTAATTAACCAAATTAAGAGTCAAGCATAATCAAGGCAATCAGCCCTAATATCATCTTCTAGGAAAACATTCATTTATTCCCATAGCAACTTGTCATTACAGACCCATACCATGCATTTGCCATCAACACAAGCCTTGAAATATTTATCCAAATCACAATGAAACAATCAATTGATTGAAAGAAAAACATTTAGGGTGTTGTTCAATCAACCAACAAAACTAATTTTCTTTTTTTCAAACAATACAAGAATAGACGCTATAATAATTCCATTGCATATTCGCTCTCTCCCTTGGGCCAAAGCGTAAAATTTACTTAGCATTCCCTCCTTTAGCCTAAGGCATATGCTAAGGTTCCAATACTATACACGACGTAAGTCCTATCATTCCAATGCAAATTAATCAATCTAGCAAGAGCATTTATGCCTCTGCTCTAAGTGACAATTATCTTTTAGCCTTTTCCTACTATGCAACATTTTATCTTGGCTTTATCTTCCTTTCTCCTAAGGCAAGGAGTCGCATGTCATTGATGTAAAGTTCACATAATCTCTCCCATGTATGTACTGTTTATGTGCATTTGCGAATCTTAAACAATATTGACCTAGGTCAAGATTAATCAAAGACTCATCAATGCTCAATACTTTAGTGTCCCATATACTGCTTATGCTATGCATGGATTCATCACATAGGAATTAGGTGCAATTTAACTCCCCTTAATACAAGCACTTCACAAACTTCATATTTGAATATTTGAGATGCAATTTATCATTTTTAATTACCTATTCTAGTACAACAAGGTACGGAGCATAATGTATCTCATGCGAGAATCAAAGCAAGCATCTAACAATTTAGAAAATACATTACTTATGACCAGAACCGCAATTGAATTGACAGTGATGCCTTCGCCTGAAGCTTCATTGCTGGTTGTAGGATTGCCATCCACACGTAACATTCTTTGCTTGGAGGCCATCGTCCGCAAGTAGACTCAAGAGATTAAGAAGGTGAAATAGATTCGAGATGGAAGAGTGTAAGAGAAGATGGTTAAGTCAAGGATCGAGATAGAGGGAATTATGCAGCCTGTCGAGATAACTCTTCTCTCTCTCTCTCTCTCTCTCTCTCTCTCTCTCTCTCTCTCTCTCTCTCTCTCTCTCTCTCTCTCTCTCTCTCTCTCTCTCTCTCTCTCTCTCTCTCTCTCTCTCTCTCTCTCTCTCTCTCTCTCTCTCTCTCTCTCTCTCTCTCGTGGAGGGTTATCCTTCTCTCTACCTCTCTCTCGTAGCCTCTTGGGGTCTCCTTTTGCTCCCTTGTGCCTCCCCATGCCTCATATTTATAATGAATTAGAGAGGAGGAGATAAGGCTGAGAACAATAGTGGACGGGTTCTTAGAAGACTCAGTGATCTGATGCTCAGATCATAAATCTAATGGTTGCATTAGCTCCAAACAGGGTGTAAAACCCCAAGACACATGATTAGAAATCTCTCAATTCACTACTTCTTCTTTTCTCTATTCGAAGTGCTGTCTACTGCCTGTAGACTGCGATCGCTGCGCGTGCAATTTTGCCAATCACTTTTCTTCATTTTTTTATATAAAATCTCCAAAACTAACTAAAACATCATTTGTCTTTTCTTTTAAATGACTTTCAGTTCTATCTTTTTAGGATAATATCTAAAATATAATAGTTTTTTTTTCCCAAAAATCTAATATTTTTGGACCATCCAAACTATACACATTAATACTAGTGATTAATATGGCTCATAAGTCTTGTTCACGTTGTAACTTCCGTGAAGGGTGGCCACAGTCCTTGTCAATCCAATAAAAATGTCAGATTATGACTCTCAGTTTATTTTGAAATATATTTTTAATTAAATAAATATTATTAGTTATTAATGTTAGTTAGTTTTTACCTTAGTTAGTCTTTAGTCAGTAATCTTACTAACTTATTAATTGACTAACTAACTTTCAAACTAACCAACTACCTTTTATTGCGTGGAAATACTACATTTTGCAAGAGTTTTGAGTATAAAATAGTGCATACACTGAACATACCTTGTAGAGGGGGTAAATGATTAGCTGCCTGATGGAGAGCTATTTAGTGTTCAAGTACATCAATTCAATTCTTTCTATTATCAAATGCTAAATTTTATGCTGGATGGAGTGATGCATGCAGAATTATCAAGAGACCACCATAGAAGGTCGCAAGATGTGTAACTATTGAAGAACAGCCCGCTGTTATACTACATGAGGCACTTGCAAAGACTTGGGGGATAATAAGGCAGCAAGTGTAGCACAATTTCTCTATTCCAATATAATGACTCGGTTTGGTTGCCCTATAGAGTTGGAGAGTGATTGTGGTAAGCATTTTCTGAAGTGAGTAAGGAGTTGACTTCTAAATATATGATTTTGCATAAGAAATCAACATCTTACTACCCTCAAGAAAATGGGCAGGCCAAGAGTTTTAACAAGATCTTGCTGAAAATTCTTAAGAAGATAGTCATTGATAATCGTAAGGATTGGGACAGTATGGTCTTTTCGCATAGCATATAAGGTGCCAACAAGTTTGACTCTATTCAAGTTAGTTTATGGACTTGAATATTATTTTTATTTCCTAGCTTGAGAGTGGAAGTTACTCATAGATTATATCATGAGGATTCAATGCATGATAGGTTACAACAATTGATGCAACTTGAAGAGGATCAAATTATAGCTCATTACCTTTCAATAGTGGTGCAATCAAGAAGAAAAGCATGGGTCAACTGACACATTAAGAAGAATACATTTAGGGAAGGAGATCTTGTCATGGTATATAATTTGAAGCTTGGGAAGCACCTAGGAAAGTTGAAGTTGTGGTATTTAGGTCCATATGAGGTTGTCAAATATGTGGGCCAAGGAACTTTTGTTTTGGCTATATTGCAGAGTGAGATAATTAAACCAACAATAAATGGGTTCAGACTGAGTAGATTAGTACAACTAGCTTATGATGACTCAACTCAAGAGGTGCACAGAAAGCTAACAATTGTAGTTAATTTGGTTCAGCCTTCCGTAGTGTTGCTTGATATAACAGGCAATGGGTTTTAGCCCGATATGGCAACCTATGATTTTTTTACTCTTATGGTTGTTTGTAGGTTTGCATGAGCTAATTCTTTACATGGAGTACCACTCCATTGCTGTGAAATAGTGGCTAATGTTATTATATTTCATATTATTTGTTGTTCTTTTGAGGAAGCTACTCAAATCTTAACTTTGATATATGAGGTGTGGGATATTTTGGAATCGTCTATAGTCCTGTTGCAAGCACTATGGAGCTTCATGAAGTGGTGGTATTATCCAAAACTAAGGCTTGGTCATGGGAACTTAGATTATGGTGGATATATATTTAATGGTTTTTTACAACCTATCATGACATGGGAGAATATTGTCATAGCATTGATGGAGTATTCTTTGACATGACTCTTGACCACTAACCATGAATTTGTGGATGATGGGACATTTAAGCAGCTTATTTTAACTGAAGCTATTTTATCATTGGAACTATATGAAGACATCAAATTTTAGTTGGATGAAGCCCCAACAACTGAGGGACAAAAGACACATGTCAAAGTCACTAAGGGTACTTGTGTAAGCAGTATGTAACATACTTCCTCTTTTTTGGGAGTTTCACTCAATGTGAAGTTGGAAAAGGGGAAAAAGGGGAAATATGGCAAATAGGGCACTATGCTTGGCGCATGTATTTGGAGAAGCATATTATCAATAGTGCCATAGCTTGACTCAACATCTTCATTTTACTTCATATTCTCCGTCTCTCTTGCAACCTGCAGCAGCTGAGACAAGCTCATGATGAAGAAGAGGAGTGGAGTGATAGCCCTCCTGAAATTACTCCTTCTAGGGCAAAGGAGTCCACGTCGAAGGCATCATCATCCCTGTTGTGGGAGCATTCGCTCAACCGCCAAGACCCACGGACTGCTTATTGTTTCAAGCATTTCAAGCGAGCTCTAATGGCTATCTCTCACCTAGCTAACAAGCCGATGATCCTATGAGTGTAGTGAGCTTACCTTGACGTTGAAATGAGTTGTCTCTTCTCTCACGCACTCCGATAGCTCCACTATCCTAGATGGTAGCTCAAGCATCCTCAAGCCTCCTCCATCTCCAAGCTCCATCCACCATAGCCGCGCGTGCGAGAAAAGAGAGAAGAAAAGAAGAGAAGAGGAGAAGAGGAGATGGTGAAGGTATTCACCCTCTTGATCCCTCACTCCCCCACACTCACTCCCTCACACTCTCACACTCCCTCTCTCAAGAGCACACACAAGCAAGGAGAAGAGAAGAAGATAACTCTTGTTAGCCACACCCCAAAAGAATGGGCTCTCATTTACTTTTTGAACTTTATATACAAAACCCTAAATTTCCATGGGCACCCATCTCTTTTTTACATGACCGGCCGTTGTGGCAAGGTCCTTTCTCTATTTCCCTCTTCTAACCTTATGCCTCTATCCTACATGTCTAATATTTTACAATTGGCACAGGAGGGAGCCTATGCTCTTTTACAAGAGTTTTTAAAGCCTTTTTAAGGCGCCTTTCATATAAAATTGCGCTTTTTGCCCCAACTTAGCTTTAGAGGCAGCCTGCATGTCTTTGCTCTTTTTTTCGCTTTTTCCTTCATTTTTCCACCATCTTTCTCCCCCATCTCGACTTGGGTTAACATTACCCCCCTCCGAGACAAGTGCCAATCCCATGGCACTTCTGGCTACTATTGGGGAATGGTAGGCAGTTGGCAAATTGTTCGAGTGAGGGTAGGGCCACATGTGGACTCGGGTGCTTGTGGAGGCTTGGTAATGATGTCTGTCGGAGAAGCCCATTGGATGCCAAGTGGATGATGGGGGCCTGCGAAGTTGGTGGTTTGTTGCCTTTTGTAATACCTAAAAGGAGAAGGTGTAGTTCACTACCTAAGGGGAATGTCTACCTTATTGTGTGGTGCATCGTGCTCGTGCTATGGAATGGGGAGGTGGATCTAATCACATGCAAGCCTAGGTGACGTCCCACACTTGAGGACCCCATTCGTGAAAAGGGAGGTGCGACGCAAGTAGCTTAGGGTGACAAGTCTAACCATAGTCGAGTGTTACCTCCCTAGGTATGTCCTGCCCTTGATGGGCCCTAAGTGTGAAGTGGGGGATCAAAAGGGCTAGGGGGTTAGGAGTGGAGCCGGCCAACCGAAGCCACCAGGCACGCCTAACTTGAGGACCCCTAGGTGCAGTGATTGTGTTTTATGTGGTGCTAAGTGCTTCTTCAAGTGAGTCATTTTTTTCCATGTCCTTGAGTGATGTTCCTCTTGTTTTTCCTTTCATGCTTCTCTTTTTCTTATTTTGCTTCTTCTTCTTCTCTCTTTTTTTTTTGTATAAGTATTACACTAGTAGGATGATATACAGTGCCTAATTCTCATTGTTTGAATTAGGTGGAGAAGGGGGTCGGATGGATTTGCTCAAAAATTGCCAGCTCTGCATGTATCCTTTAAGATTCATGCGAACGTGGAGTGAAGTGGTGGAGAGGAAGGGATTATTACATCTGGTGAACTGGCTGTCGTTCATGTCTTCCAGGAGAGCTAGGCAAAAAGAAGGGAGGAGACTAGTCGTCATCATCAGGCATGCCATGGCACAGCTATCGATGGCGTTAGGATCAAAGAAGAGGGGAGGCAGGCTACGTTCTTACGGAGTCAGGTCCTGCTTAAGTAATAATTTAAGAAGTCTAAGATAATTACATGTAATTATGAAATTTGGATCAAGGCAAGAGGAGAAGTCGACGAGGAAGCGAGTCATGGAGTCATCCAAGCTTTCCGAGTTGAAGATGAGGGCGTGTCCAAAAGAGACAACATTAGAGTTGTAGATAATGGGAAAATCATATCGCCTGTGGAGGGTGGCATCAAAATCCACTCCTACCTTACGAGGGTAAGCCATAAATGTGGGGTTGTTCTTCTCGTAGGGTAGGGTGTTGCAAAAAGCCATCTAGGCGAGCATGTTGATGTCGCACACCCGCCTCCTCCATAGGGGTTGGCAGTTATAACCTTGCACGAAATATGGCACTTCAAACACTTTAGTTTGCCAGAAATCAACTTCTTCAGTTCCCCAAAGAGTGGGGTTCTTCTCTCTTTCTTTTAGCCACTTCTGTCCTAGTCAGCTACCAATCCCAACCACCTCCTCCATTACCTTGAGTGGTAAGACCCTCTGCAGGCTGTTGGGCATGAGAAAGCTGAAAGTGAATGGCTCTTTTTCTCTTTCCTGTCGCTCTCAAACTAACAGTTCTGCGTGGAATCCTGCAGGAATGTCATCAGGGCATGCTGGGAGGGGGACAGCGGCTACACGATTGGCTTGGCCCTTAGCTGCTTTCTGGTTTGTTCTACTAATTTTTTCCTTCTTTCCCTGAGCGCGGCTTGTCTTTCCGCAGATGTGTCAACTGGTTGTTGCTGTTGTGAATGCGGCAAGGGGGGTTGTGAGATCACCTCTTCTCTAAACCTTCCCATATTGACTTGAAGTTCAACTTCATCCCCCTACCGGTCTCCTTGTTGTGTTCCCTCTTCAAACCCAATTGCATCAATTTCCCGGGGGATTAGGCCAGCTAGTAATAGGTACTTTCGTTGATCATCCAGGCTCATCTTAACCTCCATAGGTTGGGGTGGCATGTGCAGCCCTGCGTGCAGAGCTCTACGTGCGATACTGAGTTTCTTCTTAACCACCTCCAATGGCTCTCCTTTCTCTGGGTGGGTGGTGTCCATCAGTGTATTTAGGAAGGATTTTTGCTAGGTATTAAAGGCTACTTGGGCAGCTTCTGCTTTGCTCTCTGTAAGGATCTTCTCTTTCTCTACCAGAGCCAGGCGCCGCGCTAGTGTCTTCACCCTTTTTTCATTTTTCCCTGCCCATTCCTCGGCTCTCTTCTTCATCTCTTCCATGTTCTCACCCTGCCTCTGGACCAGGGACATGAGTTTGTGCTCCTAGTCCTTTAGCTCTTTGCTCATGGTTTCCTGTTCTTTCTTTCCGTGGTCCAGCTTGTCGGTCATGGTTTCGATCTCTTTCTGTTTTGCAGCTCTGACTCATGCTTTCTTTCCTCGTCCTTGGTGGTAAACTCAACCATAAGATTTTCGATCTGATCAGTTTTTGCAGTCAACTCTTCAAGTTGCACAATTAGGAGCTTGTATTCTCTTTGCATCTTCACGAGTTCCAGTGTTTCATCCTCCAACTGTTGCCTCCAGCCCTTTTCCCTGTCATCCCTAGCCTTCAACTCCTATTTGAGATCAGAGATCTCCCTTTGTTGCATGGCTATTACTGGGGTCTTTTCGAGCTGAAATGCAGGCATCGACTCCTTTTTTGCCACCAACTCAACCACAACTATCTTCCTTTCCTCCTTAGCCTTCTCCAATTGTGAGAGCAGCTTGGCGACGTACTCGTCATAATTAGCTGGTGGTGTCATTGTCGTGTGGATGGGAGTGGTCGAAGCCTCCACTTTCTAGCACTTCTAATTGTGCCTTGACTCGGCGTCCGTGGCCAGTCTTTTCT